>NC_051125.1:9239800-9578966 GCF_014839805.1 Manduca sexta | reverse complement strand
AGTGAGTTCGTGACATTTGTCCCCTTTGACTATTCCTAAAGAGTTAACATCTAAAATAATTTTAAATAATTTATAGCACAAAATACCGACAAATATTATTACAAAAATTAAACATCCCAAATGTGTACTCATAATAAAAGTTGTAGGTAATAATTCAAGATATTAAAATGATTAATGAACCATTTCTTGCCTATCGTTTATATGGAATCGACTGGAAGAAATCGCCTACAGCAATGAGTCCATGCCTTTATTATCTTTATTCTTTGAGTTTTATTATTTCGCTCGAATAAACTTGAATGTGCAATATGTATTTAATTATTGGTACAATAGAGTAGAAGAAAACAATCTCATCTAATCTATATTAATTTATTGAACTGCATAGATACCTACATACTTCGTTTATAATGAAAATGTGTAAGTAATAGTTAATACATTTTTGTACTGATAACACAAAAAAGGTGTTTACTTTAAAATAAAGGAATTATCTCCAACGTTGGCTGAGACGCTAGGGTCTACCGGTTTGATTCCGGTAACTTAAAAAAATACGATTTGTAGGTATGTCTATATTAAATAACGCTGCTGCGAAGCTGTTTGTCCTATAATTGACTTAATATTCGAATACACTTCATAGACAACAGTACTTATAATATTTAATAATATACCTAGCTGAGAATACAGGTACACACCTACATGAATTAGTTAAAAATCATTAAAAACATTCTCAAAATCAACGAACTGACACCGTAATGATAACTATCTTAATAGTTTACGCTTCATAAATTTTCTAAAAGCCTTAGGGATCGCCATGGTCTTAAAGGCACCGCATCACGCTGCACTGTGCATAACTATTAAAATATTATTTATGCACAAAAATGAAATATAGTTTTTATATTTACAAACATTAAATAAGTGAGAAAAACCCACATTTATAAAACATATAACTTTAAATATTTTTAGCATACTTAATATATTATCGAATGTCTACCCTTACCCAAAGTCTATTGTTTTGGTTATATGTTGTTTTTATCCGTAAAATGCTAAACAAGAGACAACCCATAGATCCCTATTGTTGTTTTTCTCGGAACTAATCGAGTGTCAACTTCCAAGACCAAGTTACCATACCAACGCTCCGTACACAAACAAATATTTTTTCACGAGCATGGCACGCAATTGTATCGATTAGAACAGTAAATTTGATAGTATAGCAAGGTGCGCCGGGGCAGCGCGAGGTGCATTCCATAAAGAGGGACGCGAGAGGGAACGGGTTGCATTCTTAGTTATTCTTACCTTTTCACTCACAAAATGTCCAAAAAATCCTTCTTTATTTCATCAGAACAAGCACAAACACATTCTTTACTCGTCACTCTGTCAGAAATACGGTTTGAAGTGTACAGTATTCAAGTTTTTTTTGTTTACATCACTATCGAAAAAATAACACAGTGGGTAACACAACCGAATGCCCGGCCAATAACAACCAAACTGGATTCATTTGGCTTGTCTGGTGTGACGCGGTATGATGTTGTTTTGTCCTTCTTCAGCATTAACCGGACGGTATGTGCTATCTCTTTCTTACGGAGAAAGGCGCCAGTATACGGCGCGGGCGCCGACTTCTTCCTTAGGGACTTAAAAAAACAAAAGCTTTTGAAACAAGTTGCTGGTAATGGAGCTTTAGGTGCCTACCAATATATTGTATTATTTAGAATGACTGAACAAAATACGTGAACGTTATTTCAACGATAAAATGAAGCAATACGGTCGTAAGTTTGGTAGGTACGCGGTGTTTATTACCAAGTTAGCTTGAGCTTTTATTGAGCTTCTAAGACTACTGTCACCTTGCTACCTTGCTCGCGTCGCACACATGGTAGTCGATTGTGATTGTGGACATAATATTGTTGAGTGACATTCCTAGTACGGTTAACACACGTGCGACTGATTTTAAAATTTGATTGTTTTTAAAAATAAACAGAGATAGGTAATAACAATGATGAAATAATTAAACATTATATGGGCAATACAAACTCTCTATACTTTAATTATTAAGGAAATACTTAAAATTCTTATTAACTTCAAAGATAAAGACAATTAATTAATGTAATTTTGTTTACGCTCGCTTTATTTTCAAAGTTCTGGTAACTAAAAGCCCTGAATTTCTTTGTCGCGAATAGCAAAGTAACATTTTATTAGGTTTATCTACTTCGCCCTAAAAGGAAGAAAGTGCATAATATTAACTGTTTAATTCGCTAAGATTTATATCTCTTTCCATATACCAAATAGAAGCGCGAAAAAAAAAATAAAACTTTTTGAGGTTTCGTACCTCAAAACGAACTTTTATAAGATGACATTAAAATTAAACTATTTTTCGTATTTTATCGCGGTTTTTATATTGTAATTTTCTCCCGTCGTTTCGAAGGCTTTCTAGCCTTTGTGATCACAAAGAGGACTGAGGTGTCATCTGCAAAGTCAAAGTTACAATATCTACCTACATTTTACAATTATACAACTTTTTAATATTTTTTAGCTGTTAATAGTCCAATCTAAGCGGAATGATCTCACAGTGTATTGAAGTAAAATAAAAGTAAAATATAAAATTGCGATAAAATCCGAAAAATAGTTTAATTTTAATGTCTAACATTCGCGTAAACATAAGAAATTATTATTTATTTTAAGTTTAAGTTTTGTAAATATAGTTTTGTATACTGAGATGGAGAAACTCTTTTAATGTTTTTTTTTTAACAAGTTCTAAACAAGATACCGTTATTTATATAAGTTCATTTGATGGGTATTTCTTTAAACTATCTGTCGACATAAAAATCAATGTTTAGTTTTTTCCTAAATACCGCTTTTGAACTTAGCACGGCAGTGTACAGCTCTTAAATCAAATACTTGGGTCTACGGTCTATTTTAACTGTGAAAAAATCAAACTTGTAAGTTAACGCGATCAAAAGATATGTCCGTTTATGTCGTATATTTTGCATATTCACAAGGGAATTAAAACCTATAAAATATTTTCGTTGACCTAGAATCATGATATTTCGCGAAAATCAATTTCCTAAAGCAAATGTTACAGAAACAATCTGATAACCGTAAATAAATTCTTTAATATAAAAATAAAAAACAATTTTACCATTGCTTGTCTTACTATTTCTCCGAACTTATTATTTATCCAACTCCCACTTGTCCGATTTTTATGACTTAATATGTACGGACATCTGTGTGTACTGCATAATTTTGTAAGAAAAATTGCCTTATTTGTGGTCAGATGAAAAAAAATATCCCCATTATGAAACAAGACCAGTAGCGGCTATAAACAATACGAAAACCCGGAGAGGGAAAAAAAGTCCTTGATCTGTGTCAGAGAGAGGCCTGTGGTCTTGGGGGCCTCGATGTGCTACAACGCCAAGCCCTACACTAGCTACTCCCCTGGATATTCATATACTTACCTGAAAAATCTGGTCAATTTTATTCATATCAACGTAAGTAGATATATGTATTTAAAATGTTAAAGAAAATTTATTGCTTCATTGATTTATTACTGCAATGATCATTTTATTATTTTACGCATGCATGTGTATATATTTTAATTGACAAAGGCATACCGAACAAGAATGTTGGCTAATGGCTCGTGGCGGTCCTAAATCGCATTTTGACTAATTTATTATGCGTAACGACATCTAGCGACAATGAATATAAACACTTTTTCCCCTGAAAACTATGTTAGGAAGCTCTTATAAATATAAACATTATACATTGATAGCAATCAGCCATAAAAGTAGTTGAACAAATACAAAACTTTAAACCTGGCATCAATCGCGATATTCTTTTTTCTTATATTGGTGAAGAACAAACAATTATGGACGACACGAAAAATTATAGACAATTTTAAATTTTAAATTCAAGTTTTCAAATACTTTTGTACGTGTACAGTAATAAACGAACTTTTCTGTATTCTGGGCCCTTATTCTGTATGATAGTGTAAACGCCTAACGCGGCCGTGTCATGTTATCCTCGAGAAATGTGCGTGGAATGGTATTCTGTAAGGCAAATCTCTATAGTCCTAAACATGACGCGTTGTGTTGCGTGCTTGTTACGCACTGTCAAAATAACGTGTGCGATAGAGAATAAGGGCCCAGTACATGGATCCTAAAAATACTTCTTAGGTATAATCCTCTACATAGATCTCATAATCAATACTTGCGTTATGAATTAGGACTCGTAAGATTGGGGTTTCGGTTGCGTCGATTGACTCACATCAGTGCATTTAAGTTAAATTCCTCTATATTTAATATTGTTATAATAAAATAGATAAAATGAAACAAAAATACGTTCAATTATATAATTTATTTTCATTTTGCGACTGGGTATTTATTTTTATTAAACGAGTCTCACTTACGTTACATTTCTAAATCTCACGCTGTTTCGCTAATACCAACCTAGTGTGCTACACTGAAGATGTAAAATCATCTGACAAATCAATAATAAGTTTGCCCATATTTAGTGATAAAATTTGTGATCTTAGAGCCTTTTCAGATAACGTCCTCTAATCATTTCTTACTTAAGTCACTTCAATGATAATTTTTTAAGAATAGTAAAGGAGTATCAAAATTTGGGTCAAATAATGGTTAGTTGTTATCACCGCCCATTAACATACTATCAGAGAAATAGATTATCAAATTTACTATAAAGTGACCTGTGACACAAATATAGACAAACTTATTCAACATAAATTAAGATTGGTACTCCACAAAAAATCTCGAATTAACTACATACCCAACAAACTCTTATAAAAATGGGAAAATAAATAATGGACAGAACTATGCGTGTAGTAGAAAAACAGCATAATACTTTAAGGTTAGCGCACACTCCGAGGACAAATATCTTAATCTTATAGCACAAAACATCGAAACGAAAAAATATAGATTTTAATCAGTTACATTTGTAGCTTGGGATTTGTATCCGAAATGGCAAGATTCGCCATCTTTCATTAGATCAGATGTAAGCTCCAATGAAGTTGATCTCGTCGCACTATTGCCTATCCTCGAAGAAAAACAGGCACGAACTTATGTTTACAAGCTTATTTACAGCAGCCACATATCTTTGTCGCTCACTGCTGCCATATTTTGAAAAGTTGCAAGCATATGCCAAATGTAAAATAAAATCAAAATATCGCTTGGCAATAGTTCGTAGTGTGCGCCAACCCTAACAAACTTATTATAGCCATGTCACATATCACAATACAACAAATACAGAAACACACCTCTACTGTATACCTGGGGCCATTGCATTACAATTAAACAAGAGACCGCGCTTTGTAAATCATATAAAAATAACCAAATTATACAACAATAAATAAATTTTAAATTCATTGTGGAATCGAGGAAAGGCGGCCGGTAAGATTTGAGATTTAAATTCACTTGGCTTGTTCGCTTTTGGTGTCTTTGTGCAATTGAAAATCGGTATAAGTAAAGTCGAGTATTGTATATTAATGGCGGAAATCAATAAACCCCAGTCGCTATCTACGGATCGGACTCTCAAGTTCAAATCTATCGAAATAAGATATTTGAAAACAAGCATTATTCTGATAGCTACATTTCCGATAGCGTTTGGGATAAATTTATTGATTTCGACCGCAAATAATAATAATACAGTTACCAGTCACAGTTGGCTATGTGAAACATACACACAAACTATAAAACCACGTGGAACATATGCAAAGGAACATTAAACACACCATGAAAACAATTACATAATAGATGTCATGTAATGCAACACACATTCATCAGTATAGCCGTTTTATTTGTACTAAATTCTACCATCAGCTCAAATAATAATACAAAATGCGAACAAGCCACACCGACTTTCAAGTTAAGAAATAAATTATTAAACTAATAAATTACACCTCGCAACTATTATAATTCGGAATGTTCGTCCTCTTCTTTCCCATCGGAGAGTTGCAGCGGCGGCTCGGTAGACTCGGTGGTCTCAACACCAGAATCTTTAACTGGTTCCGATTCCGGCGCCGATTCTGCCTCCGGGGTTTCTTGTTGGTCCTCGGCCTTCGCCGGCTCTTCCGAAGTCGATTCTATAACAACTTCTTCAGTTTTGTTTTCAGTTTCCTTCTTAACTGGTTTCTTCGGCCGCCATATCTTCATTTTGTTTAAGAGATACTTCACTTCCCTGTCCAAATTGGCCATTTTCTCCCTAATACTTTCAACTGTTAGTTTGATATCATCATTTTTCTTCAATTCGTCTTGCTCTTTGGTGGATTTGGATAACCAGGCCTGGGATTCTTCAATCTTTTTCTCCAAGACACCAATTTCTACTTCAGTGAATATATCTTTCTCCTCATTTGTTTCTTTAGTGAAGTTCTTTGCCATTTTTAAGAATTCCCTTGAGTGGTTGAGCATGTTGTTCATGGCTGCGACGGCGTCAGGCCTTTCTCTGTGCTCCCAATGTTTGTAGAATATAGGGTTAGTCTTTTCTTTGATAACGCCTAGTTTCTCTTCAAACATTTCTGTGGGTGCTTCGTAACCATCGTCGTAAAGCCAGTCAGAAGTCTCACTGCACAATTTCTTTATTTCTTCAATCTGCTCTGCCGTTCCACATTCTGCATACTCCTCCATGTCTACCTTCATTTGAGCATCGACAACAAAGGCTTCTAAATTATTGAGTGCCGTTTCTCTTTCAATGCGTTTTTTATCGATGGCATTCAACTCATTTATTTTAGTCTTAGAAGCCTTGAATTGTTCTTGAGTAAGTGGTAACACGTTGAGTACTTGTTCATCAGAAGTAACGGGTTCTTTAAGAATGACAACTTTAGGTTTAGGCTTGCTTTCCGTTTCAGTTGCATTAACCTTTTCAGTTGTAGTTTCATTGGCTTTTTGTGTGTCGTTCTTGGCAGCGTCTTGTGGAGCTTCTTCTTTCTTTTCTTCAGCTTTCTCTGGCGCCTCTGAATCCGACCCGAATAACTTGCTAATAGTGCTTCCAATCTTGGATAGAGTGCTATCTTTGTCATCATCTTCAGTGACAGTTTTTTCGGCCACAAATTCTACGTTAACTAGGTTTAGTATGCCAGAGTCGTCCATGTTGAAATGCGCCTTAATTCCTTTGTGCTCAATGTTCTCAGCTGTATGTTTGTTCAGTGCAGCGGCGACACCACTTAAAGACACTTGTGTGAGGTTCAAAGCACCAACATATTTAAGCTCGTTAGAAGGAATGTGCTCCAACTCAGCATAGTTTACATTGAATGTGAAGTCATCTGTGTGTTTGTTGAAGGTAATAACTTTCTTTTGTGGGTAAGGGTTCATGGGCCCGAAGAGAGTTCTTTTGATCTGTAATAAAATGGATTTAATTTAATGTTTGATATGGCGTCAATATAACATTATAACAACTTAAAACAGAAAAATAAAGATAGGAACAAACTCAAAAAGCAGAGATGCTCTCAGAGGTTACAGAAAGACAGACACAGCACACACATTATGGGTTGGTATGAACATACAAGAGAGACGAAATGAGCAAATGATCCGAAATTTTAATATGGATACATTACCAACTCCTGAAAGCGATACAAATGGTTATTAGAACAATTTTCTATACAAAAATGTACATCTTACTAAACTTTAATATTTAATTTACTAACCAGTTTGTCATTGCCATCGACATGCCTGTTGAATACGACTTGAATGGGCAATAATACAGCATCTCGAACATTCAACGCTGCCACTTTGTATCCCGTAGCCAGAGATGCCGCTCTGTAAAAAAAATCATAGTTTTAACATCAAAAGATGAGTGAATTGGCATAAATATATCAAAATAGTTTTTTAATGGTTTAAGCTCAGCATTACGGGACTATCCCCCCCCCCCACGACTTCTGTAAGCCAACATCCACAGTGCCACGTATTACATGACATCGGAGAGCGAGACTGCGAGTCTCAGACATTAATCTGTCTTAAGCCACACAATGATCTAAAAAGAAAGTGATACAAGGAGTAGTAAATATGAATCGACTTCTCCCCCTAGTAAGTTCAGGTAAGATATGCTGACCTGTACACAGCGCCGAGTGCAGCGGCCTCGTCAGCGTTGATGGACTTGGAGGGCTCGTGTCCGGCCGCGTCGCGCAGCGCCGCCAGCACGTTGGGCACGCGCGCCGCGCCGCCCGCCACCACCACGCGCGCGCCCGCGCCCGCGCCGCCCGCCGCCGCGATGGCGCGCTGCACCACGCCCGACACGCGCGGCCACAGGTCCGCGCACAGCTCCTCTAGCTCCGCACGGGTCACCTACCATGTACCATATTCGATTTAGCCATTGAATAACTAAACAACTTAGAACAACATCTTCTGTAGGTAAAAATATTCACTTTCTTACAACATTTTAGACTGGAAATTACGAAACCATAGAGAAAAATGTTCAAATTTGAAGTTGTGCTTTTTGAATAACATTACTTTGTGTAGACACACAATATGTTAAACATTGACAAAATCACCGACATAACGCTAAGAAGAAGAACGAAAGGATCAGGTCGCTTCTTTCTACCCACCATGCTTGTTCATTGGCAAAACAATATAGAGCTTTCAATGCAAAGTGCAACTATGGAATGGATCCGATATTCCGAATCATTGAAAACCAAACTTCAAGCGCAGTCGCCGTTTGAAAACAAATAATAAATAAATCGGTACCAATTTGAACCAAGCCTTGCCTACGAAACAATAAAACATTATAGGATTTGTATATATGCTCCATGAAAAAATGTGAATAAGGTCCATAAGTTCAATAAAATCGGGTTAAAACAAGGACGAATAAAGCGTGTACTAACTCTTAAATTGCCAACATCATGACAGCTTTCAAATCTTGCAAAAGCGCAAACAATAAACATACAGTCAAGCTAGTATCAATTAATTTATAATTATTTCAAAACTGTTAGGATTTGGAGCCATAAAAAAATTCAATAATTATCTTAATCTTTAAGCATTACTTATCGAATGACGAGATTATAGCAATGTGATTAAATGAAAAATTACAACTATTAGTACTATTACTACCATAATTAATCAACCTAAACTGTCACAATGAATCTATCATGGTTGCTATAACAAAATACATTTATGTCAGCACTCAGAAGCATGGATGTATGAAAGTTAAGTTCACTTTCAAATAAAAATCTTTTTATTGAAAACTGCAAATCTGTAAATAAATGTTAATTTTAGTTTGTTTTATTCATACTATTATTTGATAATTTAGCTAGAAACAAATTTATAATTTTTTTATCAACTAACTTCTGTGGACGACTTTCTCGAAGTAAAGTCTCAGTCTATACCTTCCAGGTTGAAAAGTCGATTTTCAGTTAAACCATGGAATGTTTGTTAATAAACAAACCAAAAATCATTTCACCAACTTTCACATACCAACTGCTTGAAGTCTTTGTCGTCCAATAAGCTCTCAATCTGCGCGTAGAACTCAGTGTTGGCTGAGAGCACGATCTTGAGTCTCTCCGCTTCTTTGAGCAGTTTCTCCATGGCCCGCGGGGAGGCGCGCACGTCGCCGCCGCCGTTCGCCTCCCACGCCTTAATCAGATGTTCGCGGAGACGGAGGGTCATCTCGTGACCTCCGAGGGTCCTAGTGAAGAATTTAATAGATTACTAGAAATATTGCACAAAATAGAACAAATTTGACCAATCCTTGGCCAGTAAGAATAATGCTAAAAGCAAATTAGCAATAGACATGAGAATGATTTGCGTAAATTTATAAATAGACAATACTAATACTTCCACATCGCTAAGGCAACCAATTTTTATTTCCTTACATGAGGATAATTTATGAAGGGTTAAAATATTAATAAATAAATAATATATTTTAAAATTATGGAGGCATAAAATTTCGTTTATTAATAACTTCTCAGTCCAGGAAGAAGGGTTTATTCCTGGACCCTATAGCTCTCTAAACCAGATGGCACATGACCACTGATCAGGACCAGGGAATGTTGGTCATACTTGCATTTACAGCAATATTGTTAATAGCTATAAACAATTACCTGTCAAATCCAACACCAAGCACTTGCAGCTGAGGCACTGTCTCAACGTAGCCCTTCTCCTTTATTTTAACAGTTTTGTATTCAACCAGGGCAGCCTTGGTGGAGCCAGCGCCCATGTCGAAGAACAATGCGTGCCATGCTGTCTCGTTGATCTCCTGTTGACAAAACAATGGGTTTACATTTTTGTGTGTGAGTTTTGAGTGACGCAGATTGTTTTCAAAACAAAAGTCTTGCTGGATTTTTCTGGAACGCCAATGTTGTGTAAAACACTTTATTTTAATTTACGATTTAGTAAAAATATTTTAAATACAACAAATGGTCGGTAACCCGGCAAAAACAACAAATGATTCATTTTATTTTGTAATTGTAATTTTATCAACTACTGTGCCAAAAATTATACAAACAAGATTCGATTTAATATATATCACAACATTCCCCATAATTACGCACAATAATTGATGAATCGTGAAATGTCGACCTTCATGGCAAATTTGTGAAGGATAGGGACCCACTTTTGGGTTTCCAGTACCAAAGCAGTCACTTAACAACCCCTTATTGACATTAAACTCTGTGAGACAATGTTACTACCTGGACCCAAGTTCATATAGATAAAAGTCGTAACTTGCACTACAATATTAAATATGATATGCTTCATTCAAGAACCGCTATTCGGTGAAATAAATAAATAATACATTGAAAATGATACTTTGATTCAATATCAAATGCAATTAGATATCTCTAACGTAAGTTATAAAATTAATTGTGTCACTTTCACTGTGAGTTCAGCGAGGAGGAACGACGCGACACGAAAGGATGTGTGACACGACGGCCGTGAAGAAATCTGTTTTATATATTTATACTTAATAGTTTAAAATCTTTGGAATGACTGTGTGCTCCCAACTAAGTCTCTTATCTTTAATATTAAGTGCCGTATTGTGTTAGTTTCAATAAAGTGTAAATAACACCAACTTATGACAACTAATAATTTAAGATTGTTGCACAGCAAACACACAAACAACAAGCAACACACATAAAACTATAGTGAACTAGATGAAAGTACAGGTACTCCTCCAACATCAAATTAAAAAAAAATCCAAACATGTTTTTTTTGACAAGCATCCTGCTCGGTTTTTTTGAATTATGATGAACTATGTGGAATTGCTTGTCAACTTGTCAACTTGAAACATAAGATGCTAAATCTTATAATGACTATTGCCTAGTTATTAATATACGCACCTTTCTCCTAAATATTCCATAGTTGATAGCGATAGCAGTGTAGTCATTGATCAGTTGAAGTACATTGAGTCCGGCGAGAGCGGCCGCTTCTTTGAGCGCGCGGCGCTCTGCTTGGTTGAAGTAACCGGGTACTGTGATCACGCACTCACTAATCTGTTGACCTGCAGACAAATTATTTGATTGAGCTTTCAGATTTACACCAACATTTCATCAAATGTTGGACTTATTGGATCAAAATTTAAAACTATATCTATATTGTCTTACCTGAAGTTAGGCACTAGCCAAAAGATTGAGATTACTAAAACTGTAGTATTTGTTTTAAACCAACTAGACAAAAACTCCCTCATTTAGTCTGAGAGTACTCCAAACCAAGAAATTACCATAAATAGACAACCAACTTATGATAGATATACTAATTGAAAAATAATAAATAGGTATTTGCTAACACAACTAACACAGGTAACTAAAGAAAAAGCAACCACATCACTCACCATGATTGATCTCCGCAAAGTCCTTGGCTTTGGCCAGGAGTTGCGCTACCAACTCCTCAGGAGTGAATCTGGTTTTTTCATCATGCACAAATTCAATTGTGCCGCGCTCTGATTTAACTATATCATAGTATGGGTACCGTTGCCTGAAACAAAGTCATGGTTGGTTACAGTAGTCTATAACTGTAAAAAAATATATTTATTTCAATTAAAACAGATAAACCAATTACACTAATTAATAAAAAATAACTTTCTTGACAAACAGAGTAGTAAGAGCGTGGAACAACCTTCCACAGGATGTGGTTGCAGCAGAAAATGTGAACATGTTTAAGAATAAACTTGACAAATATTTTGCTGGGAAGTGAAACTGGAATTGAGAATTACAGGATACAGGCATACCAGTTAAATATAGTGCCTGCCTGATAACAAACAATAATAATAATAAAATGTAACTACAGTAAAATAGTAAATAATAACTACATAAAATATATGGTATCACATTTTCATTTCACAATAGTGCAAACATTCATACTGGATCATGTTCTAATCAATTGAAAAAAAAGTGAAAATGTTATCTTAAATGTAAACAAATGGCAAGCTGCAAGATGATTTGATAAAGCAGACAATACCAATAAGGTTAAACTTTCAATATGTCAAACATTGTACAAGTTGAAAATACATATATACCTGATTGTTTCATAGATATTACACTATTTGTGGAACTCTTTTATAGTTGCACTATTAACATGAGGATGGTTGAATACATTCTATTACATTGTGATATAAACAGATTAATTCTAACCAAGATATAGAAACTGACACAAAGTTGTTGTGAATATTATTTATTTCTTAAGATATTATATGTAGGTTTCTTAAGATATATGGAAGTATAATGTTAATATTCCATTCACTTGCCTTATATTCTTAATATTTAAAGTAGTAAAATACTAGTAAGAACCAAACCATATGGTTCCACGAAGAACATATTCAAAAAGTAGGACATAACCATAACCATGACATGTATATTATGAACATGCATTAGATATAAAAGCTTTGTAAAGATAATGTAATTGAATATCAAATAGGTTAGTCTATCCATCAAAAATGATCAAATCAATTTCCTATTACAAGTATACTTGAATGTGAATGGCAACATTTATTTATACATGTAATGGAAATTGAAAGAACAATATGGAACACCTCTCTCACCTGTAAGCCTCTACTAGAGGATGATCGTACGGTTTTCCAAGTAGATCTAACAAATATTTATATGAATTCTTAGGGAACCTAACGCCGACAGTCACGGCATCTTCGCCGAATGTCCGCACGTCGTCCCTGAACGCGACCACAGCTGGAGTCTTCCTTTTGGACTCCTTATTCAGCACAATTTCCATAGGAACACCAGGCGACACGATACCGATCTTCATCCATTCAGACCCCAAATCAATAGAAATTACTGCCGCGGCGTCAGTGTGATGACTTAAAAATAATGGTAACAATACCAAGCACAACATTCCATACATTTTCTGTAAATAAAATACGAAAAACTGATAAAATATCGAAAGCCGAAGAACACATCAGTGATTGTAATGTAGGTTGACGGAATAAGTTTGCATTTGCTATTGGTTTATATACTTACTGGATTTAGGGCCATCTTCTTTCAATTTATTAACATCTAGACAACTATTTAATTCTATCTTTGCACTTAAAGTAAAAGTGGAATAATTACGACTCTTTTGTATTTTATTTCTGCCAAGTGAGCCAGCTACTTTAATCCACGTCAAGTTTAACGTGTTTTCTTCTTTTTGGTTAACGCAATAGTTGCCACACTATTCAAGCTAAATAATGGTTTTATTCACACTTTATTCATGAATATTTCAAAATATAAAAATAATTACCAATAAATAGAACCAAAGGAAAAAACATTTTATTCAGTTCAAATTACTTTTATAATAAAAATATTCTAGTTATCAAAGAATAATCGACTATTACAGTTATGAATTTCATTGCAAACCCTACAAGACGGAAACGGAAAATGTCATAGATTTACACAAATCATATGTTTATTTATGTAGCTTCCTCTATAGTTTATGATTTGATTGGGTGTTGCGGAAGGTGTTTGTTGAGTGTTGATCGCAAGTACGGAGGTCGCGGAATGCTGTTTATTTATTGTTATTAATTCACAATTAGTGCGTTCAACAAACAATACCTTTATAAGGTAAGTGCATTTCTTTAATAGTGTAGCTCAATTTATTATCCAACCCAAACAAGACAGTGCAGTAAAGTAGCATTACTACATCTGTTTTTGTGTTATATTACGCATTTTGGATTTTGCACTTCGCACAACGTGACTCTAGGATATTGTCACGAGCCCAATCGATGTGTAGCGTGAAGTATACAGGTATCGTTTACAAGCGGTTCTAAAAATGTGACTAGACGCATGAATAACGTCGGGGCGCATATCTGCGGCGCTCCTTCTAAATATGGAACGGGTGTTAGTGAACATCGGTGGTGTCCTCGGCGTGGTCCCGGCGATGGTCCCTCTGGTTATGTAACGACCCTTCGGAAGGGCCACGTGCATCCTCCGGATAGCGAGTGGCGACGCAGTGCACGCGGTTCCACGTCGGAGATCGGTGCACGTCGCACGGGCAGGCGGCGCCGGCGACGCGCACGCGGTCCGCACTCAGTCGCGCTGGCCGCTGCCGCGGGCCGGAACACCAGTTTCCTAGCAACACGTTGTTGACGCCGCTGGTGACCTAATGAACACAAAAACACATGGTTACTAAGTGTTACATCACACGTTCTGTTGCACTGTCGCCGATTTGCGCTGCTTACGTTGCTAGGTGTAAACTGCCCATAACACAATTAAATGTACTGATTGCTGGACATTTGTTTGTTGTTTCAACTGCACAGCTGCTGTCCCAGTCATTGTGAGTATATATTACTTCCGTGCATCCTACACAATGACCTTGATATCATGTAAGATATGTTAAGAAAATCTAGAAATGTTGCACTGATATGCTTTGACATTCACTGAACCCTGAAATGCTGTGCTCTATAAATAGAATGCAGACCTTTGCATGACCTAGATTCAGTTCACACTTCCTGTAGGATTTCTATATTTATTTGTCACTGTAAGACAATGTTCCACTTTCTAAAGTATCAAATGTACAGGTTTAGTTTCAACCATTCAACAATGTGACTCCATTTGTTTATAAGATTTTTAATGGGGTTTATTACAAAGATAAATCAAGGTTGACCAACAATGTTGACATCTGTTTAATATGCCATTATTTTATTCATCGTTTTATATTTTGAATATAAACATTAATAATTTGGATATTTCCTTGTATTATTCAGTTTAATTTCATAACAATTTTTTGCATATCATATTATCATAGCATTCTAAATTAACCTACACATTGCTAATTACTCTCAATATAAACAGCATACCAAACAGTAGTTACCAGATATAACTGTTGTAAGTAGGTTCCAAGGCTACAATATAATCTGTCCAAATGATAAAATAGCAACAAGCCTGTGATATGGAGAAGCTAAAGTGACAAGCATGTTTGATACTCAATCAATTTGAAACAGTGATAATATACTATAAAAATTCTAATTGTGGCATTTTTATGTTGATACTAAAATCTGCTAAGTGTATAATATTCACACATTAACTACAACTGACATTTTTGTAAACAATCTTACACTGTTATCAATTTTAATCTACGGGTTGAAGATCTACCAAATCTACATTAATGTTCAAATGATCTGTTATTTTTCACTACTTTAAAAATACATTCTACAAACTATGTCAGTAACTATGTTGGAACATTGTTGCTATTTATAAATTCAATGGTGGATGTTCAGTGTTGACTGTCACATTTTGTCCCAAATAGCCAACAAACACTGATGTGTGACAGTCTCATATGTCATGCATTAGCGACAAGGTAATTCCATGTGAACATGATTAGCTGTATGCGTTTCAAGAAATAAAATGATAAATGAATTCAAGGAAGGACTCTTACTTATAATGGAAGTGTTGCTACAATATTGTATTGTTATGTATTTATCTTTGTGAGTAAATTGTTAATTTCTTGCCCTATAAATACAATACTTAAGTGTAAGGTAAAAATAAACAATTTTATATTGTGTAATTATGACATCATGGTTTCCTCATTGGTATGTTAGGTGTGAATTGCAGTTTTATTGCATGTTGTAAGAGTTCTTATTAAGGGTGTGACTGCTATAATTGAAAAAAAATGTAACAGCTTTAATTAAATTTAATCCTAATAATAGCACATTAGCTCTTAAATAATTATGATTAATTTCAGAACCCATTGTATTAACGATTATTCGTATTTATAAATTCCATTGCACTAATCTAATAAGTTTCTAATTGGATAAAAATATCGTAATTTCTCTGTCCGTTTCGTAATTCTGTTGCCTGAAATACAATACTCGGAATTTTAAGCTACAATTTTGATTACATCATTTCAATGCATTCAAAACATTTTAAACGAAAGTATATTACTTTTGAACTCGATCGGTATGTTCGCCCGTCACCCGCATGTGGTAGCGAGTGGAGTCGTTTATGTCACCCATTTTACGCAGCGATAAATTAATTATAAACACTATAATCAGAGTAATATGCACTTTAGTAATTAATTTATATTTATGTAAGATCTTGGACCTGGCTTTTTCAGACAGCGGTCAGGGTCTGTCTTCCTGCTTGTGCCATTCTTGACCTTACGGTTCCGGAAATGCGATGTCAATATTTTTGCAATATCGTCTTTATTAGTTTCTAAACAGACGTCTTATGATAAGAGAAGATTAGAGGATCTTTTATTTATGCGCGTATCTAATACTAATAATCTTAAATTTCATTCGGGTTCTGGTAACGCACAAACTACGTCAATTCATATCATATCATTTAATGATTTATCAGATACCGTAAACAACTAAGAAATCTATTTGATCTTTTTAATTTGGACCATAATTTTTATTACATACTGGATGCTAGCAATACTTCTAATGTTGAAATATAATTGCAACGCGATCACATTCTACAAAAATATCTCCATACTTTATAAAGATCCATTCTAATCGTATAAAGTCTAAATTCGTTGTAATTTTTCGATTGGAATGTAAACCTCTCAAAGGATAGCTTAAGGTCTTAAAACCCTTTGCGGTTCTTTGACGTCATGAATATGTAAGCAAATAGTTAATTAAATTTAAGTACGATGTATAAGATGATAGGCAATCATTTAAAATTTGTTGACGAAAGTTCAGTCATTTTGGATTACTTTGCTACTAAGAGGCTATCTTTCACCATGTGCTAAGCTAACATATCCCCAATGCGTATCTACCCATCCCTGTTAGCTATACATTAAAGGGCAGGAAATGAGTATAAACTTCTTCCAGTTAGTTACCCCCTGGGCTATATATAGTACTATTATATATATAGCCCAGCCTATAAAATACGGTTGTTGTGTAAATATAGTAGCTCTATTCACATGACTTGTCATGCTTTCAACTGCAAGTTGTATGGAATTCAATTTATCACCGCTGACATTCAGTATCAAGCACGATAAGTTATAAATTCATTTATAACCTTACCCGCACGAGCGACGAGAAACGTTATCTGGTAAAACTGAAACTACATTTGGTAGTTTTTGATTCTACAAGATGTATTGTGATAAAAATGTTATCTATTACGTTTTCGGCGCATGCTCTTCTAACGTTGCTATTTGATTAGAATTACTTTGAACAGTTTTGTTACTTATTTTCCTTTAGAGTTTCAACACGTAATTTAGATGCAACTATTAAAAGATATATAAAAATTGAGTAACAGCAGAAATAGTTGATTCACGTACATGAATTTTAAACCATTCGTATAATGTTCGGTAACAATGTATCATTCGGTTGTTTCATGGCAGCCCAAGGAGATACCTACTCCTAAAACCACATATTGTCGGCGATATCGACAATAACGGGAAACATAAAGTCCGGCTATAAGTAAACAATATATTTTATTTCAAAAATTGTTATATTCCTCATTAGATTTAATTAAATTTTTAATACTTTCGTGTTTAAAGCATTAACCTATAAAATGCATCTAGACAATGTCCAATAATCCTATTACTGACTGAAGATAATGACTCGTTCAGCCAATGGCTTATAATACAGCACGCGAATTGACCTACAGTGTAACACGGATCCGTATGAATAATGCTACGCTCATCAGTTCGATTTTAATGGTAATCAATAGAATCTTAAGGTTGCTTTTGGCGGAAACGAAACGTGTTTTATACGTTATTCTTTTACTTATACTTCCAAATACGTAATGGAAGAATAATATCGAATAAATTATTAGAGAGCTGATTTCTTTTTAGTCATTACACATCTTCCACTGCACTCAAAATGAAAGATACATACATACATACATAACATCACGCATTTTATCCCCGAAGGGGTATGCAGAGGCGCAACTAGGGCACCCACTTTTCGCCAAGTATGTTCCGTCCCATGATGTGATAGGGGGCGAGCCTATCGCCATATCGGGCACAAATTCCAGACTCCGGGCTGATACTGAGCAGAAAAACCCAAATATCACTTTGCCCGACCCGGGATTCGAACGCAGGACCTCAGAGCGCTATTGTACCGGACGTGCAATACAACTACGCCACCGAGGCAGTCCGTATCAGTCAAAATGAAAGATGCCGAAAGATAAATAAAACGTCTGGACTCTAAATGCCAAATGAAGTTTGAGTATTCCAATTTTGCTCATCTCTACGTAAGACGACAACACGCACGACTTCCTCGACACAGCAATGCGTAAAGAGAAATCGGTTTTTGTTTAGACTAAAATAAAAATGAGACTTTTTTGGGAAGGAAAATATTCTAGAGTAAACTATCTGATTTTGTTTATAACAACTGAATGTATGACTTGAAATGGTATTAACAAGAAACCAAATAAAACATTCTGTGTATTTCCTTCCCATCGTCGTATGAGCCTCAAAAAAAAAAACAATATATTATATGTAAACGTAAGAGACATCAAAACAAATTTTAACAGTTGCGTGCGCCATAAAAGGTTTTTTTCCTAGAGTCGCTTGTCATTACTGAATCCACGTTTTCCTCTTGCCGGCGCTCACTGTATGCATGTTTTTTACTCCCCTTTTGTAATTTAATTGGTAAAGGTGACCTATGCGGGTTTGTATCGGTAGAAACAATTAGATTTATTTAGCGTTTGGAATTCTCATTTTGAACGTGGCAGTGCTTGATATTTTCTGTTATGTAATTTATCTGTTGAAATATATAACACAATAAATTTGTACGCAATATGGCTGAGTGTTTTCACCAGGAAAATGATATTGCATCGAATTTGCAAAATGTGTCAATAAACTTATACGTACTTACTACTTAGTTGTCAGAAGAATGATTCAGAAGTCATACTTATGTGGTAAATCCATAACAAATTCATCAACTAAAACGTTTAAAACACCTATACCTATTCCAACTTACATTCATCTGGCATTCAAATGAGATTGAATTACTTAGCATATTTTGTATCACCATTTATAATAAATTAGTTGCGAAGCTAACAAGCGATGACATTATAAATTTGTGAAGCATCATCACCAAAAGACGATTGCACCACGGAGCGAAAGCGCAGTGTTGTCTTGTAAACGGTATTTTACGGTACCATAATAGGTGTGTGTAACCAATACTACGAAAATCACGGGTTAGATAATCGGTGGCGTCCAAGCTTGTGTCGTTTCGTGTTTCGTCCCGTGTCGTGGGTCGTGTCATTTCGTTGAGCGTTCAACCCGCTGATACGAAGACGCCACGCGACGCCGCGCGGTACGCAGTTCGGATATTTGTTACTATGCCAAGGCCGCGCAATATTATGTGATCGTGTCACAGCGACTTAGCGATAAATTACAGTGAAGATAAAAAAATATATAAGTATTTTCTTTTTGCACTCCGGTTTCTCTATTTTATTGTCAAAGCCGTAGTGTTACGTAGTTTTGTATGCGGATGAGAAACGTGTTTGTCTATATTTATTGTTGTATCTTTATTTATTTTTATATCACAATTGACACGTCACCGTTATGTATGTTTATGCTAAATGTTAGCGGTAAAATGAAATTGTTTAATCATTATTCACTTATTGAAACCATCTATCTTGAAAGACCTTAAAGCATATTTTACATAATTGTATATAGAATTCGATTATTAACCTCGACTGAAATGATTCTTTCGCAGTCATGTTAGAAGTGAAATCTATAAAACACCGTAAAAAACGTTACAAAGTACGTTTTAGATATGTTTAAGATAAAAACATTGTACGTCAGAACAGATATCAAATAATTACATATCAGACTTTGTGGTATTAACTTGAACAAATATAGACGTGTACGATTGTAATATAGAGTGACGGCTACTCCAAAACGGTAAAAGAATCGGTGTAATCCGTTTAGTGATGTAACAAACGAGCCCACAGCTAAATTGGAACAAATCTACTCCCAGAAAAATTAAGTTAGGCCCGATCTGGTAAAAATTAATATCCACTTTATTTTTATAATTCGAAAAAAATCACAATCAATACGTTTTAAATCGGTATCTATTAACAAAACGTGGCCCATACGAGAATGAAGTAAAAGGTCAAAGGTTATGACGCGTTCTAAATACGGATGGGTCTCGGTCTAGATCGACTGTTTCCAGACACGTCGCCCGTTCCAGTGCTATTGAAACTATATTCTAAACCCAGCTCTCTGAATTGCAACTGCGATACTAATGAACCGCAGACTCGAATGAATCGATACGTAAGCTCATTGACGTTCCAGCTTTAGCGCTTGGCGCGCGTGTCGTATGTCAGATATTATATCATAGGACGTAATTGTGGCGTCTGTAAGCTTTTGGATTTGTGGTGCTGTTCACAACGTCCTGTCTAATTATAAGCTGTGATGGCGATGTCTAAATAATTCTGCTAATTTCTGTTCTGACACATTTTAATCGTCTTTGCAAATATTCAATATGGAAAAGAAGCTTTTATCATTGTCTTGAATAAGAAAGACACGTAACTGTAGCATCAATGTTCTTTATTTACAGAGCTTGTGTCTTTTGTTTCAATTTGTATATTTAAATGTAATTTATTATTACAGTATTTATTAAGTGACCCGTTTCGTTGAATATTAAGAACACTTTGAAATTTATTAAACTAACAATTTCTGTATTGACAGAATTTTCCAGTTACCTTGAATCGTTGTCTTAAATTATCTTCTGCACTTTGACTACTACGATGGTTCCTTAATCGCATGAGTATTTTTTTATTTCTATGAATGTTTGCATCATATCTCTACATACGGAAACGCTCATGAGATTAACTCAGAACTCGTTACAACCACTTTCATTCATGAATATTCCTACGTATAATAGGTAAAGTGAAGAATTGCGGTCAACATTTGCATCTGTGTCAAGTTTAACTAAAGACGTCCGCAAGATTCATGCTTGCAATGAATGAAGGGATCGATCCTATAGCGAGTTATATCCGAGTTCTCTACGTTGTGCCATTTCCTGGAACCTTAGATTGTTTAACATTTAGTTTACGTCTTAGATATTCTACCACAATATACTTTAATGAATGCAGAAGTATGGAATATTCTATAATTTTGCTATTTACATAATCTATTCATGATTCCATTCCGCGTGGGTGGACCTATTTCGTCGTATGTATTACCGAACTCATCCTGGTGACGGATGAATTATTACAATCCAAATACAGTGATAAATCGACTCAAGAATGGAATCTAACATTTTTAGTTTATAAATGCGAATTAACTTCCCTGTGGTTCCAGATACCTTTTTTCTATTATTTGAAAATCCATCGGCGAGTTACACGTGTTTTCGATAAATACGTTCCGTTCTACGCACGCACAGACGCTTCAATAAAGCGTCGCGTCATATTGCGTCATCTCGATGTAAATCAACAACGAAAACAATGCGCGCTTTAATTAAAACAATGATTGCAATTTAACATAATTGCAAAGATGGTACTAAAACTACGGGTTCGTAGAATGTTCGTTCGACTAAATCGTTCGTAGGTACGTTTTTTCCAGTGACACATATTTTTTGTAAGTAATGACGATAGTAAAGTTCAACGAAAGGTTTTGGCTTTCCCACAGTTCGGTTATTAACATTATAATAAATACATATCTAAATAATAATATCTATTTAAAAGGAACTGTAGATTACATTGGTAATGCACTTTGTGGATCTGGATTTGGAGGATGATAAAATAATTATCTACACCTCTGTCCTGGTGTTTTATTGACGGTGCTACATCCATCTTTCGCACTTCATATTCTTAATACTTTTGTATACAATTGCTACTATATACCATATTATTTACATGTCAAATATATGTAATTGTTCAGATGGCGCCAATGCGTGGCGAACGCGGCGGTTCGCCAGCGAGAGGAGCGCGTGCGTCGCTGCCCCTGCCCCGACGGTTGATCCGACAGATCGCACGACACGTCGCCTCCAGCGGGCGGTCGCTGCGCCGCCTCGAGGTCTCGGGAAGGGTCATCGACAACTTCGATGACATCGACGACGCCTCCGATGATTCGGATTTGGAAACACCGCAACCAGCGTAAGTATTGTTCATAACAGGTGACTATGTGATGTCTCTTCTAATGAACATAATATTAAATTAAATCGTATTGAATTTACATATCAATTTGAATACACAGCAGCATGAACTAATGGGCCTCCTAACGGATAAATTGAATAAACTTCCTTGACAGGTGGTGCTCTTATCAGTAACGTTGCCATTAATGAACACACCTGTAAACGATATCCGATCAACACAAGCTAAATGCTGTTCGGTTGTTTGTGTTACACAATTTGTTTTTGTTTACAAACTAATAACAATGATAATGATTTAGCTGTACAAGTTGAATCGTTTAAAACAATATAATATGCTCTTGAGCGATGATAAAGTCTAGGATATTTTTAGATTTGTAAAGTAAGTGTCCTATCTTTACATAATAATTGTTTTAGTATTATTTTTAATCACAGTTTTCCGATATTCAAATCTTTTCTTGACATATCTATACATCTATAGCGAGTTGAAAAGTAATTCAAATTTGGCGCATGGATAAATAAAAGATAATAAAAACCCAGGATATAAAAACCGATAACACATTTTTCCACATCCGAAACTCGACAACTCAAGGCGTTAGAATTCAGGCCAAAAAAAAATTAAAATGGATTATGGGAGTTATCTCGGAATCTGGTGAATTTTGGTTGATACTTCATACATCAATCAATGCCAAGTCATTATGGTAACGTGATAAAACACGTTATCGTTTACCTAGGTTAGTGGGTAAGACAAGCGAATAACCCGATAATACGTCGCATGTGTTGCCTACGCGATAATGACAATAAAAACGAGATTACGAAATTTCGAAATGATGTTCATAAGGCGCCATGTTACGCAATGATGAGATTACAAAACAAATAAACAACCTTTTCAAGGTTGCCGAATGTTTGTGACCTCGTCAGGTACTGGCTATTGTTAAGCGTCTTTCCGCAATTTTGTTTCATCTATTTGTCACCTTTTGACATTCTTAAACCGTTGAAATTCGATATCAATATCACTTTTGCCGGATTAAAATAGACTAACCGTCGATGAACTGAATTGTAAGCTCTATTTGTTCTAGATTACGACTTATAAGGATTCCTAGGTAACCTAAATTACATAGCGAACCTAAATTATAAAGTCATCAGAACTGTAGACCATTTAAAACTTCATATCTAAAGATAATCACGCAGCGAGTGCGCCAAACGTTGCCCAACTTCATTTACGAACTACGAACGCAATCGCAGCGCGGCGACTACACTCCGCGGCCCTTCTCAAGGCCCCGATAAATATTAGCCATCATCATCGATCGCTTCCTGCACAGCAAATCACATGGAGGCCGAATTAATGAAAATCCAATAATAAGAATTAACGTCGCATTCTAGTTTTCATTTTTTGGGGGAGTTGGAAATATTTTGGGTTTGGTGGTTAGATCGATCAACTTTCAATTTTTTTATCTATTTAAACCTGCGACTATGTTGAAATGAAATAGAAATGTATATGAAGTACATGAAATTCATTATTCATTAACTATTTTATAATATTATTTTACTTCACTTTTTTTCCTATTTTATTGAACATACAAAAAATACTATGATCTTATAATGCTAACCATTATCTGTGACGATTCAGGGTGGCGTGCGGAGGAAACGCCGGCAACCTCCCGCCAGCAGATCACGACGACGACCTCACCAGCCTCAGCTGGTTGCAAGACAGAAACTTACTCAGAGGTATACAATACAAACTGGGTTTACAACTTTACAGACATTTGTGAGGCTGATGCAGATTGCAGACAACATGGCCGGTCAACATTCTGACTACAAGGTGTGCAGCTTGGTTATTACGGAGAAAAGTCGGAATAAAAAAAAACATTCCAATTTTGAATTTCCCGCTTTTAAAGTGTTCAATGGGTCAAGTGGCCAGTAATACAAGTTTAAAAATAGAACGTGTTAAAAAATCACATAGATGCAGTCATTCTGCCATTATCATAACTCACCTCATTCTCCTCGGTTAAGGAACAAAGTGCGATTACACGGTGTCACATATCCCTTTGTCCTTTAACGAGCAAATACAAAGACATTAAACACAATGAGCGTTGTTATCGTTTCAGGTATTAATCTGACGAAAAGCGACTTGGAGGACACGAAAAGTATTGGCAGTCAAGTTATTATAAAGGTAAGTCTAATAACTATAGGGCTATTATCTAAAGCTGATGCAACACATTCACATGGTGCGTGTGTAAAGTTTCTAAATAAATATACGTAAAGCGCATGACCACGCAATGTTTACGCGACTACGAAATCAAAAAAATATACCGTGATGTTTTTTTGCATCTATGTATCTATCCCTTCAATTATAATAATACTACAAAAAAAATAACATGCTGTGTGAGATTGCGTTGGAGTGAGTATTGTGAACATGCCAACTTTAGTTAACCTAATTATACCAATATTAATTACAATTAAATAAAATTTATTATTAGATCATTATCTTAATGGAATGATTATAATCATGCCATTCATTTTTCTAATACAAGCTGGCTTCCTGAGAGCTCATTACATCTTGCTGCCCGGCAATCGAGGCTTCTACGAAGTCGCGCCAATTGGCCAAATATAATATCGGGATAAAGATCCAATCCGCGTAAAAAAATATAGACAGAAGGAAGATCTTAGAAATGGCATTAACCACAAAAACAATTTCTAAGCCAATCTGTTAGAAAATTTTGCTAACACTACAATTTTACAATGGGTAAATAATATAGTTTGACAATGTATACAATATAACGTCAGTTATTGTAAACAGCAACGAGAATTACGCATTCATAATGAATTAGATACAGGGTTATAATGCTTAGCGATCTTATACTTTATTATTTCGAAATGTCGAGGAATCCGTGTTGTTTCTCGATATAGACCTAAAAATCGTGACACCAGTAACTGTTGGCAAACAATAACTATTCATTCAAGTTCATGACAATTTCACATTCTTGGAAATTTAAAGCAATATTTCTGGTCTTTAGCGCTGTGTTGGTAATTTGTTGTAGATTCTCACATAAATTATGAATTTAAAGTAATTATGGTTTTGTATGTCAAAGCGACAGCTTGTAGAAGATTGATAGCTCAAAATGATTGCACTGCGTAAATACCTACAGATTCACAGGTTTTTACGAAAATAAGACTTCACATGGCAAGTGATTGATAATTTTATTTTACTTTTTTTGCTGTGAAAAGTGAAGGTGTAACATCACCATTGCTGAATGAAAATATTTGTTAAAGCAGTAGTACCCTTAGTGAAATGGCTCGCTTAATAATACAAATAGACAAAAAAATTAAAGATCGTATTTCTGCAATGTTTGTTATCTTTACTTTGGTTGTTTACGTATATTTATGTATAAATAAAGAGACCAGCATTCCGTAAAATAGCAACGTCACTCGAATGTTAAATTAAAAAGCATTTCATAGTTCTATTCTCTCAATCCCCAGTAATAGCACTGTTTTCAGTGCCCTCCAACAGACAACACAGCATGGATGGATTACTACTAGATGTCAGATATAGACAGTGACGTAACTTTCTGATGGTAGGATATATTTTATATCCGCCCGGGTAGCTATCACCGTACATAATGTGTTAAAACCCGCCATGATGGCCCACGTAAGTGTGTCGCGTTCCGGGATCAGCCTGTGTATATCCGATTACAACAGGCCGGCATAATTGTGTCGACTGCTGAGAGGTAATCATTTCTCGTCAGTCAGCGTTCTATTGAACCCCATTCTACTTACCATCAGTGGAGTCAATTTGTTGTGCACGTATAAAAAAACCTTCCCAGGCGAACTTTTGTGAACGATAGACTTACCATCAAACAATGTTGCAACTAACAGGCGGAAGAACCGAAATTGAATGTTCCGCTGTCAATTGAGTACAGAGCCCTATGAATGACACACTTCTTATTACAATATGAATAAAATAATGGCGTATTTATTAACAGAAGCGGAGGGCGGCGCGTCGCTCGTGACCGCTTGTTTATCGTTTAATGAAAAATGCACGATTACAAACAGTGAAAGTTAACTATGCCACGTCCCAAATGTGGTATCGCGTTATTGCGGCAGGGTTGCCGGTTTTGTGTATTTAAAAGCTACTAAATTAATGTGGGGTAGAAGATCAACTTCAATTTAAAAAAAAATATGATTAATTTTTAAATTGTAATTCTTTAAATTTTTTTTCATTCCATGTCTAGGTCTTAACATAGCATTTTTGGAAATCGATTTTAAGAAAATATAATACGGGTCTGAATACAGTTATTTTAATATGATAAATAAATATTTTATATTGCACGTGAGATTTATTTTATAAGACAATAAATCTAACCTCCTTATTCATATTGTGTGTGACATTAAGTGTACTAGTTGTGAGTAAAATACTTAAAACGTATGTTTACAAATTCGCGAAGCTTCGTTGAATTCTACGCAGCTGTCACAATTTGATAATATTCATTGGGAGTTTGTGGAGTGTTTGCTAATAAACATCATGCATGCAAGGGTGATTTTACGTTGGATAAAATAGGAGGGACTTAATATAGATTAATGCTATACTAAATTGAGCAATGGCGACAGACTTCCTTAAGTGAAAACGATTTTATTGATACAAAATATTGGTTTGTAGACTATTTTAATATCCATATTGTTTGTCATCTCATGTAAATACGGATGAGAAAAAAACCCGCGTGTAACGAATCCTCTACAGTTAACAAAAACAAATCAAAAACTAGACGCGAGTGCATCGCGCTCTTAATCTTCATGTTTTCCTGTTACGAAAGGAATTTTCTTTGTTTATGTTTGTTTCGTTCTGTAGTACTACGCAGTATTGTATCTATGTCAATTATGTACACTTTGTTCATGATTGATCGTTATTGAGTTTTATAAACTAAAATTGTATTGTAATTAAAAAATAATATATTAGGATTTTACACATATAATTTCAAGTGTTTAAAGATATTTGTTTTGTTTACAAGTGAATGACGAAACAGCTTAGACTTTAATGAGTTTTAATAAGTACACTGATAGATGAAGTCAATGCAATGGATTATAATGCGCAATAATGATTTTATAAGTTACAAGCTTTTGCTCGCGGCTTCGCCCGCGTGAAGGAGTTTTCTGGGATAAAAAAAAGACCCGCTATATATTTTCCCAGGATAGAAAATAGCCTCTAACCTTCCCAGGTTCTTAAACTATCTCTACACAACATTTCATAAAAATCCGTTCCCTAGACTTTGGGAAAATCGATAACATACAGACAGACAGAAACGGGGACTTTGTTTTATAATATGTATAGATTAAATGTGATTGTCGCATGTGGCATTTAGTTACTAAGTAAATGTTATCAAATAGTAATAAAAATACACATATTACTAAGGTAAACGACAATCGCTTAACACGTGTATTATTATCACGATTTCTTTGAGTATTAATATACGCATTAAATACTATGTTTTTTGTGACATCGCCCGTGTATATCAAGTTAAGGCCACACTTGCAAGGTGTAACGTAGAAAATTATATTAGGTATCAAAGCTTTAGTGTACACAATAAACATGGTTAAAAATTTCAATAATTACATTGTTTTGTTACATTTTATATTATTTTAATACTAAAGAATAAGTACTACATATTTCTATTGACAAAGATTTACACAAAATTGAAATGAGGAATCAAAAAACATTGTTCCTGTACGAACCTGTTAAAAATATCCAATACGTTTATATACTTATACA
This sequence comes from Manduca sexta, assembly GCF_014839805.1. Classification (NCBI taxonomy): domain Eukaryota; kingdom Metazoa; phylum Arthropoda; class Insecta; order Lepidoptera; family Sphingidae; genus Manduca; species Manduca sexta. The sequence continues at coordinate 9,550,801 of NC_051125.1, read as the reverse complement.
GGGTCATTTCGACATTGCGTTACTAAATGAAACCACAGGTTCGTGGTGACCTCTGCTAACACCGTGCAAAATATTATTAATAAGTAACGAATATTTACGTCAATAATCCCGATTTTAGATTTATGGTTTTTTGATCACGCTGTCTCTTAGCGCGCTTAACTAAAGTGAATGAACTACGTCACAGCTGATGATATTATTACCGAACCTATAGGGTTCAGAAGGTCAGCTCACAAATGAACTCCCAATACGTTCACTGACTTGGTTGCAGCAGTTCATTGAGTCAATAATTAATTACTACAAAAAATATTTCGTCAATTATAAACGTTATTTTCGTTAATAAAATAGTTTTCTTACCAAAAAATTACCTACATAATTATTAAAGTTACAAGATTTAAATCTATTGGTATCGTATCTTTTGTAGATTCTACATGATATTCCGACATTTATTTTAATTCCAACATTAATATTTCGGTTTGTCATAATATCTAAAAGAAGACTACGTAGACATTACCGAACGTCATATTATGCTTTCTGTACCATTTCTTTGCTAGATAGACACTATGGCAACGCGTCCGAGTCTTTGACCGAGTCCGAAGAGCGCGCGATTATTCAATACAATAGTCGTACTCTTTCTCGCCTAAACTCGCAGTGTTGTCAGTATAAACATTTTTACCAAAAAGCTTGCTAAAACGACACAGCATTTCAAAAATTCTATTAGATTTTTTTTAATTACATGATGTTCTAACAGATTTAACACACAATGTATTACGAAATAAAATAAGTACTGATTTATGATGAAATTATTAATGAAAAGTCTACTTAATTAAAATAATACACAGCAATATTTTAGTATTTTTGAAACATTATTTTAAGTAATAAAGTATAATAGAGATTTTGGATTCAATCACTCATTTTCAATAGGCATACAGGGTATAAAATAAACAAGATATTGCACAATAAGGTAATAATAAAAAGTTTGGTAACACTGCGAGGGCACGTGTTAGTTGTAAAACTCTGGCTCGTCAAATATCGTGTACCTCCAGACTAGTGTTGCCAGGATCAATTTGTTTAAATCAAGAAGGTAAAACAAATCGAGATTTAGTGTTGTAGATCGGGACATAAAAAAAACCAAGTATTATTTTTTTAATTTAAGTTTTATGTATTGCGTTTTACAAACAATATCACTGCCAAGTCATGCTAAAGTTGTATTTTAATTTGGATGTCTGTTTTAACATCATAGCACAGATCGCCGGGTAGTCGCATCTCTAAGCAAGAGAATAAAACAAAACTGTACCTTCAGCGCTAGTGAGATGATACGTGCTATTTTGATTGCATTGTCGCACTCAACACAGTGATGAAGCGTAGTTTATTTTTCATAATACTTAATGGTTTTAATAATTTTATTGGTGCAAAACGGGTCACGTCCCCAGAATTCTGAAAATCGGGACATCCCGCGCAAATCGGGACATCAGGCAACTCCAGATCCTTGCCGCTACTTTGTGGAATTCGCTAAACTCGTGTGTCGCGTGTTGGTCGGTCAGGCACAAAGAAATTTAAAGTAGTCCCCTAAATGCGACCTTAACGTGTATAAAATAGAGTCAATTTTTAAAAATATTTTTTGTCATTTTGAATATTTTACGATCGCGAAGTTGCATCGTTGACGCGTACGCGAAACTTAATTAATCACAATCTATTGATTATGTTTCTATCGGAGGCTGTCATTACGATTTTAATGTGGATTTATGAATTTGCGATAGGTACGGAATGAAAAAATCCAATATCATTTTGTCCGATCCGGGATTCGATCCCGTGACCTTAGCAAAGCATCCGTACTATAATACAACTGCGGCACCGAGGTAGTCACAAATTGACTGTATTAAAAATACTTTGAAGTATGAAACAACTTTTAAAGAAACAAGCAATCTCCTAAACATCATTAGGTATTAGTAAACGCATTTACTATTTTGAAAACATGATAAGATACCTATTGGGACGCCGCGCCGCGCCGTGACGTATCCCGTCGCTCGACATTTTTACTTCAAACTATGACATTACCTAATTATTATCAAAATTGTAACTTCATTATTAATTGTTCGTGTGAATTGCCAGACTTGCAGAATGATATTTTATTGTTATGAGTGTTATAAATCTAACCGTTGAACGTATTTATTATACTTATTTATCTACTAAAATGGATGAACTACCTACATTAGAATGTGTGTGTTTTGATTTAAAAGAATGAAACCACTTTAAAATTACGGAAATCATGTGTTATGTGTACCTAACTTATGCAGTTGTGGTTGTTTGATTAGTGTCATTTGCTTATGATGATAGTTTGAGCATAGAAAATATGGTTCTAATGAAATGTGATGATTAGTGCGTGATGTTTATGTTGGCGTTGGATGTCCACCTGCAAGGTGGACAGACGACTTGATAAACGTCGCGGGAACGCATTGGATGCAGGCAGCTTTCGACAGGTCCGTCTGGAAATCTTCAGGAGAGGCCTATGTTCAACAGTGGACTTTATGTGGCTGATGATGATAATGATGTTTAGTTATGTGTCTTTTTGTAACGTCGGCGTAGCGTCGTCGCTGCTGGTCTAATTGTTGATTGAGTGATGTGGCACGACACAAAATCCTAGGTAGTTAAAGCGCCGACATCAGCTGTTCGGTTGCGGCGCGGCGCGCGGTGCGACGAACTACCCTTGCCCTCCGAGTGTGCATCACTCGTTCGTGTGCGTGAACATAATATTATCAATGACTGTGTGCGATGTTGCCGCTCCGACGAATTCTGGTATAGTAGTAGTGGCAAAAGGTGTGTAAAAATAAAATGACTATTTGAATATTTATTTTGTTTGAAAATTTTACTTTTTTGTTTTTGACCTTAGGTTAGAGTAACTTATAGTAAACTGCTTCTTTCAAGATGACTTTCTCGCAGTTAAATTTAAGTCTAGGGTTACAAAATGACCCTGTATATATATCATCATTACCTATCACATTGTAAAGTCGCACTAAAATCAGAACATTTCAGCGTTTTAATTTTAAAAGACAGACATAAGTGCAAATAAACAATTATATATAAATAGTATTTAAAAGTCCTGTAATGCTGTAATAATGTTACTATTACGTATATTTAGATAGTATATAGTAGTAACGATCATTCCGTGCAATGTCACTTAGCGTATGTTAATTCGATGTGGAAACAGCAATTTGCATGACCTTGTTTTTTTGGGAGACCTCTATTAGCCTAATTGTGTAACGTTTAAGCGTGTATCATTAAAAATTATATTAGTAAAGATGACTTATCTTTTTATGCTTTACGTTTTCACAGGAATATATAAAGGATATATAAGTATGGTACGATATAGTTGTGTCAAAGAATAGGTTTAGAAGCAATTCAAAGTGAACAAATAGTCGTAATTACATACATTTTTCGGCATTTGTGTAATGAAATGAATTTCCTCGCTATTATTTTTACTGGTTACAGGATATTTTATGATCAGTATAATTACTTTCTTAGTTTTTCCTTATAAATCCGGCTTGAAGGACCAAATGGCGCACTTTTCTGCTTAGTCACTGTCTTCTTTACATTTTGGAAATCAGAGAAAAAAGACAAAACATTAGGATAATTACGAAATAGCAAAATTTATTGATTAGCTTAAAGATAATTGGCGCCTGAATATCAACGAGAGACCAACCTATTAAAATATAACTTATATTTCGCCAATTTAGAGATAATTGGCGCCTGAAAATCAGCGGCAACCAACCATTGTACCTGTTACAATATAATTTATATTTCGCCAACAGACAGAGTCGAAGACGCCACCGCCGATGGCGCGGGTCCCCTCACCCCCCCGTACCCCGTGCAAGGCGCCCCCCTCCCCGCCGACGGTGACCACGCACACCAAGCCGCCGTACTCGTTCTCGTGCCTGATCTTCATGGCGATCGAGGCGGCGCCGGCGCGCGCGCTGCCCGTCAAGGAGATCTACGCGTGGATCGTGCGACACTTCCCGTACTTCAAGCACGCGCCGCAAGGGTGGAAGAACAGCGTCAGGCATAACTTGTCGCTCAACAAATGCTTCCATAAGGTATGGTATTTATGCAACTAATTATTGAGACAGCCTTTCGTATCATGGCCACTCGTATACAGTAGTAATAGCATCTTTACATTAGGAAGCGCTCGTTACTCTAAGATCAACAATGCCAATAAATTACACTAAAATATATATGGTACTTAGAAATGGACATTGTAGTGATATCTTCGCAACTGGCCTCGCGTACAAGAGACCTTCTATCTAAGCGCACTTTATAAAATTCTAGTTTTTTATGCACAGACACAAATGATGACATAATCATACGAGTCGTCGACTTTAATAATTATGTTAACTATTAACACACTTGGCTGATTGTCAACTGAAGCCGACACGCGTTTTAATCGTTATCCCAAAGATAATTAAATCTAAACACAAAATACAATCACATTGTACGATATTTGCCACTAATTAATTGAATTACATTTAATGATCTTCTCAAATCTGTTGAAATTTGTTCACGAGCTTGTCATGCTGGCCGTCAGAGCGTCTGCCCACTCAGGCTATAAAATTTTGGCGTGTTCATAAGCTTTTGATGTTCTCATCATTCTATTCTAACAGTTGTATCACGTATTTTTAAATAAGTAAATAATATCATTATTTACATCGATATACGTACTTCATCTGACGTTCCGTACACTCACTGTGTTCGACTCAACTGCACTGCAATCCGTACACTTCACTTTAATATGATTTCAACATTGACAGCGTGTGGTTATGTACGGAGTGGCGCTCATAATATAAAAACTCGAGTCAAGTGTAAACCTGGATGTGAATAAAAATTTTAGTCAAATAAGTAAAATTATTTATTGTTCTAGTAAATACATAGGTTATAACAGTGACGTTTCGGTTGCCATTTTAGTTCAGATTCTGAAGAAATACTTTATATGGACGTTTGTGTCTGTAAAATATACGTCAATGGTTATTTGAATCTGGTATTATTAATGCGTGTAATATTTAAGGTGGCAGCCGCACCGGGGCTTGGCAAAGGATCATTATGGACCGTCGACCCACAGCATCGCGCCTCGCTCTTACAGGTACGTTGTACTCTTAAAATTAAACTTAGAGATTTAAATTATATAGGCCAAAATTCCCACTCCAATGTTGACAAAGCACTTACTAGTCCTCTGCGATTGTGGGTTTTTACAAGCAACAGTCATTATTTACCATTATTTGTTTGTCTTTTCTGTCATAATAAATATAATCTAAAGTTGTTCACAAAACAAAAACACACAGAAAATGCTGAGTACAGTATGTATGAAACTCAATGTCCTTAAGTCAATCTTACACCTTACAATATAATTTACTGTACTGACATTTTTTATTTGTGAAGCGTTGTACCGCACTCTCGAACACTATCCAGGACAAGAGAGATTATTTATATTTTAATTTCTTAATTAACATTAATAGTGGAAATTTAATTGAGCCATGTACTACTTAATTTGCTTTATTTTTATGTTATTCATTATTGCTCGTATGTTTCCCTTAAAAATCCAATAAGTAAACATTTAAACTATACAATTCGCAGGCGTTCGGTCGTCAGCCGATCCCGACCGCGCCGCCCGACACGCCGCCGCCCGGCAAGAACGCGCCGGACCCGCAGCTGTTCCCGTTCCTGGCGCGCCGCCTCGCCGGCGAGCCCGAGCCCGGCGCCGACGAGTACCTCGCCGCCGCCACCGTGCTCGCCATGAAGTACGGGCCCGCCGTGCTGGACCAGGTCGGTCACTAGCTCTAGTACTGCTGTTGAGTGATATGGGATCTAATGAAAAATAAATAATAAGTGTTCGCTCTTCGTGTATACTATAACTGTAGAACATGGACATTTATGAAGTGACATTGGCAGATATTTCCAACTACGGATTAAAATTATGCCAGTTTTGACACATATAAATGTTTTGCTTTTCAAAAATTAATGTAGAGCTTGTTTTTATTCTGGAAATCAGACCTTTAAATTGATGACTCCGACGTAATCTACCGAAAGTGATTAAAATACAAAACTTGAAATATTCATGATGTATTGGGCATAGGTTGACATAGAATACATAATTTCGTGTGCAGTTGCCGCCGGCGGCGCACCTGGTGATCTCGCGCTGCGCCCGCGACGAGCACTCCTACAGCGGCGGCGGCGGCGGCGGCGCGGCGGGCGGCTGCGAGGAGCGCCGCACGGCCGAGGCGCTGCTCAACCTCGCCGGCGTGCCCTCCGAGCCCGCGCCCAGCTAGCGCGCCTCCCGCCACCGCCCGCCGCACCACCCCCGCACCTCCCCCCGCACCGCCCCTCGCACCGCCCACGCGCCCCGGCCACAACCCGCCACCCAACCCTACTCGACGGCACGCTCTGACGTCATGCCCTGTCGCTCTTCCGCAAACCAGAAGTGACGTTATCGATTCGCGTCACTATAAATGTTGGTGGATTGATCGTATAACTGGTCATGAAGAAATACCGAAATATCACTAACACTTCAAGTATATTTTCATAGCCAGTTGTTCGAGTCCAGAAGTAATGCCAGTAAAAACACCTCCGATTCTCGATGCGTCGACACTCGACAAACATCGATGTCGATAAATGTAAGTAAAAATCTTTATTCTTATGATGAAATGTTTCAAGCGTAGTAGCTAATCTATTGACGAGTGTAATGAATTTAAGAATTCAAAGACGATTGTAATGTCTTATACGTGATTTAGGTGTTAAAGTAAAAACATCAGGTGACTGACGGCTATTGTGCAAAGGAAATATATTATTGACTTATCTCTGGGGTAGTAATAATGATAATAACAGGATCTGCCGAACGGTAGGGGCGTTGTGTTCCATCAGTAATAAATTTAACATAATATGCGACAATGATATGAACAGTTTCGATTATTTTCCAAGTTCCCATTATTGGCAAAATATTAATGAACAATTTAAATCATAATAATTAAAATTTTATGATTAATAAATAATACTATAGAAAACAATAATGTTAAATATTATCGCATCAAAACTTATCGATAAGTTATAAAAAAATATATCCTTACATTATAATCCTTCGAAGAATTTTCTCAAAGAATATTTGACATTACGTTAGAGCAAAGCTCTAATAAAAACAAAGTGATTCATTGATAACGCAAGTTCTTAGAACGTAGGAATCAAATACGCGGAACTTATTATGTCTATGAATTGTCGCAATAAAAAGTAGACAAAAAAAAAGTTTACCATTCTCTAGTCCAATAAAGACAATCCAATAATAAAAGCAGTCGTGTACACAATATTATTTGTAATAAATTAAATAAATTTATTCAATTAATATGAAAATACTGTGCTTAGATAAAAAGCTCATTCGCTTTTTATTTAGATCATAATTTCCATTCGACTCGGTCTCCGATATATTGAAACATCACATTTATCAAGGCGGTGGTCCGATTTTGGCTCTGTCGACATTTGTCTACAGCGCGAAACTCCGATCACAAGATTAGTTACATGAAAATCTGTAAGCCTAGAATAATTAAACGTTTACATAAATAGTAGTTACTAATAGTGATAGATGTGATACTACTTAGTACGAGATATTATTTAAAAAAGAATGGAAAGTAATTTAATAATTCTCCCTATATGCATTTAGGTTTTCCCCAATTAAATAGTCAAACGTTCATAATATAATATATAAGAAATAACTATTCTACAGTTTAAAGTAATTATAGTGTTGCCACGTTTCTTGTTTACATTGGATTCATGCCGTATATTGCCAGAGTAGTTCACTTGTTTCAAATAGTGTTCCGTTGCGCAAGACTATGTCAGAAATGTGGCACATACATAGTAAGGTCTAAGTTGTAACTATATTTAAATAATATTTATTTCGCATCTTGATATCAATCAGATTTTAAAGCGCAATTAAATTTAAGTATAATTTCAAGTAATTCTACATGATTGTACATGAGCAATATATCGCTTAATAGCTTAACAAATGTGATCTGAACACTACCATTATTTATACAAAATAATACTACATACAGGGCGATCAAAGTGTATATTTAAATATTGGAATTTTCATTACTTTCAACGTGATACTACGTATATTTATGTATTTTATATTTTCTTAGAGAATAACTTAGCCATAAGCAAACTGTATTTTGTGTTCATGAACCAAGTGATCCACTGTACTATTGCCAGCTGGTATAACAGATATTATTTACTAGATACTAACTGCCGATCGGGGAGTTTTAGAGAATATTATTTCTACCGCTATGTACGGACTAATTTTAATAAATACAAACGAGTGATGTCGCGAAAGTGATGCGCTTTTATTTAGCGAAATATATTTAATGTAGATTATAATTTTCGACGTTTACAAATAGCCTTCCTTCTAGCTACCCGATAGCTGTTACCAAAAATTCTAAAATATAATTTACTTGTAAGACAATGCTCGCGTTGTTGGATACTGAACTGCGACGTGTCTTTGCGAACGAAACATTCTCTCAAGTGCCTACTAAATGCTTCTGTCTATCGTTAGCTAATGTGACTGGAGTATGGAGTTATATTTGTGAGGGGTAAGTGTCGGAATGTGTGAAAAACATTACGTTTGTATGAAAGTTGTGCCTTCTTTGTGTGCGGTATTGAGGCAATCTACCATTCGGAAGTAAATGTGTGTCTGAGTACTATAATCGTGTTGTAATTAGAATTTATCCCCGAAATGCGTTTCCGGCACTTACAGCAAAGCCTTGAAAGAGAACACCAACTAGTGTTTACGACATAGGTCTTCGTTTCCATCGTCATGTTTTTATTTGACTACCTTCGCTGATCACTCAGTGTAGTATATTTTTCAAATTTCTCTATTGACAATCTTTGGTGCAACCAGTAAACGTTATATATGTCGATGGTGACATAAGTTACTGCGAGAATAGGACCCGTGTACGTCAAATAAATGTCTATCTATACTCTATACATTTTTGGGTGTTGTAATAAAATGCATATATAAATAGTAGTTCGACAAAACCGACAGCTTTATTTAGTACAATTTGATTAATATTACGAAATGGTAAATGTTGAAAAATGAAAAAAAAAATTACGCGTAGGATTAACTAGACTGATGCAATGACTGATTTGTGAGCAATATTATTTATTAGTAAAATGGATATTTTTTCTTTAATGAGCACCTGTATGTTTAATGTTCAGATTGACAGACGAAAAAAAACTGTAAGGCTTTGCAATCAAAGAGTAAAATATTTCGTTTTCATTATCTTGCAGACGTGTGAGGCAGACATGTTTTAATTTGCTATCAGTTAAACGTAGGCAAAAGGAAGGTGTGTATGTGTGCCAAATGTTAAATGCATTACCATTTTATCAAGCAAATTAAAATACCATTTATGAATGTATTTATAATAAACACATAGTTAGATTAGGACATAAGTGATATTATAATAATTTAATTGCTATATAATTAAAGAATACATACATTTTTGCTGTATTTAGGAGCGTCTTCCAACTTGTATTGTTTTCTCGTAGAATACACGCGTACGAACGGGGAGAAGATTTGACGTGATCAAGTGTTCACTGACGCTTGCGCACAGCTTGAGCGGTGTATGACACTAGCCAAGCGCGGACATACATTCTAATTCATTTGCATCGTCCGTTCATATTCTCCCCGGCCGTACGGGCTAGCCTTTCTTTCGGTGTTATAAATTATATGTAGATAACAATTTACAGCAATAATTAGTACCTAATAGAAATACTTTGCTGGTAGATGCTACGTATATGATTGTGTGATAAATTGCTATTTATTAAACACGTTGACAGACGATGTAAAGCGTAATATCGGACACGGAGTGTTTATTAATGATTGTTATTGTGAGGTGAATCGTATGTAACTGGTTTAAAATATAATACTGTCTGCTAACGGCTGTTTTCAAGAAACGATCCAATCCCAATCTCAATCTTCAATCCGATTTCGAGAATAAACCAATCAAAATAAGTTAGTATAAACAACACTTTCTTCTTATTGGTCAATTTTTGCGATAGATAGAAAAACGCGATTAGGATTTTTTAAAGAAAATGGCGGTAAGGCAGTCAAGCTACAAAATTGGATTAATTTTAAACCGATTTTTTTATATTCCGTTTATCATTGAATTTATTTAATCGGACATTGGTATCACGTATCAACGCAGAATCCGTGTATTTTAAATTTATTCAATTCATTATTTTTTATAGTTTGAATAAATTTTATATATTCCATGACGCGATAAAACTACGAATATTGAACTAAATATCAAACAATCTAAGGTGAAGTTACGCCGTCAAAGAACGTCAACGTGTTAATAAGTGCTGTGTTTAAAATTTTATAATTGTAAACAACGTTTAAAATCGACCTATTAATAATACGGTTAAAATAAACAGTACGGTATATGATTTTCACGACTTGTCGAACCTCGTTTAGTTATATATAAAATGGCTTAAAAAGAAAAGTTATATCGACATGATATTAAAATTGTTGCGGTTACGTTCTCTTGTCGTGAAATGAATATCATTTTTATCGATTAATTTATTTTTAGGTTAAATAACGATGTTATTATTTTTTAAGATGTTTGTTTGTAAAACGGAATTTTAAAAAGGAATATGCGTGATTTTTATTTGGAGATGGCGTTTTACAAACTGTAATGTGACGTTACTGTTGGTGATTTAATGTGTATTTGAATCGTATCAAAATATGCACAAGTTTATAAAAATGTGAATAGAAATCATAACCAGTAGAACCTGAAGACAGAAAGCATGATTTTTTTTTTCCTTTGCAAAAAATATTGTCATCAGTAAAAATGTTGCAAGTTTTATTTATTGTAATATTTTATTTATTGCCTCGCAGTGATTTCTAAAAAGTGGACTTATGCATAGATTCTAATAATATTGATTTTTGATCGAGTAGATGTAATTATTATTATAATAATAATATTATTTCGGTGTATGTATCAGTGACGTCACAGTACATAAAATAACAGTACATCGGTGTGTCCGAACTCGTATATTTATTTAAGTATTTTAAGTGAAAATATTGTTGTTGTTGATATTTTGCCGGCTTCTGAACGATACCACTCTTTTATTATTGCTATTGTTGAAAGTTATTGCCAAATTTTTATTTGTCCTAAAATCTTTTGTCTTTGTACATATCCATTAATAAATTATGTACCGAGAATACATGTGCGTTTTATTTATTTTTCATGCAATATTTTATTTTATCCTTATTTGACATAAAGCAAAAATATTTTGCACATATTATAAACTAGCTTTTGCCTGCGGCTCCGCCCGTGTGAAAAGTTTTTTCCTGGGATAAAAGCAGCCTGTAACACTCAGATACAGCTACAGATTAGTGAAAAAATATCCCGTATCTAACCAGCATATAGGAAGAGAGTAAGAGCCGTATTAATAAAAAATATTAAACTGATTTATTAAATAAATCCATCGTTACCTTTGAGTAAAATTGTAAGTAAACGTAAAATTATATAACTATTTGAAAAAAGGTTGAGCTTGGGCTAAGCTGAGTCGGCGTATTTCCATAAACACTCAAAATCCATCGCATATTGGGACTTAAAATTTCATTTGAGTTGATGTTAAAATGGATTTAATAAATAGGATGCCAATCTTAGTTTAATAGCGTATCATTTGATATCTTAGTTAAGAGAGGAATCCGAGTTGCATTTTACTTACCGCCATCTAACCCCAATACACTTCTTTACAGAGCTCTTATATATTTAAATGCCATATACGGGATATCGCTGATATCCATCATAGCGAATCTGAATTCATAGCGTTGGTTAGCATTTACTTGGAACTTGTTTGTTATTGTTTGTAAACTTATATTGATAAGTTATTGTGTAGCTGACATTTTAACTCTCAATGTAAATAAATTTATAAATAAAAATATAAATTAATACAGCCCTAATAAACGTCATTGAATGGAATGCTAGAGAGGAGCAATGGGCAATAAGTAAATAGGTGAAAGGATTTAGTCGGGAAAGGATTTATCCTTCCGACAGTTTGTTACTAAAGTAAAAATGGGTGAAATGTAACAAATAAATAACATTGATGTTTCAGTAGCTGCAAGATTTATTAAGTTTCATGTAAAATAACTATACTTATTAGTAAGTCAAATTAAATTCTAACATTGTCTCAACACATAAACCTTCGCTTCAAAATCGTTATAACTGCTATTGACATTAATCTCTTCAAAAATAACCAGTGCATTATCAACGATCAACAAAAAATAATTTTGGTTCATTCGCCTACCGCACGTTAAATTATAACAAAAATATCTCTACTATTCTAAAACAATTACACTTCGTCACTTCTACATTAAAATTTGCTTACAAATTCTAATTTAAGCACATCCTCGACTCGACCACGTCACTAAGATAAAGAGCACAATGCAACAATAAAACGCGCGAAATTTACGATTTTATACATTAAAGATGGCGGCTATTTTTCGCATCGATTCTCGTGTATCTAAAACGCACACAACCAAAAATATCACGCGTCAGTATACTGTTGTGCGCGATAGTCTAACAATATAGTCAAAACATTATCAAAGATCCGTATCATAATTATTTATTGTATAGTTTAACATATTTTCATTATTTATGAAGTCACGTAACTGATTACCTATCCATCCAAATGCTGTGTACAAAAGTTAACATGGTGAATAGACATTATGTAACTCGAAGACGAATACTTTGGCCAGGCTTTTGCGCCGCCGGTAATGTTATGTTGTAGTGAAGTTAAACACTTCACGAGAAATATATTTGTCTTGCTTCAGCCGGCGACTGTTCCATGGGACAGTAGGGGCATTTCAACCTGAAAAAAGAAATACTATTAATTCGACGGGACAAAATTGTTTAATATTAAAATAAAACTATTTTTCTGATAAAAATCAATCATCCGAAAAATAGTTTATATTAGCGTAAACATAGAAATCATTACAAAATTATTTGGGTAGAATCATTGACGTATATTCTATAGACACGAACGTCCATATAAACTACTAGATTGTACTCGCGGCTTCGCCCGCGTGAAGGAGTTTTCCGGGATAAAAGTCCACTGTATGATAAAAGTCTTGCTACATATTTTCCCGGTACTGATAGGTTCAAACTAATTTTATCCCCTTAAGGGTGGAATTTATCAAAATCCTTTTTTAGGGGATGCCTACGTCATATTAGCTTTATGCATGCAAAGTCTCAGCCCGATCGGTTTAAAATTGACAAAGTTTCATACAAACTTTCATCCCCTATTTTATCCCCCTTGGGAGTAGAATTTATCAAAATCCTTTCTTAGCGGATGCCTACGTCATAACATCTACTTGCATGCCAAATTTCAGCCCGATCCGTCCAGTGGTTTGGGCATTTGTTTGCGTTGATAGATAAATTTTTGTATACACACTTACGGTTTATATACTTTGAGAACGTAATTGCTTCGGTAGCGTAGTTGTATTGCGTGCGTGGTACAACTTTGCTCTGAAGTCTCAAAAGTATTAAAGTCTGAAACTTGTGCCAGATACAGCGATAGCCTTGCACCTTACTTATTGCATAGGACAGAAAACACGCGGCAAGAGTGCTACAATTGCAACTCTGCTTTCCCTTTCGGCGATAAGGGCGTGACGTGTGTTTTTTAAAACCTCACAGACAAAAGTTAGTAATACAATATGTTTGTTGTACTGACTTGGCGCCCATGGCGAGTTTGTTAAGCGCGTCGCGAGAGATCACGTGTCCGCACAGCAAGCGCATCGGCGGGTTCTGGTCCGACGCCTGTTGTCGCAGGATGGGACACGCGAACACGCTGTGATAGCCGCCGCCTTCCTCGCCAAGATCCACCTGGGGGATGGAGCATAACACATATAAATATTGTTACAAAAGGGCTGGGCAATTAAGCAATTTATGATCGATAATTTTCTCTTTTTTATATAATATAAACAACTTGTCTGTATATGTAAAGCGAGGAGTAGTGGAGTAGTGAGTGGTACTGCGTGTATACCTCGAAGGGCAGTTCGTCGTCGGACCAGGCGGCGATGACGTGCGGGTGCGTCATCTTGGCGCGGATGTCGTGCAGCGCGGGCAGCACGCGGCCGCCCGCCAGCACGGCGCCCGCCAGCGGCGACAGCGGCGCCAGGCGCAGCAGCGCGCACGCCTCCTTCACGAACAGCTCGGCCGCCTCCGCGCCCAGCGCGCGCGGCTCCAGCAGGTGGCGGTAGGCGGGCGGCGCGGCCGGCGCGCCCGGCGTGCACCACGCCAGCGCGCACACCGCCGCCTGCAGCGCGCGCTCGTGCCGCGCCGCGTGCATCGGGAACCAGCGCCGCGCGTACTCGATCGCCGCGCCCACGCCCTGCACACCACGCACACTACTCACTCATACGCCGCACCTGGTGGTCGCCGCAGTCGCATTCCACCTCTTGTGCGCTCGGTCTCCACATCGAATGCACGCCCATACACGGGGACATTTGTTGCAGGCCTAGGCACATAGACAAGTGTGTATACCTCATGGTTACCAATTCACATCGAGGCATATAAGAGCTCGCAAACAGTTCCTATCCTTCTCCCCTCCTTCCATCCCAAGAGGTTTCCTTATCCTTCCCCCACACTTCTTTTCCAGTTATCCCCTCCCAATTTTCCTCCAGGACCCTGCAATCGCTAAGCCGGAGGATTCCCGTATCCCATTCACGAGTTTCCCCCGGTGCTCACTGCAGGGTCTGATACCCAAAAAAAAACAAGTATACATAGGCTGACTACGAAGTGCGATACACTTACGTGGATCACTGCAGCGGGATTTACACCTTGTGTACAGTAGTCTCTATCCAGGAAAATACAAATATCTTACAACCAACAATTGCAACATCATAAGGATAGCCTAACGTCATTACCTGCCAACGCGCCAGCTTGAGAGCATACATGCGGTGCAGCGCGAACGGAAGCGGCGAGTGCTGCAGTTCGTGCATGCGTCGCTCAGCCCAGTGAAGCGCGGGCGCGGGGTCGCCCTCGGCCAGCGCAGACGCGCAGCGCTGTACCGTCGCGAACGAACACGTGCGCTCCACGCCAGTAATGTTCGCCTCTGAGACGAATGTGTCTCCTATTTCTTCCAGTCCCTGGATATTATAATTATACAGTTATCAATAGCAATAAAAAACTTACATAATATTTTTGACTCCACATTTATTATAACTATGCACAATGTACCTAATAATTTTTATGCATTTTTAAACAAAGATAATTCATACCTGTCTGTACAGATGCTGTGCAATAGCTTGTTCCATTATGGGTCTGTTTTTGTCAGAGCAGAAGGACTCTGCCTTGGGTGCCACTGAAGTGTAGTCAGCTATGAAATGTCTGTCAATTGACTTGCCCACCCTGGACACTGTTGCGTGCAACTCTCTATGATCTGTAACATTAAGAAAGACAACTAGTGTATATTTAATTAAATATTGTACCAGTCACTAGTGTTGTTTAAAACTAAACAATAGTTACTCATACTTTCTCTAGTCATGAGTATGCTAATGGCGATGCAGTACCAATCACTATCAATTCCTTTGCTTATCCATTGCCAGTTTTGGTGATAATATAAATGACATTGATATTAGAAAGTACAATTTACCTGTAGAGAGCTGGAACGCACTCTGCTTCACGCTGGCAGCTAGTTCGCTGACAAGCATTGTCTGTGTCTGGGACAGAGGTGTGTTGGGAGGCTCTATAACATTAAGGAAAACAAATTCACCATTATTGTTTTGACTTATATCATTTATGAGACTCATCTGAGACAGGAAGATATTTACGTTTTAGTTATTTTTAAACATATCCTCATTCAGTAAACAAATAATATATTCTTTTATGGTCAGTTTTCTGTGTGATATTTACTAGGGTTGTTGCAACAGTTAACAATGAATTTAATTTTTTTAATGTCAATTGTGTTACATTTTACATGTAAAATATATGGCAATCATTCAACTTGGTTATAAAGATAATCTAGTTGTGAAACAATATAAAACTTCACACTTCTTTTCATAAATCATAAAAAATAAGGGGAAACACGCAAAAATAGCCAAAGTATTAGTTTACAACTGGTTATTTCAGTTGAGAACCATTAGAGCCTCAGATTGTGATCACTTTTTTAAACAATAAAAATAATGCAATAAAACAACTTTTATAAGCACAAAATATTTTTTAATTTGTTTTTAAATTTAATATCAATATCAAATATTAAGCTATACAAATAGTATTTAATCAGCAGGTGATATTTATATATGAAATGGTTTAAAGTATAAAATATTCATTAGGAATCTGCGGTTCACTTCTGAACACACCTATTTCAGTAGCTTATTTTTTAGTTTGCGGACAATTTTTTTCATTATGTTATCCAATAGGGTATGAATAATATCTGTTAGATAAAAGTATCCATCTATGTATCTAATCACATCATAATCCTAAAGCTCGAAACAAAGAATAATAAAAATGTGACCTGCACAACCCTGCTACGGCATTCTTGTTTACCATTTAAAGTAACATTAAATATGCAGAAATACAAGATAAAAACAAGTCACATTCATGACTGATAATGCATTATTTTTACACATATTGTAGAGAAGTGAAAGGTACTTATATTGTTGAACATTACAACAATCAATAATCAATAGACAAAAAACAAAGCTTTTACATATTCTGTTTTAAATGCGAAGAACATGACTTGTAAGTCGCGGGAATGCGGGTGGAAATATGAATGTACAATGTCTTTCACGAAAAAGGAGGTCATTGAAAACCAATGAAATATACAATAAATCTTACGTTTGGCGATTTCTTTTCTTAATCCTTCGACCTGGTCGATGATTTCCTGTAGGATTTTATTCGTATGGTCATTCAAATTCGTAAATTTTGTTATTGCTTTATCTAAATCTTGTTCTACTCCAACACACGAATCCATGGTTATGCAAGCCTATTTTATTACTGAGTTTAACTTTTATTCAAATATTCGTTCTATCTAGAAAGTATCGCAAAAGAACAAAGACGACTCTCTATAGTATGGATAAATATTTTTAGAAGAAAATTATGAAAACAGACATTTTTCCTTCGATATTTACGAAACTACAGATAAGAAAAATGAAACGTCATGGTGGAGTTTTTGTTTTTGTTTACGGCATCTATGCCTCATGGCATTTCATTGATGATAATCGACTAAAACGGAAAGACTGCAAGAAGTTATCAATTGTTGTCTATGACTTTTTATCTGTTTGCCTTCTTTTTTGTCTTTGGTAATTGCACAATTTCTTCTTTTTGGGAGTAGTACGAATAGGTTAGATTTTATTTTGGGGTTTTGTGCTTTGAAATCTAAAATAGAAGTAATAATTATTTTCAAATATGGCACAAAGTAAAATAAATGATATGGCAGGAAAGTTTGCCAAAGGCGGCCCACCTGGATTGGGTATAGGTCTAAAAGTAGTGGCTGTCGTCGGTGCGGCGGCCTATGGCATCTCTCAATCATTGTATACCGTTGAAGGTGGTCATCGTGCCATCATGTTTAACAGGATAGGCGGAGTGCAGCAACATGTCATGAGTGAAGGTATGCACTTTCGCGTTCCGTGGTTCCAGTATCCCATCATCTACGACATTAGATCAAGACCCCGCAAAATTTCCTCTCCTACCGGCTCCAAAGACTTGCAAATGGTGAATATATCATTGAGAGTTCTCTCACGCCCTAACTCCAGCACGCTGCCTACCATGTACAGACAACTTGGTACTGACTATGATGAAAAAGTGTTACCCTCTATTTGCAACGAAGTTCTTAAATCAGTAGTTGCTAAATTCAATGCTTCCCAGCTTATCACGCAACGTCAGCAAGTATCCCTGCTCATTAGGCGAGAACTGGTGGAACGCGCAGCTGATTTCAACATAATTCTTGATGATGTATCTCTCACCGAGCTAAGTTTTGGCAAAGAGTACACTGCTGCTGTTGAAGCTAAACAAGTAGCACAGCAGGAGGCTCAGCGTGCCGCTTTCGTGGTTGAAAGGGCTAAGCAGGAGCGCCAACAGAAGATTGTGCAAGCCGAGGGAGAAGCTGAAGCTGCAGAGATGTTGGGTAAAGCTATGGGAATGAACCCTGGATACTTGAAATTAAGGAAAATCCGTGCAGCTCAAAGCATTTCAAGAATGATTGCACAATCTCAAAATAGAGTATTCCTCCCTGGCAACAGTTTGATGATCAACCTGCAGGACCCCACCTTTGACGACTTGTCGGAGAAACTCACCAAGAAGAAGTAACATGAGGATGAGAGTGTGTGCGCTGAAGGGCTGAAGCCAGCGACCACTCTTACAGATGAAGCCGCTGTTATAATCAGTGGTGCTACTTCAGTCGCAGTTTGAATGTTGCATTAATATAGGAAGCATTTCACAAAACAAACAAAATTATGATGTTCCACTTATATATGTTGCATTTTACGTTATTTAGTTATGTAGGTAACTTAGTGTGTATGTATGGTCAGATGATGGCAAAATAAAAACCTTAAAAATATTATGACTTTTATTGCAAACTTTTACATTTTTCACATATTCATTTTGATCATTGTATAAAGGACAAAATTCCATAATACTTTTTTAAGTTATTGAGGATTGATAATAACTAGGTTAAGTGGAACAGAGTTATTACATAATCTGGTATATGCTGGCTAGTAATGTTGTTTGGTGTAGGTATTTAATTAATTCCCTTATATGTATTAGGTATAGAGAAGGATATGAAGCTTAAGTTTAAAAAAGAAATCTAAATTAGGAGATGTATCTATGGAAGTATAATTTATATATAAAATATATTTAGGAAGTCACAGAAAAATTAAGTATATTATATATGACAAATAGATATTTGATAAGACAAATTTTATTAAATAATCCAGCTATATCTCGGAAGACATTATTTTATTTAAATTGAGACATTGTTAACTTGTGTAGTGTGTAAGATACTAAAAAAGCCTTGACAGCTTAAGTATGTATTGATAATTGAATTCAGCCTATTATTGTTCCAGTATCTATAGCTGGTCAATAAATTTTAGGTATCAATAATTTCTATTTATATAGAATAAATTCTAGAAAATGTGTTCTTATTAGAATACAAAGCAGTACAAATATAAATGATCCCATTCTAATGTATTTTTCAGTGACTGCAAAATTATAGCTACCGTAGCTGACTATAAACACTGAAACATTACACAGCACTCCAGACACTTTAGATGGTGAGTTTCATAATGATCAGTAATTACATGGGTTTACCTAAAATGGACTTAAATCCTGGACGCTAAAGTGTTTGTAGATTACTGCTTGATGGCAGAAATATACAAACTAAAGATTTGTGCAAGCAAACAAGAATGTACCTACAATAAATTATCAATAAATCTTTATTCCGGGGAAAATAAAAGAAGTTTTTACGCAATAATAATTTAATAGGCAACTAAACAATTCCGTATTTATTATTCAATAATTTACTTCTTCAGTGCAGAAGGTTGGGGTAATCTGTACTTTGCCATCTCAATTTCAGCCTCGAAGAAGCTAGTATTATCATAACAGAAGTACTCAGGAACTTTATAAGCTCCTGATTTACTGGGATCCACGCCAGGGCCGACTGGTTGGGAAGCTGGATGTACCACGGCACTACTAAGCCCAGGAACATCGGGAATTCCTGGAGCACTCGATGCTGGTGGTGGTGGCTGTGCAGGTGCAGATGTCCCTTGGCTACTTCCTGAAGTTTCACTATAATATCTTACCAAAAGACGGAACGTATTGTTCCTTATTGCTAATCGAGAATAATTCATCATAATCTTTGTTATTACACAACCACAATACTCATTTAAGACTTGACATGAAGGAATGTCATATTTTTTAATCTATTTTTACAAAATGTCAAATAATAAAAACAGATAAAAATTTAAAAGACCGAATTATGTATTTAAATCAAAAACATAAATGTAAAATATTTATAAAATAAAGCTTGTGTTAAATTACATTTAAATTAAGAAACCAGTGATGATATTCTAAAATAAAAAAAAAAAATCACCGATCGTTAAACAGCCATACTTGACTTTCGTGGTATGTTGCTTCTATTATGTCTATGGTTCTTTTTCACGACTGTTTTGGATAGTTTACCTACCTTGCTTATATTGCCGATTTTTCGGTCTAAAAGTGGAATATGTGTATGGTTTTTACGTGTAATCTATATTACAACGTATAATAATGTGTTACAACTATATTTAGGACTGTTTACCTAATAAAATCCCGTAAAACACAAGGTTCAGCCATTTACATGAAAGGTGAGTACAAAAAATTGGCACCTCTACATTTTTTCTGAAACCTAGGTTCCTCCGTTATGTTGATGATAAATCATCAAATTATTAACGAACCTGTGTTTCATAATTAGTTAGTTTGTTTTACTTGACGAATAATATTTTATGCATACAACGCTGTATATGTTATAGTTCATATATATACTTATTTGCCGCTATTTCGTTCTATAAACTTATGTATATAGAGCGATAACCCGACCAAGTTGAATAGGTCATGCTCACGAGAATATGCTACGTTCCTTTTTACGTTGAACTCACAACATCCCATTGATTTTCTTAGTTTTACTGGAAAATTAAATGTGTAGAACGTGAACGAACTATGTACGTTTGTTAAATTATATGTCATTATTAAGCTAACTCATTATTTGAATTTTAAATAAATAAAAGCTATTCTTTTAACAAGTGAGTTTATATTATGAAAGAAAGTTTCTTGAAATTGGAACGTTTTAGTCTATGGTTTTTTATATTTATTTGCAATTTGATTATCGTTGCGGTGTTAAGTTTTTTTGTTGTTAATTACGAAATATATAATAAAGTTCAATTTTGTTATGTGATTAAGTTTTTATCTTAGACCCTGGGATTACATTATTTGTGTGTTAAATGTACGATCGACCTTATTAAAATTACGAGTATACTGTGAAATGGCGGCTGAAGCGCCCATCTGCGATGTGTTAAGCGAGGCAATGGAATATTTATCTAAACTGGGAGCAAATCTTAGAACCCGCACGGAAAACTTAAAAGAACGGAAGATAAACAAAGATAAGTTGAAAAATGCTCACGCTGTTCAAAAAGCGGTAAGCAAAGTACTTCTAATCTGTGAATTGTCAAAAAAATCTCTCGAGAATGTCGAAAAAGAAGTAAAAAAGATACAAAAACGTGTAGACTATTCGCAAGCACCGGTTAATGGCGGGAAAAGTGTTAGCAGTGATGAAAAGAAATATAGTTTTCAATACCGTTCGCAAACATTAAAAATAGCTACTAAAATACCAATAAAGCATTATTTCTCACCAAAAGTACATGCCAGAAAAATGTCTATAGCTATGCAAGATAAATATCCCGTTTATTATGATTGCAAATTATATAGACAGCGGCGAAAGATGGAAAAGAAAAAGTCTGAAAATGAAAGAAAACCACATGAAATTACATCTAAAAAACGTATCGAACATAACAATGAATATGATAAGGACAAGACAGAAGATGAAGAAACTATACATAAGTCAAATGTCAGTGATAATGTTAATTGTGATAATTATGATGAGCAAAATGGTAATAAAAATGAAACAAATCAGTTACATATATCTGATGCTGTGGAAGTTGAAGGGGTTCCCAATAAATTGCTGGAAGATGATAGTATTTTAACAGAAAAAGATAGTTTAAATGATCAAGCTAATTCAGCGGATATTGAAAAGGACAGTGCCATCAAAAGTGACCAGCAAAAATGTCATATAAAAGATATACATGATGAAATTATAAACCAATCCATACTGCGACACAAGAAGAAAAAAAGACCTGAATCCAATCAAAAACGTACAGACATTGTAGAGAATGGTGACAGTCACACTGAAAATGTACAGGATGATAAATCTCAAGAAGCAACTGAAAATAATATAGCAGATTTGATTCCAAGTGACAAAAGTATAGATATAGTGGATAAATCACCACCACATAAGAAAAGAAAATTACCATTTGTGTTTGAGTCTGAATCAGATTGTGATACCTCTCCTACAAAGACACTAGATTCAGATAATGAAAAGCGTAACAAAGACACTTCCGAATCAAAATGTGACGGACAAGATATAACACCTGAATTAAATTCAGAGGATGCAAAAAAGCCAAATATGATAGACTTGGATGACACAACCACAAAAGATATTTGTGAATCTAAATCAAATGAAGGACCCACAAAACCCTACATTAAATGTGTCAATATATCAAAATTACTCAAACCCAGTGTGAATTTACTGTCTGATATACCTGTTAGTGAAAAACTATCAAACAAACATGATTCAAACTTTCTGTTAAAAGAAAAAAATAACAAATCAAAATTAATAGTTCAAAAACCATCTATTGATAATAAAGATAATGTCTTAAATAGAAAAAGTATGGAGGACGATTACTGGGATAGAAAACGAAATGAAGTTAGAAATTTTAAACCAAAAGAATTAAAAATTAGTTTATGCCAGCTACCAAAATTAACCGATGACTTATTAAATTTACATAAAATAAAAGTAATTACTCAGCATGGCTCTGTTGTTGCATTACGTAATGATAGTGACAGTACAAAAGAAGATAACATCAAGAATGTAAAAAAGGCTCTATTGAATGATTCTGATTCAGAGGATTCAGTAAATAATCCAAGTAAACCTGATAAGACACAAAACAGAAAGGATAAGGCGTCGTCTCTAGCACTCGACAACAATACAACCAATGAAGACAAGATATCTAAAGAAAATGAAAATATAAAAAGTGCCCTTTTAAATGATTCTGATTCAGACCAAAATAAAAAAACCAATATAGTAAGTGAATTACCAAAAAATCCGGAAAATGGAATCAATCAATCTGATGGAAGTCAAAAAGAACAAGACAAGGAACACAGTCCTACTAAAATAAAACAAGCATTATTGATCTCGTCTGAGGACAGTGATAAGTCAGAAATTGATAAATTCAAACAAAAAATCAAAAATAGGCTGCAACTACACAAAAAGCGTGTAATGCAGAGTATGAAAGCCAAGAAAATGCTTCTCACATATTCTTCTAGCTCTGATGATGAAGAAAATAAAAAAAAATCTGATTTAGATGCAAAAACACATAAACGGAAGCGAAAAAAGTCTCTGATATCATCATCGGAGAGCACTAAACATGATAGTGACCAGAATTCTAACTCCAAAAAGGTTTCTACAAGAGAAATTGCGGATAACAATGATGCGGAGAATTGTGCAAAAAGAGCTGAAGACAAAGGACAATCAGCCATCAGTAGTGACAAGGTTAGGAAAAGTAGATAAAGTAATAAAAAAGTGCATTTTGTATTTTAAAGTAACCATACCGATAGGTGAAAGGGCTAACTTTTTGAAAAAAATTAAATTAGTCCAAAATACTCAAGACAAATGTGTTAATTCCAACAATGGTCAAAAATATCTTGTTATGTCAATTAGCCTTTCATCTGTTGGTATACAAAAGCTATAATTTGTTCAATTGATCTGTTATGTCCTTAAGGATACAAGTATAGATATAAGTAATATGTTGTAATGTATAATTTTATGATTGGTATTCATGAAATACATCATTGAATGATTTGTGTTTGTTTTACTACAAAAACAATTTAGAAAATAAATATTTTTTAAATTACATTTTGTGAACACAAAACATACAGCTTCAGTTTAAATTATGCGTAAATAATGATTTATATAAAAAAAAAGAAAGGGCAAACATGCTGAGAAAGTGAAAGTAAACACAAACCCCATTAATTGCAGATGGTCCGTTCTAAGGCGAAACCCGGAAGCAGCATCAGTCATAACTCGGACACACAGGATATAAATGACAAAGATATTGATCGGTAAATATTTCATATGAGGGTTTGTGGGACACATTGCATGGGTATAGTTAATGAAAACGTAAAATTCTAATAGTAAATTAGTATAGGCATATGTTAACATAAAAAAGATAACTAAAAAAGTCACAGATATTTCGATCATATGGTCTGTGGACCAAATATAAATTTAAATGTGTAAAATCATAAACATAATTTAACCATTACAATTATCCGAGAGTTTATAGCAAAATTTTGTGGTAACAATAAACATTTTTCAGTGATAACATTTAAATTTTAAAAATATTTGTAGTGCAAATTATGCCCTGTTGAACCCAATGTCATTACCACAAATAATTACTCCTTAAATTTACATTTTTTCTGTTTACTTTACTCTTTTTCTCTGTTAACAAGTAAAATAAATCTTAGATATAAAAAATTATGAATTTACCAAAATAGAACCAAAATCTAAATAAGTGACTGAAACATCTAATTAAATGTACTTATTTAACACAAAGATTACATTAAAATGTAACCCGCTTGTAGAAAATCTAGATCAATGTGTGAGTCATTACAATGTATTACAATAAAACTTGTATAAAATGTAAACTGCTTTATTATATTCACAAATCACAGTTTTGTCCAATTTTCTAGATATTTACGTATTGTGTAGTTAAATACCTAAATACAAAACAATGTTTTATACAGGATCCTAATAAAATATTCATTGGAGATGCGTTTACATTTTAACAAGTTTTATCGACATAACAATTTTTGCAATCAAACAAGTTCCAGTCGTTAGTATTTATAGGTTACCCAAATAAATACCAATTTCCATCCATAATTCCCTAAAAAAATCTAGGAGGCCCAAAATACCCCTTTCATTTTGCTTCTCCTTTCTTCTATTTTAAATTCAACGTAAGACCTCTAACCAACCGCTAATTTCTACCTCTGTCGTCAAACAATAATGTGCAAATACTGTTCCCCAGTTGGAAGAAAATTGTAGCCAACAAATTTACATGGCTTTACTTAGAGCCATATCAAATTGGGTCGGTATCTTACGATAGTTTCTATTTAAGGTTAAGGTCCATTTTTCATACATTTTGTTTCACCTTTAATCTGGGTAACTAAACAAGTATTGACAAGTAAAGAATTTAAATTCACGTCTAGTTAGTGATTAGTTCTCGCAGTTGAAAGAAAAACGTAAAAATAATTAATATGCATGGATATTTCGGCCTTTAAAATTTCGTCGTATTAAATTTTTGAGAGTTTTATTTTGTGTGAGTTTGAGTATTGTGGCTGCTGTTTATGGGGTAGTATCGCTGACCATCGGGAGAGCTACCGGCTCTTCTCGTTATTCAGTTGTATATCAAAAATTACTATGCCAGTGTGGAACTAACTCCTACTGGCCTATATTATGTTATTAAATATCTTATTAGGTATAACATATCTGTTATTTACTTTGCTGACTGTCGCTCCCTATATATATATATTGTTTTGTACAAGTAAATGACGCGCAAGCCGCTTGCCTGACGGTATGGGTCATGGGGTCCATGTGAATAGAGACTAGAGCAACACCATTCAGAACTTCGACTTAGAAAGCATTGCACTGGACCACACTAAGTTCATTACCCTGAGTGACAAAAGACCGATTATTTCTTCTTTTATATTATACTTATATCGATTATCTATCGGTGATTTTGCCAATGTCGACAAAATACTTATGACTAGTCTTATAATTTCCTTCAAATCAGAACACAATTATCCTTGCACAATTCTCTATCGCAGCAAGTTAAAAAAAATAATTGTTAGTACATTGTGGTAGTACTTATCCATGAGAATTCTTAGGGTTGTTTTAAGAGATACTACTCAATTTCACTCTAAAGAGAAATACCGGCGACCCTGTCTAATTAAAATCAGTATCTTAAGTTATTGCCTATTTATCAACTTTATCTCATACAAGATCTTAAGTGACAGTATAAAACGGATTTTGCTAGTTGAGTTTATTAAACAACGCTGACTCAGCTGAGAACAAGCTCTTAAATGTCAACTTAGGCTTTGTTTATTAAATAGTTCAATATAATAAATGTCAACTTGAGATCTGTCTCAAAGATGAGGTTGAGTTATTAATACGGTCCTATCTTACGGAAGATGTAACTAGTGAACAAACTATAGTTGCAATTTTAAAATCTTTGTGCACTTATTAACGGGCAAACAACTTGAGCACACCATCGCGTAGTGGGATCTATTTTTATACGTAAGTGTAGCTACATTTACAATATACTACACTTATAAGATTTTCAATTTGTACCGCCATATTAAGCCATATCTAATTACTTGTACAGGTTGGCGAATTTAGACAGTTTGGACAAGCCGCGTCGACGGCACAGCACGGCGTCGGACAATGGTGACGGATTGAGTAGGAGTAATACGACCAGGAAGAATTCCACCACAACCACGATGGGTGAACACATTCTGAAAGCGGAGAATAGCTCCGAGGTGCCCTCCGCTGACGAGAACGACAGTATAGGCGCTGAGGAAGGTATATTGATATTGCGCAGAATGTGTGGCCGTGTTATATCTTCGTGAAATTAGCGTGGAATGGTATTCTGGTTGCCAATTGCTATTACCTAGAGATGGATAGGACATGACATGAAAAAGAGTTTGTAAGAATAGCCCCATTTTAACATTGAGCCGGTACAATGTCCTACTTCAAATGAGGCGAGGCGTTTCAATGCGCGCCTTACAGTATTTGGTAATGTTAACACTCAAAATACTTCCCTCTCGCTCGCGACTCGGAACGCAGTACCATAATGTTCATTGTAAAATAACGTCCTATTGTAATTTGTAGCATGCGGTTCTCTACCTCTCTGCCCTCGTCCTATAGTTAACCACGGAGAATGAGTAACGCGACTGCCGCGACATAAAGTTTAAAGTAGTACAATATATAATTTGTAGCCACTCTTACATTTTGACGTCATGTAACAAATGTATCGCCCCTTTATGTCCTACTCAACATTACTATTGTCTTAAACGCGACGCGTTGCATTACGTGCTTGTTGCGCGCTGATAAAATAACATGTTACATAGAAAACCAGACCCCTACATAAACAGAATAGCGGTATTTTCAATTATACTTATATTTATTTCTTTTTACGATATAAGTAAACAATTAATTGTAGTTGCCTTGGGCTTTGTGGATATTTCATATGCTTATACAAGGAAACAAGATAAGGAATGTTGCTCGTATCCACAGCAGCGTTTTGTGGTATTTTAAATTTGTAAATGAAATAATAAGACTTTAATACATTGCGTGTTGAATAAACGAAACAAGTCAGCATATGATTGTATATATTATTGATATTCCATTAAAAAACTATTATTAGATCAAAATATTTTTTTATTAAATTGAAATAAATCTAAACTAACATTTATTTATCTCTCGTTTTATTAAATGTAGGTACTTCAATGTAAAATGTCGTGTTCTACAGAGTACCCGCCGCAGATACCCATGGACCTGAACAACGGCATCGGCCACATGTCCAAAGACGACCTGCTTGGCGAGAGCGACTCGTCCGTCTCCAATGAAAACAAACACTCTGAGGTATTTGCTTTTTTTTTCATTTATATTTAATCCCCATAACAACTCTTAAAAGAGATTAGTTCCCCGTTTTTGTCCTTGATTTAATGCAGTTTATTATCATTTGATTCATGCAGTTTTTAATTGTTATGACGTGAGATATATGCGCCATGTTTTTGTACATCATACGCTTAGACAACACGTATTTTTTATATATTTTGATGTATCATACACTAGATAACATACGCTAGTACATGTATGTTGTGAACGCGCTTTTATATCGCGCGTCTATCTTTTGTCATCTGAACGAGGTCTTAGTTTCAAAGAAATTCGAATTTGACATCCAGCGTTGTCGCCCGATTGCCTGTTCTAACAATCTAATGTTACTATATTTAGAGCAAAATGAATTTGTTAGTAACTGAATGACTTATTTTCTCATATGGTAAAAGCAATTCAAGTTCAAGTTCGTCCCAATTGGGCGGTCTCAATTAATTCTCAAATCTCATAGCTTTTGTTTGGTTTCAGAATTCTCTCGAATCAGAAGAAGAAAAGTAAGTATTTTATAAATGAAATAACATATTTTATTTATCATATTGGCGAATAAAGTTGCACTTACGCTACGTCAAAACAAGCTATAAGAATAGTTATTATTACTCAATAACATTGCAATTTTTTTTTGTTAGTCCATTTAGGCTATAAGGTATGAATTACCTTTCTATACCGTGGGAAAACTGTGCAAGTCCAATTTGTATTATGTAGTAGGTATTAAAACGTGAAAAAAATGTATAGTGTGTAGTGTGTGTGATTCATATTTTTAGGTTATTATTTTGATGAGTAATATTGGTTTATGCGTTGTAGGTACATAAGCGCTGCTTTTGAAATTCTACATGGGGGGGGGGGGGGGGGGGGGGTAAGTGGTCAAGAAACAGGAAAGAGTCTAGATATAGGCATGTGACGTCATCAGGGATTATGATATATGCGAAAGAAAGAGATGAAACGAAATACCCCACTACGCGCCAACTCCTGTACATAGCAATATTTGAAATATACATAACAGCTTCATTACTTAACTAATTATAGTGCTGTTTTCACAGAATAGTTGTACGTATTATGTTACATATATGCAAGAATGCACAAAATCGAACATAGGTAAATAACCTATTTATAGTGTTGGGTGGTAGGATATTTGTATCTTTCCGAATAGCAACCACCGTATACGAGGTGTAGAAACCGCCACAGTGGCCCACATGTTTCGGTTTACAGGATCAGCCTACATAAACCCAATTTCAAATAATAATAATAATAGCCTTTATTCAGACACATAATTTACAAAGCATGTTAGTAGTTGTAAGTCTAGGTGTTAGTTACTAGACATCGACATCTCGGTCTGTTTGCCCCACTTTGGCAAAGGCCTCCTCCAATTCTTGCCATTTTATCCTGTCGAGCGCTGTTCTGGTCCATGTTTTCCCCGCTGTTATCTTAACATCGTCTTCCCATCTTCGTAACTGCCTGACCGGTTTACGTTTTGCATTTCTGGGATACCAAAATAGAATGCTTTTGTTCCATTCCATTTCCAATTTCAAATAGGCCGACATAATTATATCGACTGACGAGGAATACACATCTTTCGCCAGTCAACATTATCTGGACGATCCATTTGCTATTAGATGTAGAAAGGGCAATTAGCTGTGACCGTATAAGAAACATGTTTATATCCACAGTGTAAAACTGAAGCGCCGTAAAGCGAACGCAATATCGTCCGACTCGGAGGCGGGTTCGTCGCGTAAAAAGAACCAGGCCGGCGAGAGACTGAGCGACTTCGAGGACTCTGAAGATGAGAACTCGGAGCCGGGCAAGAAGAGTAAGAGAAAGAAGAGAGGCAGTGAGAGTGACGCTTCCGCCTCCAGCGACGACGGATCGTAAGATGTTACACTTTATTGCAAATTGTAATACAAATTATAGAGAGACAAATACAATTGCCTGATAAGGAAAATATAAAACTTGTTAGTGGACGCACCTTTTTCGTTTTAAAGCTGACGTCATTACAATAAATTAGTTCCATATTTTACCACAACATGGCGAGGTTTAATTTCCTTGTTCCAGGTTTTAGTTTCCAGGCTATATATTCTTAATTGCAACATTCTAAAAATCTCAAAACAACCTCCATTTGAAAGTAGTTATGAATTAAATCCTAAATCATGTAATCACATCCCTTGCACTATAAATGTAAACATCCTATATAAGCATTCAATTTGGTGTGATGTTCATAAAGTTTTAAAGATTTCTCTAGATAAAGATTATCATGGCGTTAGCAGGCTATAGACATTAGGTACACTCCGTGTACTTACTGGGCTCAGCTATAAACCACTTTAATTTCTGTGGAGAAAGAGGAAAACTAAAAAGTGTTTATAAGAGTAGGCGAGGATATATATTCGGATACCAAAAATGTATTAAAATAATTTTGTATCGTTAGGTCGCGGCTTCGCCCGCGTGAAGCAGTTTCCAGGAATAAAAACTTGCGTCTTTTCCAGGGTCTCCAACTATCTCCTATCAATTTTCGTCAAAATCCGTTCAGTGATTTTGGAGTATGTCGCGTTCAAACAGTCCCGGTGGGGGACATTGTTTTACTTTGTTATGATTAGAGAACTGTTTTCTACATTAAAATTATAATTAATATTCCAGTAAGAAAAAACGACGTCGCATAAAGCAAATGAATGACAGCGACCTCTCAGACTCTGATGGCGAAACCGAAGGCAGGAATAAACATGGACGAAAGAATATACGTAAGGTGAGTGTTTTAGCAGTGATTTTAAGAATATACAATAAAAAACTCGAGGCATTAAACCTATCATAACTTAATTATAAAATTATATTTGGAACAACCAATAGGTTAGCCGTTAAAGAGGATGTAAACAACTGATATGGCGACTGTTATTTAAAAATACTTGTACAAACTCCATTTTAATTTAAACAATAAAATTATATCTAAACTCTAACAGTACAGGGTCTGATTTCCTTCAGCCGATTCAGTATCAACTGTTGCCGGATTTCCCAATACAATACAAAAAAAATATATATATATATTATATTTGTGTATTTTGATAAACCTCTTTGTATTTTTTTACAATTATGAGTAATTATGTACAATAATAAATATTAATTTATATTATACTTTATCTGCACTTCATTACACAACAATAACTAACACAATAGTAGTGATGACTATTTTCTTCCAGGAGATAGAAATATAATGTCAATAGTATTTATAATAAATTTCTAATAGATAGCTTGAAATACGTCTTTCCCTATAATAACACATTAATAATACCAAATATAAACATTTTGATCATCTTGATTTTTTCTTTGACAGGTCATGGGCAAAAATCAATTGGAAGAAGCGACGAAGAAAGCAGCCAGAGAAGAGAAGGAAAGGATTGCACGTATTGCGGAAAGACAGAAATTGGTAAGTAACAGCATATTATTGTGTTATAAAAATATTTGAAAAATACTTTATACAGGATGGGTTTTTTATTTATTTATTTAAGAACCTCCAACAAAGGATACACGGCATATAATAAATACAATGTCGTAATATTGGTACAATTAACAATGTGACGTGCCTCTTCAATTATAGGAGACCACAGCATGCAAATTTATATATTAAATTATTTATTTATTTTTTAGATTGGATTGCATCACAAAATATTTATAACGATTTCTTATGTTGTCGCGAATTTTATACATTGACTTAAAACAATTTTTCACATTTTATCGCGGTTTTTTTATCCCATACTTTTCTCTAGACGTCTCGATGACTTTGCAGCCTTCGTGGTCACGGGGGGACTGGATTGTTGGTTATCCGAAAAGTCAAAGTTACAATATCTGCCTTGATTTTACAAGTATACAAGTATTTTTGCTTTTGACGGTGCGATCTGGACAGGGCATGAGCTCACATGTCTTGAAGTTCAGCAGCCGGTCTTTTGGGTTTTGATTCAATTAAATGTAGAAGAGGATATTCTCTATTGAAATTCGGATGTTTCTTAATTCCAATAGCCTCGCGAATCATTTTAGGTAGGAATCGGTATTTTTTGACAAGGATTTATGCTTTGCCCAATTAAAATTAGCCAAGCAAAAAAGAATGTGGGATCCCGCGCAAAAGAACGCGCTCTACGAAGTCTAAAGTTGCTAAATACTTCGAAGAAAGTTCCAATTATTATCTGCGACTCGACTGGTTAAAAGTTGCGTAATAAATTAGATATATGTATATAAATGTGTCTCAACCTGTTTAAACCTGGTAAATTGTCTTGCACATATAGGCTATTGAGTCTACCAACTCCCCATTATAGAATTAAACATAGAAAAAATCTAAGAAATCCAACCTCAATTGACAAGATTTAAAATTGCCAGTAACAGATATTTCAATACAGAAGTTCTGGGACCTCAGCTCATTGTTATAGTAAGATTTTGGTATTAAAACACAATGTGGTTCACAAATTATTACGAAGCAACTAACGGCGGTGGAACATAAAAATAATATTTTTAATTACCCACAATAACCAACAGTAATTATCCGTAGTAGATTTGTAACATATCCAGGGGCTATTTAACCAAGTTTCCTTGTACAATGGGTTACACAAGAATCTGTGTCATATAAACGGTTGTCGATGCTGATTCGAGTCCACGGTTAGACCCTTCCCAGCCATCTGGCTGGGGATCTCCCCAGCGCTCACAACACAACCACCTAGCACCTTGTATGCAATGTTATCATATTGTGTACACAGTATAACAACTTGGAATTCGACGAGTCCGGCAAGCCCGACGAGGTTGTCTTGGAGAAGGTGGTGCTGGACTTCGATCCTGACACCAAGGAGCCGCTGATCGAGGTCGACAGGGGGCTCGTCAAGAAGCTGAAGCCTCATCAGGTAATGGAGTTCTCGTTTTGTTAAGCAAACAAGCTTGTTCTTAATTATTGTTGATATCCTAATCAACGCAGTCAAAGGAATTTGGGATGGGTTATTAATTTAAGTATATAAGATTATAATTTAAAGAGAAAGGATTCAAAGGGATGGACCTCTGACAAACTCCGCTGATAGCACAAAATTTTATAGACAAGATTTTGCTTCGCGTCGATTTTTCTGGGATAAAAGTACTATTTAATTTTATCAGAACTGCTGTTTTGAACATAATAATAATAATAATAATATCAGCCCTGTATTATATACTTTGCCCACTGCTGAGCACGGGCCTCCTCTACTACTGAGAGAGATTAGGCCTTAGTCCACCACGCTGGCCTAGTGCGGATTGGTAGACTTCACACACCTTCGAAATTCCTATAGAGAACTTCTCAGATGTGCAGGTTTCCTCACGATGTTTTCCTTCACCGTTAAAGCGAACGATAAATTCACAAAGAATACACACATGATTTTTTTTAGAAAAGTCAGAGGTGTGTGCCCTTGGGATTTGAACCTGCGGACATTCGTCTTGGCAGTCCGTTCCACACCCAACTAGGCTATCGCCGCTTTTTATGTTTTGAACATACAGATAAATAAAACAATTTTACGACTTGTATAGCCTACTCTTTGTATGTTATGTTCTATCAGTGACGTGGTGTTTTATTTTCAGGCGAACGGTATAAAATTCATGTGGGACGCGTGTTTCGAAAGCGTTAAACGCATCAAGAAGGACAAAGGCTCGGGATGCATTCTGGCGCACTGCATGGGTCTTGGCAAAACTCTGCAGGTAAAGTTTATTTTGTTTATTAATCGTAGTTAAATAGAGGGAACTGAATTAATGCAGGAAGCAAATTAATTATAGTTATTTCAATATTGTTTTTGTTTTTACATTGTTTCCATAAAGATTACCGTAGTAATGATATTTATTAGTATATTGAAATATGGTTGACAGGCTTGTGTGATTTACTGTAAGAATTACAGTAATACGTCTTTTAATATATCTGCATTTCACATGTAAATATGTGTTACAATCAGTTATTTGTATCAAGTATCCGTATAAGGCTGAGATTACACTAGTGATTTTCGGACGAGTTCATAGTGAGGGAGAGCGACGCGAGCGCAAATCGTGTTCTTGACAAAATGGAATCCAGCTAGGATAAACATTGTTGTAATGCTGTTTGTTTACGAAAGTATATACAACTATGAATTTAGGAGAATCCGTTATTACCTAAGCGACTGAAAGAGCGCGACTACTATGTCCTTACAAACGAATAAAACTGACGTTAAGAAATATCGTAATTGTTTGCGAATATCAAAGTTTAATTTTAGCTGTACCATAAAAAAATTTAAGATATTAAGACATGCGTTAAAAATCTCCAGTTTCACTGAGAGTAGCTCAAAATAACTACAAGGTAGTATTATGCACAAGAGTACACAATGATGTCGCATGCAGCCAAATCGCACGCAATTCGCCAGCGTGACACAGCTGCAACACGCCACGAGGTGACTGTTCCTTCCGTATGTGGATGTGGTATAAGGTGCATGTTTGTGTGGCAGGTGATCTCGCTGGCGCACACGCTGCTGACGCACGGCGCGCTGACGGGCGTGCGGCGCGTGCTGGTGGTGTGCCCGCTGTCCACCGTGCTCAACTGGGTCAACGAGTTCCGCTTGTGGCTCAAGCACGCCGAGAACGACTTCCACGTCGACGTGTACGAGCTGTCCAGGTACACTACAACGCTATATACACGAAATAAAACTATTTTACGGACTTTATCGCGGTTTTTTATGTTATTATTTTCTCCCGACGTTTCGAAGACTTTGCAGCCTTCATGGTCACGGGGGGGACTGAGGCGTTGTTCATCCGTAAAGTCAAAATTACAATATTTACCTACATTTTTCAAATATACAACTTTTTTAAATTTTAGCTGTTGACGGTCCGATCTACGCAGAATGAGCTCACAGTGTCTTGAGGTCTGGCAGCCGGTCTTATTATTATTATTATTAACATTACTTTTTTAATTAATGTTCCATTGTCTTGGTTCGACTTAAATAGCTTGGTATCAACAAGTATAATCATCTTAATTTGTCTGTGTAAGAGTGTCGGAGCGGGAGATTACATACGTTACGTACTCAAGGTATTGTTCACCAACACAAATCTCTTTTGTTATTTTAACCATCCACAAGATCAAATTATTGAAACATTCCATTATTGACTGTTAAAACCACTATGACGGATCAGCCTTATTTATTTGGATATTTAATTATAATAATGAGTTACATAATTGTATGTGCTCATTGACAGCCTGTGACAGGAAGAAGGAGGGTGTTGCCACAAAACAAACGATTGACACAATTATCAAACATAGACAAACGATAATGTACAAATATAAATGTACCAATTTAACATTGACAAAAAATGAATATTCACAGACACAAACAGAACACGGACCGAGCGTCCCAGTTGGGGCAATGGTTCGAGTGCGGCGGCGTGTGCGTGCTCGGGTACGAGATGTTCCGCAACCTCTCCGCCGATAACGTCAAGAAGTTCAGGAAGAAGATGCTGAAGATATTCCAGGAGAGTCTAGTGGATCCAGGTCAGTGCGGCTAGATCTTACGTGATTATGCGATTTGCGGCTTCGAATTTAGGGTGGGAAGTGTGAGGGGCGGAGACTTGCTTGTGTATTTCAGATTTTTGTGAGTACTGTTGTGTTTGAAGAATCAAGTAGCAGTATCCGGAGCAGGATTTCTAAGATTATTATTATTAAAAAAAAGACTCGTGTTGCCGTTTTTCATACATTTAGTCACGCTTGTCTACGATTATTTTGAAGTTAACACGCGCGAAATGTTATATTGTATTTTAATTCCAAATGGGCTGACGGGCTCTATTATAATTTCCGTATCAAAATTTACTCAAACAAAACCATTACGTTAACCGTACTATAAGGCATAAATTCATGCTATGTGTACTAGACAATCTAAAAAAAAATATTTTTTATCTTATTACTGAGTAAAAACATGGATTATCTTGGAATTACTACTGGGGAATGTGGTGCAAAACAAAATTTTTTTGTAACACAATATACAATATATGAATAGCCTTAACAGTCGACATTTGATATCACTGCCTACCATTAGATTGCGTATTTGCAGGTCCGGATTTAGTGGTGTGCGACGAGGGTCACTTGCTGAAGAACGAGAAGACGAGCCTCTCGCAGTCGATGAACAGGGTGAAGACGCGGCGCAGGATTGTCCTCACCGGCACGCCGCTGCAGAATAATCTTAAAGAATGTTAGTACATCAAAAAAAATCAATTAATTAAATTGATAGAACTGAACAAAAGATTAATTTGACTAGAAGGTATTATATTTGTTCACATTTTCCCCAAATATAGTACATCATAATACAGGCTTGCAAATTATGGCCTTAATGTAAGTTAAACACTGCTTAAAATCATTTTACAGGGACGGTTTGGCTGGCCTAGTCGCAAAAAAGGTCAGACAATAAATCAAGAGATTTTTTAAATAAATGTAGGGACACACAGTATGAATTTCATAGAATTTGTATTTTACTGAATTTACATTATTTAGGTGCGCAGGAGCGCGCGCCAGCGTTCGTTAGTCGCCTCGTCACGCGCTTAATTAGCGCATGTAACTGCTGACAAAACCGTACAAATTATAGTATTAAGTGTTTTGATAT
Source organism: Manduca sexta (assembly GCF_014839805.1). Lineage (NCBI taxonomy): Eukaryota > Metazoa > Arthropoda > Insecta > Lepidoptera > Sphingidae > Manduca > Manduca sexta. The sequence goes on along the minus strand of NC_051125.1, from coordinate 9,514,640 downwards.
TTAAGGACCAATGTAAATTTACGAATGAATCACACCAGAATTTTTATTTGCAACCTTTTGAGTCAAGTGGAACATTACAATGAACATTCAGAACTCAATAATTTGAACCCATAGTGATTTGAAAATGTATTTGTTGACAGATTACTGCATGGTGCAGTTTGTGAAGCCGAACCTGTTGGGCAAGTACAACGAGTACCTCAACCGCTTCGTGAACCCGATCACCAACGGGCAGTACACGGACTCCACGGAGCACGACATTCGCGTCATGAAGCGACGCTCGCATGTGTTGCACAAGATGTTAGACGGGGCTGTACAGGTTAGCTTATTATATTGATTTTAGCTATGACGGTATTAAGTTAGAAATATTTAGAGGAGACGCACTCCTGTGTTGTGGTATTCCCGTGGTGATCAAAGAGAGACTTTAAAGGTAAAAAAAATTCTGGGGAATGGATTTGATGCAGGGCTATAATTCACTAATATAAGTAAAATGGAAAGAAAGTCGTAAGATGGCTGTAACATCGCTATTACTTCAATATGCTAACCGTAATTTTATTTGCCGATTTAAATTTTTCATAGAATATGTTTGCATAGAACGAATGAAAGTTGTATAATGTGTGAGACAACAATATATAGCTATAACACTTTTCTTTTTATTTACAGAGAAGAGATTACGGGGTGCTGGCGCCCTTCCTCCCTCCGAAGCACGAATATGTCTTGTTCATCACACTGAGCGAAGTGCAAGTTAAACTCTACCAGTATTATTTGGATAACTATTCAAGAAGGTGCATATACTAATTCTTTTTATATTTCTGTGTTTCGAAATTCAAATGGAAGATCGTAATCCTATCGTGGTCCGGTGGGATGCTATTGTTTTCGTTGGTTGGCGATTACTAACTCACATGGATTAGAAAAATACTAGATATTATTGTATATTTAATATTCACCTCTATGTCGCATTGTACAAATTTGCGTGAGAATAATTTTTAATATACAGGGTGTTCACAATTTAGTCCCTAAATGTAAACCATACAAGTGGAAGGCCATGTTTATCTCCCAGTTAAGGGAAATTATTAAATAGTATTTAGTTTCTAAAAAATGGAACTTATATTTTTGCATTAGACTCGAAATTTTTTCATTCTATAGCAAAGAAGTACAAGATAGAAGTTATTAAACATATTTTGTTATCCTGCAGACCGCTTGCCGGCAAGTCTTCAGGCTTCCTGTTCCCTGATTTCCAGTCGTTGCAGAGGATATGGACGCATCCACTCGTACTCAAATATAATTCCGAAAGATACGAAATCATGCAACAGAAAAAGGTTCTTATTAATTTTATGTATAAAAATTCAAATTAATAAATTAACTTAATTAATTAAATATTCAAACGAATATTGTAACTTTATTTTATTGTAAATGTATTGGTTGTTAAAACAATGATTTGTGTTACAGAGAGAAAGAGAAGAGGACGAGTCGGAGGGTTCGTTAGTCGATTTTATTGATGATGATTCTACGCCAGAGGTTAGTATAAACTTAAAGCACCAATAAAAAAAAAATAACTACAGCCTATCTTTTCGATGTGTTGCGTAAGCCAAGAATGATCTATATTCTAAATTTCTAAATATACAAACTCACAAACTCCTATATTTATAACAAATCTTATAGCGTAGTAAAATCAATGAATTTCGTAGGCAACATCAACAGAGGAATCAACAGACGAGTTGTCAGATATGAGCGACGACAGCCGCAAAAGAAACAAGAAAAAGAAGACTACCAAGAAAAGCAAGGCGAAGGACACCAGGGTGGCGCCACGGCGGGGGACCAGGGCTAATCCAGGTATTTATTTAGGCCATAAAGCAGTGACAAAGGCTATTACGGGGTTTTCAGCTGTAAGGTAGTGTCTAGTCTATCTCAAACAACCTATTGCCATCCACTGCTGATCGTCGGCCTCTCCAAATAAGCGTCGACTGTCCCGTCTTAAGCAGCTTGCGTCCATACATTACTTTGCTTTAGAGTGTATTATAAAGATCAATTGTAACTGTAGTGTAAATAATATGTAGGGAGTCGGAAGATAATTTATTTCTTTAGTTCTGAACGTCTTTTTACTCAGGAACGTCTTTTTACTAGGAACATGCTGCGCACGATTTCAATTCGTTTCACTAGAGAATAACGTTATTCATGCAAAAATTTATATAATCTAAAATATTACACTCAAAAATGCTACCCATTCTGCCAAAAAATGCAAATACAATTATCTTATAGTGGAACAAGAAGAGGAGATCCCCGAGCTGGAGGTGGTGGAAGCTAAGAACGAGAACCCGACGGAGTGGTGGATCAAGCTCGTGACCGACGACGAACTGGAGGACATGCGAAACTCGCACAAACTAGTGTTATTGTTCGACATACTTCGACAGTGCGAGACCATCGGGGATAAGCTGTGAGTGTTTCATTTAGAGATGGGAAGGTCATTACATCTTTAATATTTATCAAGTTCAGTGAAGTTGCTTGTATGAAAAAAAAAATAGGATACAGTAATTCCTATAAAAAAAACTGCTGCTTCTCTTGTTATTGTTACTTATTTAAATTCAACCATTAAAGTGTTTAGTAAAACTAATTGCAAAAAATAAAGGCATATCATTTTTCCGTCATAACTTCATGTTAATATTGTTCTTGGGGTACAAGACTACACATTAAATATTATTGTATCTTTGCAGATTGGTGTTTTCCCAATCTCTATATTCATTGGATCTGATAGAACATTTTCTAGGGAAAGTAGACGAGGCCACGCAAGAAGGAAGAATTGATGAAAAATTAGGTGGTCATGTTGGTACGTACAACGTTATATCGATAATTTTAAAATTAATTTTTATAACAAACACAAGAAGGTTTATAATCGACGAGCATAGATACAAGAAGAGAGAAGTTTACGTTGTGTGATTTTTCCGCAGGTTCATGGTCTCCGGGCTTAGATTATTTTAGATTGGACGGATCGACGTCGTGTGAAAATAGGTCAACATGGTGTAAGAATTTTAACAAAGAAGATAATCCCAGAGCAAGGTATCTTTCATATATTACGTACGTTTTTATAATTCATAAAAGATTCGGTTTAATGACTAGGAAACCAAAATACTTTCTGAAATAGATAAACGGTGATAATTTCATGGATTTATTAACTGAGATATGATGTCTACGAAAATTAATAAATAAATTTTTGTATTTTTCCCTTTCTAGGTGAAAATATGTATAGGGCCGTGACTTATAAAAAAGATACTTTAATTGTCGATATTTTTGCACCCCAACCAATATCTATAGATATTATTTTTATGGCCAAAAATTATTTTTAATTGTTATTTGTAGATTGTTCCTGATTTCGACGCGGGCGGGCGGACTCGGCATCAATCTCGTAGCCGCGAACCGCGTAGTGATATTCGACGTGTCGTGGAACCCTTCGCATGACGTGCAGAGTATATTCAGGGTCTATCGATTCGGGCAGAAGAAACCCTGCTACATCTACAGATTTCTAGCTATGGTACGTTTCGGTTTTTGTATTTGAAATTTGGGGGTAGAGCCACAATATAGGCATTTTGTACTGTGGCTATGAATTTTAAAATGTTTTCCATGGTAGGTAGCGGCTTGGCTATGTTCTTGGCACTGCTGACCTCCATGGGCAATAGTAACCACTGATCATCAGGTGGGCCATTAGCTCATATGTCTTCGGTAGCAATAAAAAAAATGAGTATTCAATTCTTAAGATCTGGATCGTATTGCTTGTTATCGGCGATTGTGCTACTTACAAGCTTGTTAATTGATTTCGATGTAGAAAAAAAAAGGATTTAATTTTCTCAATTTAGCTAGTAATTTGTTTGTCCAGGGCACAATGGAAGAGAAGATCTACGAGCGGCAAGTAACGAAGCAGGCGATATCGAAGCGCGTGATCGATGAGCAACAGATCGACCGGCACTACGCGGAGAACGACCTCGCCGAGTTATACAAGTTCGAGCCCAGCGCGCCGCAGCCGCGCCAGCTGCCCGCGCTGCCCAAGGACCGCCTGTTCGCCGAGATGCTGCGCGAACATGAGGCACAGGTAATGGCGCAAAGCTCGGCGGCTGTCCACTCTCGACCGGAGATACAAAGGAGACAGTGCAGCATTGCGGAGTTTTCGTTAGTTAGGACGGCTTCGATCGATGACTCCGACCGAAATGTTTAAATGAATTCCCCTGATGTATACAAAATGACTTGTGAATTGTGCCACCACAATTCTAGATTCCACTGACATTCTACGTGTTCATGTTACGTGAACGTAATGTTAAAAATTGCTGTGACTATTCCTAAAATTGGGCAACTAATTCTGAATATATTCATAGTGATAATATGGACCAATGATCCCAACAGTGAACTTTAATTAATCTCATTATGCCTGTAGATCTACAAGTACCACGAACACGACTCGCTGTTGGAGAACAAAGAAGAGGAGACGCTCACAGAGGAAGAGCGCAAGGCTGCGTGGGAGGACTTCGAGAACGAGAAGAACAAACCGCCTCCCGCGCCATTCCCAACCGCGTGGCCGATGCACAACGGCATGGGTGAGTGTTGTTTAAACATGAAGACTACGACTTTCAGTATCGTCATTAAGTCACTGGAAGAAATCTGGGCTGGACTCTCGGAATTCTCAGGAAAAACAGGACTGGAGCCTGTTACAAAAATAGGTTTCATACTCACAAGTTACCTACATTTAGGCGGGCAACATAAGATATTTGCATAAAGTACTTTATTAATCATATTGTTATAAACTCTATACAAGTAAAATTATCATTTATTATTATTATTATTAATGAGATTTTTTTTTCATCAGTATACACTTTATCAGGATCCAACTCCAATCACCATCAAGGGAACTTTTCCGTGCTCAAAAAATATATATATATAGTCGAAAGACAAATGCGGTATCAGAATTATCTAACGTTGAATTGTCCTTCTCTCAGTGCCGAGTCTACTCGCGCAGCAGCAACATCAGCTAGCGTACGCGACAGTGGCGGCCATGTTGCGCAAGGACATACCTAACATCAACGAGAACCAAATACGAGACATGTTGCCGCTCATATACAACTCTAACCCAGGGGTGAGTGATGCATGTTTTCAATCAAAGTTCAAAGTGTGTAAGACTGTGTAGATTTTTACGTCGTATATTTGCGCAATAGTAAATGAAAAATGTTGCTGAGAAAATTTTAAAGTCCAAAAAATTCAGTTAGTTCAAAATGGTTTTATATCAGTGGTATATTATCCAAAAAAAATAAGATTCAATATCAATGTTGACTTATTGAATAGATTAATGACAGTCTTCAATACCAAAATTGTACTCTAAAATGTATACACACATATAATTTAAAGTATAATAGTCCATACCATAATAATGATATGGTATTTATTTGTTTAGATGTTCGGTGGATATGACTATGGTGTAAGTTTACGATATTTCCTCGTGTAACGTGTCTGCGTAGTATTTTGTTACACTTCAAGCCGCTGCACAACTTAGTTAAAAGCATGAAACTTCTTTTAAGTTCAACACTTAAAACTCGACCTTATTACAAACTCTTATTTCCAATTGCAATTTTTGTATATTTTTATTATGATAAAATTGTAATATGTTAAGAATTTGCTATACAAAATGCAAAAACTTCTTTACTTGCTTGGAAATAACAGTTCAGAATAAACCCGCGGTAAAAATATGTATAATGTAGTTCAAATGTATTCAATTTACATTGAATAGCATGGTACCCCCGTATACAGCGTGTTCTGTTAATGAGGTATAATATTTTAATGAATAGCCAAACAAGGTTCGTAAAATTATTCAGAAAGTTTTTAACATGCTTCTCACAGGTTTCATTTTTCATGTGAATGTGTATGTATTTCCGTTTTATTTATATGGAAAAATGAAATATAACGAAAAAAAGGATTTAATAATTATAATTTTTATACTTGCACCAAACGAAATAAGGTGTTTTACTCCCAAAAAAAGTTATGATCGTATTACTGATAGCTAAGCATCACTAAATCAAATATGGTGATGATTTTTTTCTCTTTATGGATAGTTTTATGAACCATTAGTCCTGATAGACCATTAATATATTTAATTAGTACCCCCTATATAATTAGACAATACGAAATATTAAAAGTAGGTAAAATAAGTTATTTCATTTGGCAGATGATCGCTTTTCATGTATTATTCCATTTATTGTGTCAAGTTTCTGATATAACTTTGTGATTCTCACGCAGTTGATGCAGAAGATGAGTGAGATATACAAGTATGCGCAGCCGAGCATGATGAATCCCGGGATGATGAACCCAGTCATGAATGGTGAGTGGCCATGGAGCATCTTTATGTAGATACCTTTATTAGTTTGGCAAAGGAGATTGACAGATTAATAATTGTTTTTCTACTGGCGGTAGGTCTTCACATATGTGAGAGTCCGCCTGAGTAGGTACCACCGCAATGTCTATTTCTGCCGTCAAGCAACAGTGTAGTCACTGCTGTGTTCCAGTTTAAAAAACATTGTAGCCAGTGTAACTGCTGGACACAGTGAGACTCAACATCTCATGTCTCAGGATGGCGAGCGCGGTGGAATACCGAACAATACTTTGTAATTCAAAATTATACATACATACATACATAACATCACGCATTTATCCCCGAAGGGGTATGCAGAGGCGCAACTAGGGCACCCACTTTTCGCCAAGTATGTTCCGTCCCATGATGTGATAGGGGGCGAGCCTATCGCCATATCGGGCACAAATTCCAGACTCCGGGCTGATACTGAGCAGAAAAACCCAAATATCACTTTGCCCGACCCGGGATTCGAACCCAGGACCTCAGAGCGCTATTGTACCGGACGTGCAATACAACTACGCCACCGAGGCATTCAAAATTATACACGTAATGAATTACTAATAGATTTTTTTTACTGTAACATTTTGTAACAACAAAGTTTTATTTCGAATAACAATTTTGTAATGTTGATAAGTATCAATAATGTTATATTTTATTATCATTCAAAAGAATCAGAACATGATTGTTAAAATTGACATCTGTCAATTTCTAATCGGTTAAATTGTACTTGTTATTTAGCGGCGGGCAGCGGCATGGGCGGCACGAGCGGCCTCCAGTACGAGCCGCCGTGGCAGCGGCAACACCATCAGCAACAGCAGATGCGACTGCAGCAACTCATGCAGCAACAGAACGTGAGACATGCATCTTTAATATCTAGGGATAGTTTGATTCGATAGCCGTAGGTTTGGCTCTGTCTCTACCATTGCTGTGGGAGTAGCCTATAATTTGGCGGATCTTTTGCTTGTTTGTCTACTAAGCCAATAAAAAAAAAATTTGATTATTTTAAAAATGGTTGAATGGATTGCCAATTGCTATCCAAATTTGAGGATATACATAATATTGATTAGTAGCATTGTATGGTTCGAATAAATACTTATTGCATCCCTAGCACATGGGCGCGAAGTACTACGCGGGCGGGCTGGGCAGCCGCGACCCCGTCGCCATGGCGCTGCAGCAGCAGCGCGCGCGGGAGATCATGCTGGGCGGCGCGGGCGCGGGCGCGGCGGCGGGCGCGGGCGCGGGGGCGGGGCGGCCGCGCGGCCGGCCGCCGCTGCAGCCGCGCGCGCCGCCCGCCGCGCACCAGGACATCGTCAACCTCGACTCCGACTAGGCACGCCAGGTACTTACTCGCATGAAAACCGTACCAACTCTATCCATCCGGATACGACCGTCGTATTCAACATATAAAACCTACCACTCGTTCGCGAAGGTATACAAGTTTGGAGATTAGCCTGTATACACCAGGGTTCCAACAGGTTGCCATAAGTACTGTGTTAACATATAACCATCACTCAAAACTCACACCACATATATTATATTCTCTTTTCCAGGTACGCGCAACGCGAAGTGAACAGATGTGTACAGTGAATGTTTATAGGTGCTACCCTCGGGTTGGAAGCGAGGCGGGCCGGGTGGTGGGGGACGCGGGAGTGACGTCACGGCCCGGCTCGCCTTACTCAAAAATTGGCCAAAACAGTGATATGAAAGTGTTACTACATAGCTTGTCGCCTCGAGGCTTGCGCTCCGACGCTACATATCATGAATCTCATTTCCTCCACGTCCTGTGTTCTTGAGATCAATCTCCAAATAATGTTCGGGGGCGAATGCGCGGCCGCATATCAAACTCCGATTTTATTTGTCGGGTTAATAACGTGAGGACCTTAGGCGTACGCCAAACGACACGGCGCGCGATATGTCACATTTGAAACTACACGCGTGCGTTTAGTTTGGTGGCGGCTGACTTATGACACTGGCGCGCGGGCGGGCGACAGGTGGCGCCCCAACACTCGAATATGCCTGCCGAACTAGAGTTGAAGCATTCCACAGATGCCAAGGTTCGTCGTTTGTTCACAATTATGTCCGATAGAGCCTTAATCATCCATCAAAAAACCCTATGAGCGACGCTCGAAATACGTAATCTCAAGAAAATCATCAGATTCTCAAGAAATTAATCATAATTTCCCTATAATTAAGTAGTTCGCTTGAGAAGAGGCGATGCTGGACTATCGCTGTCATTGTAGACAGATGAGGGGCCTCAAATCTGCATTCCAATATACATTTCATTTCCGATATAGATCTGAATCGGTGTAACACAACTTATGAGTCCACATAATGGCCTGTGGAATGCTTGGATGTCAAAATTTTTACTATATCTCTCAGTACAGGAAATTAGTATGTAAGTTACATGTCAGTAGTTAGGTAACATTTGTGTGTCTAAACATCGTACTGTCGGCAAGGAGAGTATGGATTTATGAATGACTTGTATATCTCTGCACGATACGCACCCATAATATAGTTATATTATGCTATTTATAGAAAAAAAAATGCCAACTGTCATGGTGGCTTCACACAATCGTCCAACTTTCCGACTGTAATAGAATAGGGCGAATCGTGCGATTTATCTTAGCTGTGTTCATGTTAGTGGGTGGAACGCTTCAAGGAAGGTTTTATTAACTGTCGCAGCCTTCAGATTGCTCGCTAAAATGGATCAAACACAATAAAGATACGCATGAAGTATTTTGAGTGGTTTATTCTTGACATTGATCTGAAGTTAGCTATTGGAATACGTTAGTGTGTTATAGTACATTTTAGGTATTTGAAGGTGTACCCTGTGATGTATGGAGGGGTGTTTTGCATAGATTTTAATTAAAACAGGAAGGTTGGACGATTGTCTGGATGTACCATAAGTCTCTCTGAAATAGATCGCAATATTTTTTAACTTTATAATCTAAAGGTAGTAAAACCTCATTCATTTTTATATCAAAATTTGCCTGTGCAATATAAAATGTATGATTTCCATTTTAATGCTTCTAAATTAAATACATAATATTAAAACTTTGACAGAATAAGGATGATGGGTAAGGGGGACCATTATTGATTTATGTTCTTGTTTATGAATGAAAGGATGTGTACAGAGGCATTCAGTCATGCTAATCCTTATTCTGGTGGTGGCATTAATTAACATGATAGTAAATTTGTAATAAATAGAGAACAAATTTAATTCTGTCATATTACGAAGTTTCCAATCATTGTTTTAATTTAATAATTTAATAGAAATTATTCTTGTCTTGCCAGAATATGGACAATAATAAGAGATGTGTTGGAACGCCACAACTAAAATGCAATAGGACATGTACGGAAGTATAATTGTTACTTAGAAAAGTTAGATAAATAGAAATACACGTTATAAAATATAAATATCATCTTGTTTTTGATGAAACATATTCTTGGCATTTTTATGGTGAAAAATATTGAAGGTAATTACTTTTTATGCCATTAAATATTTATTAGTCGTTTTTGATTATTGTAATATTTTTTATGAAGAAAAATTTCAATTATGTATAGTATGTGTAAACCTGACTGGTTGTAGCATTCCCACACATTCGGTCACTGCAATATTTTAAATTACACATTATTAAAGTTTAAATATGCTCCATATTGCTACTAAATGTGATTATCAAAGATGGCCAAATACACACAGTAAAAGATTTTTAATGCATCATATTATTTAAAGACTACTGGCAATGACATTTTAATAAGTCTCGTCTCTTTTTATTATTTACATATAAAAGTAAAGATAAAAACATGACATTCAATTGAATACTGCATAATGAATAAGGATATATTTGAATCTACAAATATAATCGTCATATACTGTTGTGTGTATTGATATTTGGTCACTAAGATAATTGTGCGATTTTGGCAATCTGATGTGTAACATAGCTATGAGAGCATATTTAACTTATACTGATATCTATATATCTATTCCTAACACTGGCGCACGGCTAGGAGACTATTTGTTTTTTTATAGCTATCAATGGTTATATGAGTATTTATTTAGCCTACGGCGCGCTCAGGCGGTTTAGTTGTGATATTGCCTAATCTTAAATTTTTGTATACGTTTATTTTTAAAGAGTCATTTATGTGACTTTAATCTTAGATGCAGACTTTTTATAATTATATTTTAGTGTAAACAATATACCAGTGTGATGTGGTAAATGCATTTTGATTAGTTTGAATTTGTAATTATAAATTAGACTATCAATTGACTTGTGGAAATGATTTCCGCAATGTTTTACAGTTGGAATAAATTAATAATCAGTGTTGGACATTTTTTTATTGACATAATTCACAATTTTCACAAATTTATAAGATATATAATTATTTATAATGTTTTTTTACATTTAATAAATGAACAGTATTTCGCTTAGTTTTAAGATTATATGTTATTCATTACGTCGCACATTGGTTTAGAAAGTTTATTTATGTGTTTTTTATTTTTATATTAGCAATGATCGCTACATGGATATTGTGAGGTGGCTACACAGTGTCAACAAGTGATGACAGTGTAATTGTTTCATTATTTATGTAATATATAATTGTAACTGTAGAGAACTTCCTATTATTTTGTAGTACAATCAAAGTATAATAAATAATTCAGAAATGTGTTTGTTCGTTTTTATTACACAATAAGTATTGTATACAAGGATTAGTTATCTTAAAAGTATTACAATATTCATTGTATAGAAAGAACATAATGATAAAAATTAAAACACACGAGCAGACCTTCATTCACTTAGGTTCAACATAATATTAAATACTGTATTTCATTAAAAACTTTGGACAGTTTGTCTTAATGAAATGTATATGCAGAGAAAGATCATATTATAAATGTGAATGTTTGCCTGTCAGCACATACATACTTTTGGGGCTGATTATATATTATTTTTACTCAAAATAATTGACATCAGATAATTAGTTTTCAAACAGCATTTCACTTTCAATCATCAGGGATACTGCAATACAGCATAACTAGAACTAGTAAATACCCTGTAAGTAACAAAAAAAGCCAAATTGAAGTTAAAACATAAAATGTAAAGTGACATGGAATAATAGAAATAAAGAAGTACCCAATTGCAAGTATTTTAGAACATTTACACATAAAAAAAACCTATAAGGTTTAGTTTATCATTACATTACCTTTTGCTCATACAAGCCACAAAGACGTCTGTTACGGCGTCTTGGGCTCATAGGCTACACAATAATTCATTAACTTACAAAGAGTTATTTTAATATAAAATATGCAAAATCATTGAATGATTTTAATTCTTATAGGGTTAACATACAGCTCATGTTGGGAAAAATCTCTTTGGTTTTAGTAAAAATTTTGAAGTCATTGACCACTTGCATATGCTCAGTAAGCTGCAGTTTGAGTATAGTTTGTCTTGTTAATATGTGGACCACCTAATTTGTTCACTATAACAGATAGTCATTATAAATGTTACTTTTCTTATACATTTGCCACAACCTTGACATTTCATCTTATAATAATGTGTCATAACCGGTTTATAATGTAATTTATAGTCCTGTGTACATTTTAGAAGTAAATTTATAACACTATTAGCATGAGCTATTGATTCTTACAGAACATGCTGTACAGTAAACAGTAATTGCCTAGTTGGGTGTGGATCAGATTCCCAATAAAAATGTCCATAGGTTCAAATCTCAAAGGCACACATCTCTGACTTATCAAACAAATGTGTGTATTTTTTGCATACCTGAAAAGTTCTCTATAGGAATATTGAGGGTGAGTTAAGTCTACCATTACTCACTAGGCCAGCGTGGTGGACTATAGGCTAATCCCTCTCAACAGTTAAGGCCCGTACAGCAGTGGGATAGTATATAATACAGGGCTGGTATAGTTTTTTATTATGCTGTACATAAATAATATTTATGTAAATTAATAACTTTACATTAACATAGCAATTCTACTTTATTGGAAGTAATGCATTTAAAAAACAATGTTATGGTCTTGAAATATGAGAGTTCAGTGGTATTACTATTTATTTTCTGAGACATTTTTTTTCAATAATTAATTTAATATCTTATCAATGTGTAACTCACTTATTGTAAACAAATCTTATAACTATAAAATTAGTAAGCACCAGATATTATCTGAAATGCCCTATACTATAATATTCAATGTGTTTTGTGTCAATCAAAACTATTAATGTGTAATGCATGATAAAACTTAGAAATTTGTATGATTTTTATTAAAAAAAAAAAAAACAAGAATATCATCCAAGTCCATAAATTACAATAATATTATGCTTATATCATACATTTAAATTAGGAATACCTGTCTTAACACCTACTGACACTTCTAAGTATTTAAGTAACCTACGCGCCAAAAACCCAGCATCTTCAGATTTGAACACATCTGAATTTAACAAATCAAGATTATTTTCTGTGTGAAATGTGATTAATGCTTCAGCACTTACTGCCATAGCATGTGCTGGTAGGCTACTAGCATTAACAAGAACAACACGGCGACGCCTCAAGTCAGGATGTACTCGACTCAACTGTTTCATCGCCCACTCTATACAAAAAAGTCTGCTTGTGTCCATAGCCAAGATAACAAAATCAATGGCAATTCTTCCAGTTACGTCTGACTGAATAACTACATCTTCTAGATGAAGTGATCGTAGAACAATAAGTTTCCATGCATAATTTCCCTTTTTGTGCACTTGAGTGAGGGCTTCAGATATTCTTTCGATGATTTCTACGTTTAAAGACAAAACAATAACTGTTAAAGTATTTTTGCAACTGAGAGGTCCGATCCATGGTGTTATAATCATCTCTTCATCAGTAGTAGACATGCTGTACTAATTGTATTATTAGTTATTACTTTGTTTTATTTACAAAATTTATGAAAGTTACTATATTATGAAGTTCACTTTACTTTAGTTCGTTTGTTTTGAATTTGAATTTTGACATTTGTTGATTTTTTTTTATTCGTTCTTAGAGGACAGGCTATAGTCTTACGACCATACTGCCTAGTCTTACGTATTGTTACGTATGTTGACATTTGTTGATTCTTTTTTGTTTTATTTGTCATTGTTTTTAAAAGGAGAAGGCAAAGACTCTCAGTCATGTAGCAGTCGGCTATTGTATATATTTGGAAAGCAATAGGATTTGGAAAGCAGCCAATGAAAGTTCTTCGCAAGTTCAATAGCAAAAATTTAAAACGTCGATTATGGCAGTGTTGATTTGGTTTATGTTGAAATATCAACTGTTATCTTCTTACTAATGAAATGGCAGCATGGTTTGTGCTTTTAGCCTAATCTCTATGGAACGAATCAAAGAAAATATTGATACATATTGTCATATCTTTCGCATTTGAAGATATTATTTGGACGTAATTTACAGCAAATTTACGTATGACATGGCGGCATGGTCTTTAACCCTAGCCGGTTCCCTGTGAAACGAATAAAAAAAATCTTCGCATTTGTCAATTTGTTTAATTGTTTGTCAAATGTCAACAGCGGACAGCCCTATTAAAGCGTAGTGATAATCATGATAAATTCTCTTTGAAGTTTGAGCAAAGAGAATTATAATATATATCGAAAAGTTTGAGTCATGTATGAACTGTGCAGTGAGACGGTGACACTTTTTGTAAAATACTTACATATTAATTAACCAGTAAATGTAATTTTATAATAAATGAGAAGACGAGATGATAAATTTCCAGACAATGGATTTGAAGCTTGGGGCGGTTATATGCAAGCGAAAATCGCGAAACTGGAAGAACAGTTTACAAAAAGCGCGGGAAAAGCAGAATCATTGTCTCACATCTTTAACGGTGTAAGTATTTATGTTAACGGATACACTGTGCCATCTGCAGACGAGTTGAAAGTTCTGATGTCGAATCATGGGGGAATTTACCACACCTATCAAAGGAGTGAAGACTTCGTTATCGCTTCCAACTTACCAGATACCAAAGTGAAAAATATGAACCTATCTAAAATAGTCAAACCAGAATGGATTACAGATAGTATAATGGCAAACAAATTACTAGACTATAGAGAATATTTATTGTACAAGAACTCAAGAACACAACAGCAGCTTAATTTTAAAACAAAGGTTGACATTAAAAAGAATGGTGATGTAAATAATTCTATATCTAATGCAATCTTTGAGGATATGAAGCAAAATCTTAGTACTGAAAAATCACCAATAGCAACAACTTCTAGTAATGATCATAACTCACACATGAATATAAAAAATGATTCAAATGAACCTTTAAAAGCTAACCAGAAACCAGCTGTTAAAACTGCTGTAGACCCAAACTTTATATCCGAGTTCTACAATAACTCAAGGCTACACCACATTTCACAACTTGGAGCATCTTTCAAGCAACATATTAATGACTTAAGGGAAAACAGCAATTTTAAATTTCCAGCACGCTTAGAGCTAAAAGATAGAATTCAAGCCTTAAATAGTAATTTTTCACAATTAACTTTTGAAAAAGGAAAAGTTATAATGCACATTGATATGGATTGTTTTTTTGTATCAGTTGGTTTAAGAAATAGACCAGAGCTTAGAGGGAAACCTGTTGCTGTTACACATTCAAAAGGAGGCCAACCTAGATCCAAAAGACCAGGAGTTGACAGAAGTACAGAGTTTAATTTGTATAAACAAAAGCAAGCCAAAAAGTTAAGTAAAGCAACTGGCACACATGAAGATGAAATTGAATTTGAAAGCAGAGTCGATAATATTGCAGATGAGGATGACAAATATGGATCAATGAGTGAAATAGCTTCTTGTTCATATGAAGCAAGAGCTAAAGGGATAGGAAATGGTATGTTTATGGGTGCAGCATTAAAACTTTGTCCAGAATTACAAACTATACCCTATGATTTTGAAGGATACAAAGAAGTAGCATATACATTATACAATACCATTGCACAGTATACATTGGATATAGAAGCTGTATCTTGTGATGAAATGTATGTTGATTGCACAGAACTTCTAAAAGACATGGATGTTAGTGCTCAAAATTTTGCCATGGTTCTAAGAGAAGAAATTAAGAGTAAAACAGGGTGTCCATGCTCAACAGGGTTTGGAGGTAACCGTCTCCAAGCAAGACTAGCTACTAAGCGTGCTAAGCCAGATGGTCAGTTCTTCCTTACTGAAGACCTAGTTGAAGATTTCATGTTTGGCATTGAACTGAGAGATTTGCCAGGAGTGGGTAGACAGACTGCTCAAAAATTAGAATCATTAGGTCACAAGTCATGTGGTTCATTGCAAAGCCTAACTCTAAATACATTGAAAACTCACCTAGGGAACAAAACTGGAGCTCAGTTATTTGATCAGTGTCGTGGGCGAGACCTTAATACATTACATTTTTATACTGTAAGAAAATCTGTTTCAGCAGAGGTAAATTACGGTATCAGATTTGAAAACAATGAACAATGTTATGAATTTTTAAAACAATTATCAGCAGAAGTCCATTCAAGATTGCAACAGTTTAAAGTTCTTGGAAAATGTATAACCTTAAAATTAATGGTCAGAGCTGAAGAAGCACCTGTTGAAACTGCTAAGTTTATGGGGCATGGGTTTTGTAATGTTATTAATAAATCCATTTCTTTAAACACAGCCACAAATGATATTGAAGTAATTACTAGGGAAGTTATATCTATTTGTCAAAAACAAAATATAGATCCAAAAGAAATGAGAGGTATTGGTATTCAAGTTACTAAATTAGAACCACTTAACAGCAAAACAACAAAGGGTGCCATTAGTAAGTTTTTAAGTAACAAACTCACTAAAACAGATATAAAAAATGAAAATTATGAAACATCAAACTCTAAAAATACTATTTTAAAACAACCAAGAACAGGGACAAGTGAATATAAACAAACAACTCCAAAAAAAGAGAAAATAAGTTTATCTTCACCAAAAAAATCACCTATTTTGGGTGTTACCACTAAATCACCATTAAGTAAAAGAAGAGGAAGACCCCCAAAAGGCTCTAAATTAAGGTCCACTTCTAAAAATCTTATAAATAAGTTTCTTACTGGCCATAACTCTGTTAGGGATATGCCTTATAAAGATCCAATGGTAAAAAATGAGATTCCTGTTAAAAAACCGATAGAAGAAATTAATGTTAAGCAAGAAACAAAAATTAAGGAAGAAAAGCCTAAAGGTTTTTTAGGGCTCCCATGGGAAAAAGTCAGAGAGTTATTGAGAGCATGGCTAGATAGTGGACAAGTACCACTTTCGTGTGATACAGAGTTGATTAGTGCATATATGCGAGAAATGGTTATAAAAAAAGATATAGAGAAAGTAAATATTTTAATAAATTTTCTTAGAAGAAGGACTTCTGAAATTGGTAGCTCGGAATGGTCGGAAGTATATAATCATGTTATTCAAGAAGTGCAAAAGGTTATGATCTTTGTTTATGGTAAAAAAATGTTTATAGGTGATTGAATGTTTATTATTAATTGTTATTTTAATAAAACTGTGATAATAATAAAACATAATTTTGATGCAATTAATTTATTTTCATTTTGAATATTATTTTCTAGGACTACAAAAGAAAATAGAATTTTATAACATCACATTTTTAATTGTGTAAAATAAAACATATTCCTCGTAATACTGCCAGTTTAGAGGTACTAATGGTACACTAAATTAATTAGAACTCGTTAAGAGTACTTGATACCGGACATATTAGATGCATCAATTATTGGCTTAGTAAGTAAATTTTGTAATCGTTGAAAATTCCAAATATTTTGGCACACATGCCTCAGTTCAATTGTATTTTACCGAATATTGTAAAATTTTACATTTACACAGACATGACAATTTTATTACACATAGACTTTGAAGACACATTTGGGTATACTTAAAATTCGCAAAATGGCAGTTAGTATCACTTTACGTTTTGTTAATAAGCACTTTACAACACCTAATAATATGCATAGGGTAGACACTAATGCGAAAGTATTTTCGAAGTAAGCCGAAATGACAAACCGACATGTTATAGAGCTTTATATAACCTTAAAACAATGCAATAAAGTCTTCATTAGATACAATATGAAGATTTATCTAAAGATGCCGAATCATGCGATTTGTTGTCGAAAATCGTCACACAATGTCATTTCTCCTTAATTCAATACAATGTACTTTCACACAGATTCATGATATAAACTGTGTTGTGATAGTAATCGATCTCGAATTTAGCATTTCATAATCTACAATTTATTATCACAGTTGCTTATTGCAAATAAAAAGAAATATTCCGACTATTGCATAGGTACCTACAGAAGGAATAATTAACATCTAAATGAAAATACATTTTCAAACTATAATTTCGATATCTAATATTTAAACACGATTCTAGTACATTTGTATTTGCGCTGTAGTATAAAAAAATATAGTAAATAAAAAACTTTGCTCGTAAGCTCAGAGCTCATGGCGACTCTTAAAACTAAATGCTTTGTGACATTTGTTTATCTAAACTACGACAAAAAGACTCCCTCAAGAAACAATATGTTATTACTTCTTAGATATATTAACTAATCCCGTGTTAGTACGACGTATGTAGCGTAAAAAAATATTTTAATGGCATTATAGTACAGGCTTTTTAAAAAACTGCATCTCCGACAGGCCGCATTATATGATACATGTGCCAAACTATCCATTTTGTTTAGTTTGAATATCTATTCTACAGTAGATAGCTACATAAAGGTATGTAGCATAATAAAAAGTCAGGCTACGTTACAAAAACACAGATCTACTAAATTCAACTCAAATTGGATATGGTATTACCAAAAAGTTATGACACCATTATGTTGGCAACACATAAGCAACTACCTCAATTTGGAAAAATATTTGAATGTCTATAAATCTGTATCGAGTAATGCGACCCGCCGGGACGTCGCGACCGCGGCGCGTCTCACGCGGTGGAGTTTGCAGATATGGTGTGCTTCAGCTTCGATTCTATGATGATCTCGTCTCCGGACCTTATGTTGTACGAGTACAGCTGTTTGGTTGGATACCTCATCTCTTCTGGGCCCTGGAAAAGCATTCTTATTTATTAACGTTCATTATTAAACCACATATTGTCAAAGAGAGAAAGACAGAGAGAGAGAAAAACTTTTTCATGCAGACAAAGACACGGACAGTAGTTACCTATATATACGATAAGGAAAGCGATATGCAAATTCTTTCCGAATCGATAAACCGCAAGCTGATATAAAGCGCATTCATGATACAGTATACTCGTGGTTTGTTCAATCCAACGAGCGACCGCAATCCCCTCTGGAATTACATTTATTAGATGATTGGCAGCATTACTTAACTCAAATGTCGGCATTTGATTTAAGATCGTGTGGTAATACACCCACTAAACACATTGCGCATTATTTCTGTGTGAATTACTGTAGTGTGACGTAATTTTGTTTTGTTTACCTGGGTATCCCTCAGTTCTTGATCAACGTAGAACAGTCTCATTTTAGCTGCAGGGAAGCCCGCTAGTCTCTCTAGCCGTTGTTTCAAGTCTGAGACAGTCCTGAAAACAAACAAACTCGTATAAGTCATTTTATTAATCGTTTTTCTTCTGGTTCCAAACAGGCCAACATAATTGACTTGGGAAGGATATCCATTTGTCGTGTGTTAACACTCTATCTCAACCTCACTCCAGACATCAAAGCAGTGGGATTACTTTGCTAATAAAATTGAATTTTCCATTAATAATCCTTTTCGTCCGAGTTCAGCATCATTTGCACATCAATTTCGTAAAATGGGGAATGTACAATAAAAATTATAAAGGCACTTTTATTCGTTGTCCGGGATTTTAAAAAGAAATAATCGTAGTGTATTTATTGACATAGCATTCTTATGTTATATCACCGAGACATAAAGTTTTGTTTGTTTTCACGGGGAAATTGCAATTATCACTATCGCCCACTCTCGGGCGCTACTGGTTGTTTATCGGGTCGCCGGTCTTACGAATGTTGAGCAGTCTGGAGAAATAACTAGGGAGACATCTGCCGACCGTTGGGCCGAGCGCGTATTATCTAATAAGGAACGAAACTAGCTCCTTAACTTGAATCCTCGCAAGGAATCGAAACGCACCATATATTATACTTATATTACATAGGTCAATGCGAAAGTAACTCTGTTTGTCTGATTCGTTTTTATGGATGAATCACTGAATCGATTTCAATGAAATTTGGTGCAGATTTAGTTTCAGGCCCTAGGGAAGGATATAGGTTACTTTTTATTCCAGGAAAATATACAGCTGGACTTTTATCCCGGAAAATCTCTGGAGGTGTGAAACAAAGTTAGTGTTATATAAATAAACAAGCATCTCACCTGTAAACATCGACGGTGCGCACCTCGCTGGTGTCGCCGCAGGTGAAGGTGATCTGCACGCGCTTCTCGGGCCGCAGGTCCACCGACACCAGCGGGTCCAGCTTGCCGTGCACGTTCACCAGCTCCCAGTACCTGCAATACAAACACGTCTGTCTAGAATTCTTTTCTTTATTGCACCTGAATGACTGGCAGTAAGCGATACGACCGCCCATAAACAGTAACAAGACCATACAGCTGAACTTTGAATAGCAACATACTGTCACTCTACTGTGCTAGTCACGCTGAGACATGAGTTGTTAAGTCTTATAATGCCTAGTAATTAATCCATCGTTAAAGCTTAGGGAGAGAGAATCATGAAGAGTCCTCAGTCCAGACAGTAGCGGATCAGCGGTTTTGGTTCAGCCCAAAGAATAGTTTCAGGTTTGTTCTATAAACGCGTATAACCAACTGATGACAGTGATTTGCTAAATTGATTGTTAATCGACAAACTAATGAAGCATTATTTCAATATTTTTTTATTCTACCCTCTGAGTAATTTTAATGTAGGTATAACTGTAAATTAAGAAGTTTGCTCGTCGGATAGTTCTTCATCTAGAGATAAAGAGAACCATTTCCGCCCACTCTCCAAGACATCAAATTAGAACACTGCATCGTACTGTATTTGGGCTTTACGGTACTATTTTCTATCAAGCATGACAACCCATTTTTTAAGCATTTAATATAATTATTTTTATCTAAATTTACTACTATCGTATTTCCATACGTGTTAATTTAGGTCGAGTCAATATTAATGCGAATTATACGCCCACGCACCTCCTTATTGATAGGACCTTCGGCCGACCTCTTGCACGCGACATATTATATCTCAAACATTGTTTTAAGAGGAAAACTTATTTACTTGCAGGTCACGGCGCTCTTAAACCGCGGTCAAATCTATAATGCATTGCGATTTAGCTCGTTAAATCCTTCTGAGCCTAATTAGAAAATCGTCGGCAATTTATTGAACAAATCGCATCGTTTATTAATTTGTTAACAGACAAATGATTGCTTCTTAGTTTTTTCAGTAAAGATCATTTATTAGGTTTTAAATATTTACTAAAAAAAAACTTTATATTATTCACTTCACGTTTTTCACTATATCTTATCATTTAAAACTTAAGCATCCTCCACATACTGCACAGTAAATATGTCACTTGCCTGTCAGGTCTGTCAGACTCCGGTTTCTCCATGTAGTATCTGATGAAGGCCCTTTCAGCGGAGTCCCTCTCCTCCACAGGCACGGCACCGCCGCCATTCAGGGTCCTCACACGCGGCAGCCTCGCCACCAGCAGCAGCCGCCTCTCGTGCTCCGTCGACTCAAAACGATCCCATAAGGGCCAACCCTGGAAAATGGAAGAATTTATTAAAGGTTTTTCGAAACTTTCATCAACATCATCATAAGGCACATGAATGCTGATCATAGGCCTCCCTTAAAGATTTTCAGACGGACCTGCCAAAACCGGTTAGCTTCTATTACCTCAAAATTATATTTGCCGTAAAAAGTAAACAGTTTGCTAAGATCGTAAACAAAAATTTCGTATCATGTTCAGACACGTTTCGCATACGTGTGAATAGTATTATTTAGGTAGATATATATAAACATGAAAGTTTGAGTCTTATATCTATACAATGTTAAAAATGTTATACTGTAGGTTTCAAAAGTGTATAAGAGCAAAACACAAACTCGAGACAGCTTGACACTAATAATATAGCGTAGGTTGCCCGAAAAGTAGGTGCGTATTTATATCTATACTATTATATAAAGCTGAAGAGTTTGTTTGTTTGTTTGTTTGAACGCACTAATCTCAGGAACTACCTGTCTAAAATGAAAAATTCTTTTTGCGTTGGATAGCCTTTTGTCCGTGGAGTGCTATAGGCTATATATCATCACGCTATACCCAATAGGAGCGGAGCAGTAATGGCTAATCTCAGGAACTACCGGTCCAAACTAAAAAAAATATTTTTGCGTTGGATAGCCCTTTGTTCGTGGATTGCTATAGGCTATATATCATCACGCTATACCCAATAGGAGCGGAGCAGTAATGGCTAATCTCAGGAACTACCGATTCGAACTGAAAAATTATTTTTGTGTTAAATAGCCCTTTGTTTGTGGAGTGCCCTAAGTTATATATCATCACGCTATGACTAATAGGAGCGGAGCAGTAATGAAACATGTTGCAAATACGGGGACAATTTATTAGTTTTGAGAGCTTCCGTTGCGTGCGCTGCGTAAACGGTTAAAGTTATGCAACAATGATGTATGACGGGATTGTTCCTCTTAAAAAGTTCTAAAAAAATATATTATATAACAAAGTCCCCCGCTGCATCCGTCTGCCTGAACTTCTTAAACTCAAAAACTACCCAACGTATTAAGATGAACTTTGGTATGGAGACAGTTTGAAACCCTGGGAAGAACATAGGCTCCCGGGAAACTACTACTTTTATAATGGAAAACTTTAGCCTGAAAGCTTTATAACGCGGGCGGAGCCGCGAGCAAAAGCTAGTATTAAATAAAGTGCTTCCAGTTGCCGAGACGGATTATCTGTATGTATAGTCCCAGCAACCTTTTTTTATGTCCCATTACTATAATTTTTGTTTGTAAATAGTGCTGTCAGTTTGCCAGTACGTATTATTTGTCTATGTCTATCTAATATGACACATTTGTATTGAAAATCTGTATCAATTTTTTCCGGCGATCTTTTTACGTTTTAGGTTCCAGCACTACTGTTTACGTTTGCAAAGGCTACCTTATAAGTACAAAACCAAAGTACGCATCTATATTGGCAATATCTGTATACATTTTTAGCGAATTGGAAAAATCTGTATAAATATGTGCATCCATTTGAATCGTATGTTAAAATCTGTATAGCTAATAGCACTATATAAATATGGTGACATCTAGGTACATACTTTATAATACACATTTATACTTATTAATGAGAAAGTAACTCTGTCTGTTACGCTAAGCCATTGAACCGATTTCGATCAAATTTGGTATGGATAGTCTGAGTTCCTGGGCTTTCCCAGAAAAAATGTAGCGGGACTTTAATTGCGGAAATAATTTTTCGCGCAAACGATGCCGCGAGCCGAAGCCACTATTGTATCAAAATATAAACGTTATCTACTTGAAGATATTACACGGGAATCGACGAAACAAGTACGCAATTAAACATAATAGAATTAAATGTCACGAAGTCATGACTCCGCTGCGTGAAGGATGATTGTAGGAACAAAACAAAAACTAGCGAATTTAAATTGAATTGGTTCTTGTTCGTATCAAGGCCTGGGGATCAGGTTTCCTTGTATAGAGTGCACGAATGTATTTGCAATCACGTTGAGTGATGCTGGATGTGCGGCCGAGTGTGGATTTTTCTATTATGGTACTAAAATATAAAAAAATATTCGAGCATCACAATGTATTGCTTAAAACTTAGAGACATTACTTGCCCAAGCCCTAAATTAATGAATGCAGTTGCTACAAACTGGAAGGTAAATTCCATTTGTACAAGCGAAAAATATGTATAGCGATCTAGTTATAATGCCTGCATTTTTAATTTAATATGGAAATAGGTCAGCTGGGTTCGCCCGTCATAGACAAATCCCGACTGAGTTTCTGAATTACTGAGCGGAGGTGGTTTATTAAACTTAATAAGGAAAACTTTACGTCACTTTCGCGCGATCTACAGCCGTTTCTTGAAAGTTAGCGCTTAACGAGGCGCAGTGAGAACATAAACTTAAATCAAAACGAGCGGCTCAACCTGCTAATGATACTGCAGAGAAAAACTGCTCTGTTTTCTTTTATTAAAAACTGTTTTGACCGTCTCGGTGGCGTAGTTGTAGTGTCTACGTGGTACGAATACGACTACCCTGACGTGCTGGGTTCGAATTTCGGGGCGAGCCAAAAATAATTGTGGCTGACTTTTTCCATTTTAAAAATTACTCAGGCTCAGCTCGGTGTTAGGAAGTTGGCGGTGTGATATTCCTGTGCCTTGGAAAGCATATAAAGTCATTGATCCTGCGCCTCATCTCTCTCCGGTCATGTTTCAGCGAACTATGAGAGTGAAGAAACAGAGAGTGCGCCTGTGTATTGCGCACACACTTGTGCACTATGTTCCTGCATATCTGCCTGATCACCATCTATTGGCCGCCTAGGCAGAAAATCGGCTAGGAGAGATTCATTTACTTATTCATAAAAAAAATACTAAATAACTTAAGAAGTGTGAATAATTCTATTTGTTTAGGTAAGTGCTTACTTCAACAATAATTCTGTAAAATAAAGACTAAATAAGCTGTTAGAATGAAGTTACAAGTGAACATAACAAGACAAACGGTAGAACTAAGCGCTCAGAAATCGCGGAAACAATTTTCCTCGTCTTATTTGGATGCAAACGCGTACTCCAACAAAGCTATTAGGCAAAAATGAGCTGAATACAAAGTGATGAATCTTTATTATGTTTAGTTTCTATTATTCTGCTAGCTCTTTGTTCTTGTACCAGACGTGTGCGGTGCGTTTAACTTTCCCGACCCCTTCCCAACAATCTGAACGAGCGGGGAGACTTGAAATGATTGTAAAGTTCATAAGTTGCAAGTTTGGCTACAGAGTATATTTACTTAGAGACGATACGAAAATTATACTTGTTTAAGTTTCTCTAGTAGTGGCAGAGTAAGAATGAGATTTGTTTATTATAATTTAGCACTTCATACTGTATAGGCGGATTTAATGTCGTACGTATTCTCTTGCAGTCAACTTTAGGTTGGTGCAGAATCATCGCAAGTGCATGGGTAGGTCGTAAAATTTAATGTAGATTTATTGTAAAGTTTTTAAACAATTGCCAGGTTTTTGCAATTATTGTTAATTAACATAACTCTATAAAGACTATAATATGTCCGATTATAATAAATAAATAATTTAGGATTAAACGTAGAGTTTGGCATAATCTCGGCTATTGTTAGATAATTAATCGTATTAACAAAACTATATTACATTTTCACTTTGCATAGTCACTTTGTCGAATTGAATAAAATATGTCATTTATTACTGCGAAAGCAATCCGCCCCGTCCATTTTCTCGAACCATGTTTTCCATTTTGATATGACTTCTGCATTCAAGATTACAAACACTACCATTTCTCTCACACATCGCCATAAGGAGTCTACTACTTTCCATTTCCATTCGAAAAAAGGTCTCCAAGGTTCCACCAACGAAGCAGACTGGCACATCAAAGAACATAACTCCCCTTTCACACTATTGTTTTCGGCATCTATTATCACGCGAACTCTTTGTTCTGAGAGGCACTTCTGCGCGTACGTTAAACCTGGCTGACCCGTTTTGACTAAATATGGAAAGCGGAATCGTTTTGCATGCATTGCAGTGTTTATTTTGCCGCATATTTAAAGTTGTTTTAATTGTAACCGTCATATTATGCTGATTCAGTGAGTATTTTTGGAATGCGACGGGGATTTAACTATTTTTACTTGTCAGTAGTTTGAATGTTTTCGTTTTGATATGACTAAGTGAATGGGTGAGTGTACGCAATGTGTGTTCGATAGGATTGCTTTTATTAAAGACATTTATCTTGTTTAAATATTTCGCGCGAGATATAATGCTGAGGCGTGATTTTGCATAACAACATTGCGTCCTCTTCCAAGTTGCAGCGATCTCTCATGTAAAGTTTGTAAGTTTTGTTTTCATACCTTAGCGATGGGTAGGTTTAAAATTAACGATTATAAGAAATCGTAAAATTTAAGGATAAATCGCTTTATAATCCCATTTATGAATGCCATTTAATTAAATTTAACATATCTTTTGAATAGGCACTTTTAAAATATATTAATCCAATTGTCATTTTACGTATCAGATTAGTGGCCCATAATCCGTCAACGTGAGCGAATCCGTCTTTTTGCAATTACTGGCGTTCTAATAAATGCCGCCGTAAACGAAATAGGTACCCAGACCTCATTTATAATAATGCAGTCCACACCTAAAAAAAAAAACAAAAAACAGGTCCAGCGACACGGCCGCTCGATTTTTAACGGCCGCCAACCCCATCAGGTGATCAGAAAGGGCTGAGTCAGACCACGTCAGCCGCCTTCAACGGTCTATGCACAAAATGCATACGAAAAATAATTACATGTTCCGTTCCAATCGGTAACAGCACCGATGTGAGTCATTAATTTCTTCAATATATTATACACCCACTGTTTATATTGGGGAACACGCAAGCTAATACGGATCAATGAACCTGACGGACATATCAAGGTATGTGTAACACATAGTCCGTGAGAAATGTCGATATAACAGAACATTCGTCGGCGTAGTTGCAGAGGTGGCTAAGTCACTAATTTAGAAAAATAAAAAACACAAAAAAATCTACTTCGGTGTCAAAATTTTGTAAGATAGTGTTTTGTATCTAAATAGTATAACCGCAACATGAAAACAAAGAGGCCATTTTCCAAAAAAATAAGAATAACGATTACCGACCACAATAATTTTATATTAGTCACCCATTTAGGTTACAAGTAAATACCTACATAAATTGTAACATAGCGTGTATATTACGTAGTAAGTTTGAAACAAAGAACCATTATAATTATTTATTGATTTATAAAAACTAATTCTATTCATTAGACTCGTTGATCTTGAATTAAATATACTTATGTGTACATTATGCGTATAAGATATCGATTATCTACATTTTATCTAATTATAAAAAAAATATAAGTGCGCATAAAATACGTGGTTTGTTATTTATTAAACTCGAGAAATTTAGTACGCAACAAACTATACGCTAATTTGTTTTTTTATCCAACAAGGATATGATATCCAACACAAGTAAACACAAACGTCAAAAACTACTTGCGGTTAGGTTTAGTTTCTTTGTCTCTAATCCGGAAGAAATAAATATACAATTTTCAAAGAAGCAAAAAAGTAGTGTAAAATAATATATTTCATGTCACTGTCGCGCGTAGTAACGTAATAATTGGAATGATGGAATTATTTACATTTAGTTATTTTCATCTGCAATTATAATTATTTAAAAAACTAGTCTTACACATTATCTGACATTTTCCTCAACTATAGTTGCGTTTTTTACGCTACCACGTCTGCGGGTTACGAAGCGTGCAGCTGTCCTCAATCCTATTTAATGCATTTTTAATTAAAGTAGGCGTCTGCACCTCAAACGGAAGCACAATCCCCACGAGCGGAACAAATCGGCACTCACAAAATCAATCAGATCTAAAAACATGATTTGTTCAGGAAATCATATCACCTCTAGTACCTAATACCTATATGCATATCTTATGACCAATGTTTCCGCGTCGACTGATCACGAACTTGAAACAAAGGTTTGCCTGTCGAGTAAGTTTCCACCAGCGGTCCACTTTCATTGCCATGCGACATACCAGTATGCAACTAGATAGTGGGGGGCATTTGACCCAAAAACAGAGTGAACTAATGTATTCATAGGTCGAGTCGACGACGGCTAGTCTCCGTGGCTAGACAAAAGAGTCCTGTGTAGGTAATGTAAGGTCGCTTGTTGCGTATCAACTAGTGGCGTGAATAAGTTATGCGAATGAGTGCGATATAAGTCCATTGGGGGATTACGAACAACCCAACAAAGGACTTTAATAAGATGACTGTTTTAGTTCTTTATGATTTTTGTTTAAACTGAAATAGGGCCATATTTTATAACGAAGTTTAGTTTTATAAATTACGACTTAGTTTCTCTAGTATTTTTGGATATTTTAGTATGTAACAGTATATGATTGATTTTAGACGTAGCAAATAAATAAAAAAGTTCTTAAACGGCTTAAAAACATTCGCGCGGCTTTCAACTAGTCTTTAGCAAGGAGTGTTGCTAATATCGATCGAATATGGAAAATTGTGACGCAAACAATCAAACAGTTTAAAACACTGCCTACATTACCTAATGCGATCGATTTCAAAATAAACTCGACATCCTTGAACATTGTGCACACTCTGTATCGGTTGTTAGGGTATTAAAAAAGATTTATTCGTATTGCGAATGTATGGTAACATCACTAATCCTTATTGACTCCATGTGTGATGAATGCTTTTATGACGTAAGCGTCCATTTTATTCGTTATGATAGAGCGTGCAATCGATGTTACGGTTGTGTTTACATAAATATAGTATGTACCCTCGCGTCTATGGTTGCAGATACTTGAGTCTAGACTCTTGATAGTTGATATTGTTTATTACACTTGAGTAATCACAGTGCATTATGGAATATTAGTACAAAATGTTATTTTGTGCTAGAAGCTCTTTTTTATTTTATTACAACTATTTAAAATAAAGTGTAGAGCTTTGTGTGTTGTTTTAAGAGAACGGCAAAGTGACCCCACTGCAGCTGATCGTAAGCGGCTTGGGGTCCAAACAGAATATCGACTGACGAGAGACGTTTACCCCTCGGCAGTCGACATAATTATGCCGGCCTGTTGGAACCTGTTTACTTTTCGAAGTACTTCTAATTTTAAATAACAATAAATGCAACTTGTATAAAGTTTGTCACCAAGATATAAAATACGCTCAAATATTCGAGAGAAAGCGGAAATTTTGTTAAATGAAATTATATTGATAACACTTTTATGTCAAACTTTTTTAAGCCTTTCAGCACAATAATAATATAAAAATCCCGAATTAAATACAAACCTATTTGCAAACCATCCTACACAACACATATAATTAATTCAGACAAAACACGAGTTATTACATTTTAAAAAATGACTACAGCTAAATACAATAGGTTTGCTAAATCACAATACATTTTCCTTATCAAAGTACTGAGCATGATGTATGGAAGTTGATCCTTGCATGCAAGCCTGAACACTGGCGCACAAAACCGTATTCCGCAATTAGGTCAACTACGGTAACTTCACATTTGTATACGACTGTACGCTGAATAGAAACCTTTTTGCAGCGCTTTTCATTTATTTAAATACTCGCTTTTTTTCCTTTGTATGTGTGAGTAGTATTTTAATTTGTTTATACATAAACGTGTTGCTGTGCTTAAAGTGTGGCAAAAAAACTCGAGACGACTCCGTGTCGATTTATTTTGATTGGTTGAGGAACTAACACGTGACTGATGCATTGATCTCTCGACCAATCACAAACATCAAAATTAAATATCGATTTACGAGTCGCATGTTTTGGTAAATTTTAAGGGAGCTGGTAACTTAATGTGACATTAACACTATGTTATTTGAGACGGAAAATTGAAATTTTTAATTCGATAAATTAATCAATAAATTTTATATCAGTTAATCTATGAACTGCGACACAAAATGAAAGTTATATACATGTATATTTTGTATCTTTAAAAATATTTTTTTTTATTACCACTAATGTTATTTATACACAACATATTATTAACACTGCCTCGGTGACGTAGTTGTGTTGTGTACTACTGCACTGCTGAGGTCTCAGGTTCGAGTTTTTCTACTCAGTATAAGCCCGAAGTCTGGAATTTGTGCCCGATACAGCGATAAGCTCGCCCCCTATCACATCATAGGTCGGAATACACGCAAAAAGTCGGTGCACCAGTTACGTCTCTCCCTACCCCTTCCGGGAATAAAAGCCCTGTGTATGTTACATTATTTTATCAATTTTGTACCAGTTAACCAATGAATCGATGTCGAAATTACCATATACCATAGAGCATGAATATTTCTGGGTCAGCGAGTCCACCGCAAGCCCCGCAGCGCTTCGGCGTCAATATCATAAATTTCTTATTACCACGGCGCTGTTGCACCGTGCACTACGGGTATTGGGTTTTCAATAATATAATGAACACGGCTTGTTATACGAATTAACTTTGGTAGAGCAAAAGGCTAAATGGCTCTAAATTGTGATAAAGCATTGTGTATCTGATTAATCTTTTTAATTGTATTGTATTTAATAGTCATATTGTGAACTTATTAAACTTACTAATAGCAAATAGTCAGAAATTCTAAGTATTGAAATGTAAAACTTTTATATGCAGGTTTAGTTTATACTTAATGAAATACACAGACGATAAATGTCACAAATCGGAATATGGCATAAAATGTATTCAAATTCAAAAGTACCCGGAACCGGAGGAAATGCATGAAAGGATTAATGAAGGTTGAGGAAGCGCGAGAAGTATGCCAGGACCGTGCAAAGTGGCAATCTATAGTCTCTGCCTACCCCTATGGGATAAAGGCGTGATACTATGTATGTATGTATGTATTGCCAGGCGAAATATTTTTTATATTCGATAACATTATATGAATGAATATAAATAAACAAACTTTCTCAGGTCGTGTTTATCCGTTATCCGACATTTTTGTTTACTCTACTGCGTATTAGACAAAATCCTGGTGAGTCATAATTCACACAGGCTCGTCGTACAGACGTAGTGCGTTTCGATTCAAGCAGCGATTGTTATCGAAAAGAACAAAACAAAATTATGTTCATAGGTAAATGCACTTTATTATTGCTGTATTAACGTTAAAAATGCTTTACACATTCATTTAGAAACATATAGAAGATTGCACCGATAAGGTTATGATTAACACGATATTATATTAATATGTAAAACAATAAATACAAGTGTACTTCAGAAATTGCGTTTCAATATGTAGTTGCGATGAAATACTGACGTGAAATAATAATAGCAACAGAAAAACAAAAAAGTTACACAGATTTGGTACATGTAGACGTCGAATCCCCTTCTACGATTTGTATGTCGCCGTGTGGGCTTCGGATTATGTAAATCCTACATCTTGCTTGTCCGGAACAAATATTTGTAAAACAAACAAACATACACCCGCGACCTCTCATTTCTCAGACGGATCTTCGCTCATAATAAGTCATAAGGAACTAATTAATATTTACGACTTAGTATGGTACTGAAATCGCGTCCTTATTTCTGAAACAACAAGCCTTTTCGTAATGGAAAAATACAAAAGGGTCATACTTTGGTACCCACTAATGTTAGTACTTACTCATGCAATACTACCGTCATAACGTCATAATCATTTTGTTCAAATGATGATAATAAATAGAATAAAAATAAATAATGGAAAAGGGACGTATAATTCTTTTTTCAAAATAGAGTGAGATACGTAATCGTAATGAGTAGAAAAAGGCGAATTACATTTTTTTATTTAGCAGAATATTTCGTCTGTTTTATAACCTCTACTGTAAAATAGGAATATATTATATATAAAATCTTAAAAATGAGCTCGAGGTTTTCGGTTATGCAAACAAAATAAAGATTCATAAAGAGTAGTTGAAAGCAGGATAGCCTCTTTGGGAGTTGAACGGACTGCCGCGCCGCGCAGGGCGGAATGTCAGAAGGTTCAAAATCCAAGGGCACACTACTTAATTTTATAAATTTATGTACTTATGTATTATTTGTGAATTATCGCTTGCTTTTAGAGTGAAGGAAAACATCGTGAGGAAAGCGGAGAACACCTGAGATGTTCTTTATAAGAATTTCGAAGGTATGTGAAGTCTGCCAACCCGCATGAGGCCAGCGTGGTAGACTAAGGCCTAAAACTTCTCAGTAGTAAATGAGGCCCATGCCCAGCTGTGGGAGTAGCTGGCTACTACCAGAAGAGTAGTTCTCATCAATCGCAAACTTCATGCCACTAACGAGTCTACAAAGTAACTAGACATACTACATTTACGAAGCTAAACATATAAACACTTCCTAACCAGAGCATAATGTAAAAGTTGAACAAAGTTTTACGAAACTTATTAAAGTATACGAACCACTCTAAAAAGTAATATGAACATTTTATATAAGTGGAATTGGTGCTTCTTGCTACTAAAAGTTATCGTGGGCGATTAGAACTGGATTTTGATATTCTCAGAATATTAACTGTTATACCAATATGAACACTTAAAGCATGGAGTGGGCAATTGAAAGAGACCACTTAAGCTTCTAATAATTATATTGGTATATCTTTAATCGTCATAATTATTGATACGACGAGGCTCGCGTTTATTATCAGCTTAAAGCGCATTTATTTCATTGTAATTGTCGATGCATAGAGAATCTACTACTTAAGTGTTTGATTCATATTAAAATAATGATTTATATAAATAACTAACGGAAACGTAGTTGTATATCATACCTATCAAACTAACTAAAATTGCAGTTTCCGTAAAAAGTAACATGAAGATTGAAGATCGATAACATCCATCATGCATTGGAAAAATACCTGCATCCAAACCAGTTCACATAACACGTGATTCATATAAGTTGAACGTTCCGACAATCTTGAGAGGACGCATCCCAGCCCACGCGCCACATCGACTTAGCCGTTGGAAAGTTGATATACCATCGTATGTGATAATGTGATTATAAATCCGTTGATAAAATTTAAAAAACTAGATGATTCACTTGGATTTCCTAATTTAAACACATTGATTTGTGTATAATCAAATAATGAAGAGGCTACTTAGGCCTAAAAGATCTCCATCCCAATTTTTTACTCCTTAATGGTTGCTAAGGGTTTATGGATAAAAAAAATACTAAAGAAATTTTCAAAACAGAAGAAACAAAAACTGCACGCGGTGGGTTATACCATGTTTCGATTTAAAACAATCACTCCAATCCCCAGTAATGGACTATAGCAATTAACGTAAAGCCGGCGAAGGTCGGACGTTTGAAATGATCGCAGATTGCGGCGCGTGTCTGGCAGACGGTTTGCACAACCGCAGGACGGGCAGCGGCAACGGCACCAGCACGCTTCCAAAGAGAATTGCATTAAACGCAACATATCATCTGATGATGCATTTGCACATTAGTGTTTCTAAATATTTCGAAACTTTAAAATTAGCTTCGTTTTGTCTAGCAATCTGTTTGAGGTTTGCACTCTTTGTTCCTTAGGAATTGGAGTCAGTACTTGATTTGAAAGGTGTTGGGAAGATTTTATTAATCTTTCATAAACAATATTTCAGATATGGCAAAAAAGGTATTGACAAACCAGTCTGATTCAGATAGCACATTTGTCTAAAACCTTGGCCTGTATTCGTATCATCATAGCTTTGACGATTTTTTATGGCAATTGTAATACATGTTATAATTATAACATTATAAAGTTAGAAACTTTGACAATTTCAACATTGGAACTTTAATTAATGTCACTTAGGTACATTAATTGAAGTTTTAAGAACACATGTGAAATGAATTTTAAAAGATCTAATATATGTATATTTAAACTACCGTATTCTTGTCTAATTTTTTTTATTTCGCTTGAAAACTATTAAAGGTAGTTCGCAATACCAATAATGATTTGAGAATGACAAAAAATGTTAGTTCGATATTTGCTTGATCATATGACAACAGAGAATTTACATTTTACTACGAAAAGCAACGAAACCATTTAACGTGTTGAATGGTACATTATAAAACAACACAAAAAGGCTTTCGACTTTTACATACTAACTCTGTGTGAATGTATTGTCCTCGCGTGGAATACATATATTTTATGTCCGTGAACCTTAATTTATCACTAACCTTTAGTTGTTTTGTTTAATATTTTAATACAACGCACAAATGTGTTATTATTATAACCCAATAGTTATTCTTCAATTTCTCATTTTATACCTACTTCAAAAACAAAGATTGAAGTTTAGCGTCACAAAATCCTGTTTATGTCTACACGCAATAATACCCTCTATAATTGATTTACATAACTATCAATAAGTTAATACAAATTTAATTACTTTACAATCTACATATCGATACGATAGCCCAATTGTTTTTCTAATCAACCTGATTTGCTTAATCGATTATCAAATCATTCATATACTCGGGAGGTTCATTAATCGAATGTTGATCGAGATGTCGCTACTAAGACTGTTGACACGAACAAGGACGTCAAGTAATTCAGACGTCGCAGTGAATGACCCGACACGAATCTGCATTTTCGAAATGATTCATGCGCTCCGATTCCTTCCTTTTTGACTGCACCTTCTTAACGATCGTAAATAAGGATTTTAATGATTTGTAATTATATGATGTCGTTAATCGAATGTGACGGAGTTTCAGAGATGATACCTAAGCTCAGTTATAAGTAGAAAGATACAACGGAAGAACATTAGTTAAAAATTTTGGTAATTTCCCTCGAAGCCTTTTTTCTATAACAATATTAGAGAATAATTATATAATTTTGACAATAAGTACTTAACCAACATACAGATTTCTAAGTTTGTTCTACTCTACATAGAAACATGAAGAAATATATTCTTTTCTTTAACAGAGATTTTAATACCTAACTTATAAAGAGACGTACCGTCCACATTCACATTTGTTTTTATCGCTCGTGGATGTTGCATTATTGTATAATAAAATTGCTATTACATTCATTACTGCGTTGAATGGTACAACATATTATTTAATATTCCTGGAGGGCAGCCAAATACTACACTTTTGGTTGTTAACAATCGACTTTCATGAGAAATAAGGCAAAAGGTCGTGTGTAATGGGCTATCGTGATGGTAAATGCCACGTAAAGCCTAAGGTTTCAAGTAAATGTTAAGTACTAGTTAATGTGAACTAAAAAGGAGAACTTCCAGGCATTTGATAATGTACCAAATGCAGGAAATAAAAGATTTACTGCAGTTTAAATATTTTTTTTAGATTATTTAAAGATTTCACTGAGTATTGCCATATTTTCCAAAAGATGTTAAAATACCTAAATCAAAACAACATTTTGATGGCTATTACTAAAACCAATAGTTAGTAGTATAATGGCTACATCCACAGTTCCTTAAGACTTAACAGCCAGCGTAAAATCTCACGGTTTACATCCTATGCAACATGCTATTACATTGATGACTTAAAAACAAAGTCGTTACAGTTTAACACATCTGTATTCTATGTAAACCTTGAATGTAGTGCAACATTTTTTCATATTACGTCACTCGTCATCACATATTGCCTTACCGTCGTTCATATGTGTTCATTTTGTGTGTAAATTAAAACAAACCGTCACGTCAGCGCAGGCGCACACTTTCACATTCTGCGTTGCGTGACCGTCAGTTTGACAGCTTAGATGTTTCAAACCAAATTGAGTTTAAAATCTAGCAAGATACGTTTCATATTGCGTTTGGGTTTACGAGCTGAATAATCTATGAATGACAATATAGGACACTGCAGTAAGTCAGCTGGACAAAGGATTAATGGCGACGATTCGACTCACACGTCTCACCTTGAACTTGACCCCAGCCGTTGAAAAGAAACAACAATATTTTGCGAAATAGGGTTTGGTTTTTTCCGCCCAATGTTGCTTACATGCTTTAATCTTTTTTATTGATTTCAGATTTAATCATTTTTTTTATGTAAAAAAATTAGACATTTTATTGACTTGAACTCATTTCCTGGCCCTTATCTGGTAAGCCATTATATTGAGAATAAGTAGATTAGGAAAAATAATTTATTTTAAAAAAATCTGTGGTAATCTGAACAAATCAAGTAAAAAAAAAAACATTATTTACATTTAGAAAAAATAGTAATGTAATCAAGTGCCAATTATACATGGATTTTATTGCTAAAAAAATTCAAAATAGCCAATGATTATAGCATCGATCGGAACTATCGGACTTTTAATCGTATAAAATGTACAGGGTTGGCAGCTCTCGTCGCGACGCGTGACGAAATCCCGCGTGCCCGGAGCATTGCACAACGGCCGGCGTCAAGTGGGACGCCACTAAATCGGGAAGACCTTCACCCGCATCACGCAGATCCCGAAGGAGACGGGGCAAATTAAAACGTTATTGGCGTAAACGTCGTTTGCCTCCCGCCGCCCTGACGCCTTGACGTCAAGGTGATAGCACTATATCGTAAATATATCTGCGTCTTAAGGACTAAGGTTACCATTACTCAGACAGTTACTTTGTAAAAAATTCCACATCGGAACGAGTAAAACGCAATGTTTTATTAATAAAATATTTTGTGATCATGAAAAGTGAGTGAGGCACCGGTATAAACGGACGTACGGAGCGACATAATCGTCAAATAAAGACCAACCAAACGTCGGGAGAAAATAAAACACTAATTACCGCGATAGAATCCGAAAATTAGTTTAATTTCAAGGACCAAGCTCCTTAAATATAGACTAAAAATAAAATCGTAATCGGACACCCAGTTACCAAATAAAAAAAAGTTTCATTCGCGAACTCTACGTAATACCGCATCTAATAAACTAAAATAATTATAATGATTTACTCATGAATAACGTATCAACATTCACATACAACCTTCGAATTGTTTCAAGATGCGTAACTATAGACGATCGGATAATATCAGGCTATTTAATACAACTCAGTTCCGGGCAACGTGCATGAAATATTCGAGGCCAAGCATACTGATCATTAAAAGCAAGCACGATAAAATGTACTCCGCAATTTGCTGGTTAACGTTCAAACTGGGATCACTAAAAGCTACCACGATAACAGTATGCTCTGAGATTTTCTGGTTAATATCCAGCCTGTCTGTTGAAACACTTACCTGAACTCTAAGACTCTTGAGAGCAGGAAACCGTGCGAGCCGATCCACTTCGTCCCACGTGGCCAGCCCGGTGTTGTTCAGGTTTAGGAAGCGAAGATGTCTGCGGCGATAAACTTAATTGAATCATATCTGCAGGATATTGCGATGTTAACATGATGTTTATTTTCGACGTATGAGGAATTGAGTTTAATTAGTGGGGATTCCCTTGTTGCGGTCAATATTTGAGCAAAGAATGAGGGTGGGATTTTTTTGTAGCAGTTTTCGAGAAATACAATATCGGCATAAACAGAATTCGTCCGGGTCATTTTATTGATTATATTTAAAAGTAAAATTATTATAAAGCAAATACTGGGTTTAAATATAATACTTACTTAAAAGCATCATGACTCCTCTTATTGGCGTTGGTGTCTTCGCATTTCTCGCACGGGTCCGGCTCTAGCGACGTTATGGGACATTCGTTCACCAGTAGCGTCTCCAGATTGGGGAACGCATAGCCTAGCTTGGAAATTTCTCTCCAGCTGCTAATAGGGTTTCCAGAAAAATGCAACTTCTTCAACTGGTCGTGCACTGGTTCCGACAGATCAGCGACATTGAGCCGGGAGCACGCCTCGCATCGATCTTTCTCATCCACTTCCTGACCACTAAGATCTACATACGAGTACTCGTTGAGGCTCAAATGCAGCTCTTCTAGAGCTGGTAGAGCTTTGAGTAGCGCGTGGACGTTGGGCCAGCCTACGTACGTGGAGTTGAGGACCAGGTAGCTGAGACTGTCCCAGCGTGGCCGGAGCGACTGGGCTGCTTGGATTTGCGCCGATAGACGGTTGAAGCTCAAATTCAGGAAGCGGACTCGCGGTGTCTGTTCCAGTATTGCAAATACCTATAACAGATCGAGAATATTAGATTTATCCTATTCTCTGGTGATCAGTATTTACAGTACGAAACTTAATTATTTCAAATAGGAAAAATATTCAAAACCGTGATTGAAGTTTATTGATTCTTATAAATGTTCCTAGATTAGGCACAGAAACTTGTTGACTGCCTCGGTGGCGTAGTTGTATTGCATGTCCGGTACAATAGTGTTCTGAGGTTCTGGGTTCGAATCCCGGGTCGGGCAAAGTGATATTTGGGTTTTTCTGCTCAGTATCAGCCCGGAGTCTGGAATTTGTGCCCGATATGGCGATAGGCTCGCCTCCTATCACATCACGGGACGGAACACACTTGGCGAAAAGTGGGTGCCCTAGTTGCGCCTCTGCATACCTCTCGGGGATAAATGCGTGATGTTATGTTTGTATGTATGTAACTTGTTAAAATTATAAAGTCCTAATATATTTAACGGGTGCAATATTGCAGTAGCCTACACTCTGGTGATAAATTACCTCCGAAACACCGCACGCGATACGTTTGCGTGTACAAAACGCGGGTGCAAGAATAATTGTGTGTCATTACAGAGGTGCCACGTAACGCTGCGGAAAGTAACACTGATAAGCAATAATTGGTTCTCGTCATAATCATGGGAACACGGGGACTCTTGCGAAAGAATTGTTGCAATCGTTGACAATACAGCTGACACTAATTATTCGCCAAGTGCTCTGGCGCATCGGCAATTTTCTTTAGTAATTGGATTTCAACTACTTCACTACCTTCGGTAATTTAGTTTTTACGATTATTATTTTCACTTTGATTCTTTCGCTTTTGCACTTAATGTAGTATGATGACATTGAACAATTCTTGTTTTGCATACGTAATTTAAAGAAGTGTGTCTTTTGCATTTTAATTACGTAAGAGAATCTAATCTATATTAAGTTTGTGCAAATGAATTAATATTTCCAGTAGACACTAGACATTATAAAGGAGATCCACAATTCCTAATACTTGTCGGTTTATTGCAGTTTTACGGTTATCTCGCAAACAATGCGTCAGAATCGGAGATATATAAAGCTGATCAATTAACCTACTTTTTGAAGAAGGTTGCACATAAAACATCCACGTTTTACGTTCTTCCTAACCAGTAATGCCTGTGTGACGTAAATTCGAATATTCTTTATTGCCGTCACTTTCTCTGTTCGTTTTCTATACTGCCTTTGAGATTGCAAGTTGAATTGTCTAAGGATTATCTTGACGTTTTTGGAATTACTAATAGCAACTTGTTGATTAGTAATATTGGCTACAGTATTACTAACCGTGAAACATAACAATGCCTGCACATTAATAAACGATACTTTTGTAACTACTCAGACGGATTCACCTATAAGAGATATTCACCTCTACCATCTCTATATCACATTTGACAATCAAGATTAACTATTATAATCTGTCTCCCAAATTACCTCCTCCCACTCGGTGAGCTTATTATTAGCCAGGTCCAGCTCAACGACATCGGCGCATTTGTCTGCGAGCGCGCACGCGTCGCCAGCGCAGTCGATGTCGCAATCGTTCAGCACCAGCAGCGTTGGCACGCTCAGCCGCGGCGACCGCTTCGGCACGAATATCGCGACCGGCATGTCGTCAATCGGCGGATTCACCTCGCCCTTGGCGCCGTACTTGCGCTCCAGGGCTTCTAGCAGCGAAGGCATATTTGTACCTGTTGAAATTAGATAATGAATGATGGATGTAAAATTGGTACTTACTTGTTTGGTGGCGGTTATCTTTGGAACTTCAAAACTCATTCGACAATCAATGAAAGATAAAAGATACACATCGGGCACATAAAAGCTGGTTAAAAAAATATTATTTGGATTTGAATTATTTAATCGAAAGAGTCTGTAACGCGATAAGAAAATACCGAGAGTAGTCATTGTATAATTATACTGATACCTATCGTAGAGTATTTACAACAAGTATTAAGTAGGTACATCTTCATTGTAAGTGTAAACAGTTTCGCAAAAAAAAACTTTTCTCAGAATATTATTAATAACAACGACATTGTTGCGTCCCAAAGTAGGTACATAATACTCTTCCATAAAACTTTATTTTAATTTATGTTATGGCATCTTTTAAGTAGCAAAAGTTTGAAAATGTTTCGCTTCTACTAAATAATGTAGAGTAGTTACAGTTACCGTCCTTTGGGAGACATAAAATTCATTACATTACAGCAATAGTTTATGAAAGTATAATAAATTAACAATTAACAACCCGAATGTCGAAAGGCCACGTGTTTCTATAACCAAATGAACCAATTACCGTTTAAACAAGACTTTATCACTTGGGCAATCAAATTCAGACATCGAAGGTCTAATTGCGAGTGAATATTAACTTCCTCAGCGGTGCACGCGTTCAACCGGCACAGTACACGTCTAACCAATAATCAATCAGCGTGTAAATGTTCAATCGAGCGGGATTTATCGTACGCACTTCATTTCCAAGGGTTTCCACGGAAAAAATCGACGGGTCACAGTTATGGGTAATAAAAACGCAATTAATAAAATTCAAGGGAGTGTTTTTATTATATTTGCATATGAATGTGACTAGCACGGCGCTCGTCTGAGTATAAACGAGAATGCTCATAAACAAAAACAACTTAAGGCGATACCTCAAGGTCCATTTTCATACATTTTGTTTCACCTTTAATCTGGGTAACTAAACAAGTATTGGCAAGTAAAGAATTTAAATTCACGTCTAGTTAGTGATTAGTTCTCGCAGTTGAAAGAAAAACGTAAAAATAATTAATAATCATAGATATTTCGGCCTTTAAAATTTAATATGACGAAATTTTAAAGGCCGAAATATCCAGATTAAAGGTGAAACAAAATGTATGAAAATGGACCTTGAGGTATCGCCTTAAAGCCGAGTACTGCATTATTGCATTACCTACGCGTCAAGTTTGGGCTAAATATTACGCAACATGTTTACTTTAGGTACTTAATATACCAGAAAAAAAATCTGGTGTTAAAATAAACGTAACTAAATAGCAAAGAGTTGGAGAACTCTTCGCTATAAAGTATCTAAATAGCTTTCAGTTTACTCGTTGACGCTCCGATCTCAAAGGCATTGTTATTCACCGTCTATGACACTACTTTTGTATTTGTTTAAGTTTTGTTTTCTCTAATCTACAAAATACCACGTACATTTTAAGTATAAATCGTAAAAAGCAATGGAAACTGCAATTGTAAAACCTGTTAAAGTGCTTTAAATGCAAATTTTTAAACTGCATGCGATCCATTCTAAAGCGTTTGAATAAGCGATTGCCTTTTCGTAAATTATTTGGTGATATAAGCAGCAGTCAAAATTATTTCCATCTGTGAATTCCAACATCACCTAATTGCTTATTTAGTTTACTGACAACAAAAGAACATAACAAATCTATGACTTTTATTAATATTTAAGGCGGCTGGAAGGTTTAGACATTATAAAGTATGGAAAGTATTAAGTTTTATATGGCTAGTCAAAAATGAAACCGCAATGACCATTGAACTTCGCGAACCATAAACAAATTGCGACAAAACCTTGTGGCAGTTGCAAGGGCGCAGAAACTGCGAAATAATGATTTCCTTGCAATGTCGAAATATCACAATTGCGGCAGCTTATTAACATTTCGAAAAGTAATTATACACAATCAATCTAAATTACACAGCATTCAAAATCGATTGTACATTTTAAATAACTGTATCGATAATGCTCGATTAATAAAATCGAATAGTTACATATCATATTAAGTCTTCAAGATGTCTACAGAAACGAATTCATAACTTGTAAGATTCTAATCGATTATGCTTTTTATCATTTCCTTGTGCTATTACGATTAATCATTGTTAATTAACGAAAACTTCAGCATTAACTGTTGCAACGGAGGATTGTTCATCGCAAGGAACAATATTAGAAGGGGAGTTTCCCAACATCGGATTGCTTCGCATTTCGCTCGTGACTGTGCAAGGCCGGGGTGTGCACTCGATTGTAATTGCTCGCTTGTTTTACTCACAATCGACTACGCCTAAGTGATTTAGAATGACAATACAGATTGATTCATTTGGACTGCAATATTAAATTACCAATACGTTTAATTGAGGTTTTATTTCAAATGCTGTCACGATATTTTTGTTAGCTCTAATTGAAAGTGTTCGATAAAACGATGTTTTGTTATTTGGAATAGTTTATTAACGGCCTTTGATTACATTCTTATTTGTTTATAAAAAGTTGAACAATAAAAGTATACAGCAGTATAATATATAAGAACCTGTGTCTTTGTATTTATTAAAACAATTGCTACTCAAAAGCAAGAGCGGCCTTTACATTCACTAACTGAAATATTCGC
Source organism: Manduca sexta (assembly GCF_014839805.1). Taxonomy (NCBI): domain Eukaryota; kingdom Metazoa; phylum Arthropoda; class Insecta; order Lepidoptera; family Sphingidae; genus Manduca; species Manduca sexta. Next base: position 9,473,083 of record NC_051125.1, on the reverse strand, counting down.
TGCAAAGCCAGCATAATCTTTACTCTGAACGTAAAATCCAGTACTGGAATTCTTGAAAGGTTAAAAATGATTGAGACAGTTCAGGATGTGCAGTAGCTGGCTGATTGTTATCTGCAAGTCTGAACGCAGTACATTTGTTGAAGAAAGGCAAGGCCATGACAATTTGAACATTATATTACGATATTAAAGCCGATAATAATTGTTTAAAAATATCTTTTAAATAAGGCATAATGCAATTACTGTGGTCTCTTTTTTAACTAATCACATTTAAAACGCTTTCATCCTTATGTCAAATTATAATTGTTATTTAATCGATAAAAAGAGATAAGCCACTGATTTATCAAGCTAATCTCAGATTTAAGATTTATTGACCATAATTGCCAATTAATGAGCGATTACCTGAGACATAAGTAGAACAGCATCCAAGTAAAAAAAATATTTCCTGATGTATCATAATTTTATCTGATGAGGAAATATCCTTACATTGAATAAATGGGTCAGTTATCTAATTAATTAAATAATAATTAACTTTATCGTGTGAACTTGAACGCGTGATGGTGAAATCGAATGTAAATTGTTAAGTCAAGGTAATTTCGGTGATGTGGTAATGCGGGAAGTTGATAAAATAATATTTGTAATAATAAGGTACTAATTAAATTTACTTTGGTGACTTTACTTCAAATTATATCGATAAATAATGTTAATAACCGTGACATGAAAAAAGTGTTGGAAAAAGAACATAAGGGTGAAATCATTACTACTTCCACCTGCCCTAATACGAAATACGAAGTCTATGTAGGGTCGCCAATATTTTTTCAAGCCGTTCGCAGAAACGATTAATAGCCAGAGCAGGAAAATAAAAAACCCTCGCAATGTTGTGGTGAAAAAAAACGACGGTACACAACAACGGTAACTTTAAAACGCAAAAGCGAAAGTAGCGCAATCAAAATAGGTTTTTATTATTCTGGTTTGACTTTAACTTAGTTTATATGACACTAGATAGAGCATTATTATATGGAGGTTTATTTTATCACTGAACATCTTATGTTTCAGCAAAGCGGTTATCAAAACAACGATAGCTTACATTAAAGCACACGGGGTACTAGGTGTGGGATAAAAAATAATGCATTTTCATTCCTACTACTGGATTTATGATAGTTCGAAATCAGTGGGGTAGTGTGCCATATAAGAACCCTATATAAAATTTGTTAGGGGTCCTTCAGGCCAGTGCGCACTTTTGTGCCCCCGTTTACGTTTAACGTAGGTATGTTAAGAGGGACTCCTAAAGCTTGGGGGCCTCGTATCATTGATACTGCAGTAGATACACTCATACTTAAAATAAAGAAACGTTAGAATAGAGTACAATTAGTGCGACTCACTGTCATGTTTTTTTTTATAAATGACTACTGTTTAGATGAAATTAAAAGTGTGTCGTGTTCGGGGATCAGCTTATGTATATCGGGCCCTAACAAGCCGGCAAAATTATATCGACTGTCGACTGTCTGACCGGTTAAGAACATTTTTAAAATTGCTCCAACAAGTCGGATCGTTCAATATTTTGAGTCGTCTTTTTTACAGACATACTTGCAAAACGCAATACTGCAAATCAACGACATATGAAACTGAATTATGTTATTAATAGCCCGTAAAGTTATTGCTAGTTCGCAGCTCTGTAATCTAAACGTGGGGCAAACAGATTATGTTAACCGATATCCAGTATGAAACGGATCGTTAAGTTTACTCAATCTTCCCTATAGGATGGTCATAAAGCCTCAAATACATTAAACTATATAGTTATAGGCCGGACATCAGGGCCAAATTTTTGCTCCAAAAGATATTACTTCAATACTTTGCGTAGGTACTGTCGATATTTAAATGGTCGTTATTAAAATGAACTGCATTTATTTAAGACAATAAGGATCGAAGTGCTTATCGCCATGGTAATTAACACTTAACAAGTGATGTTTATTCCACGGTCAAGATGTCACACCGTCCTAGGATATTAATACAAAAAAGTACAGAAAATATGCTAATATTCGCATTAAAAACGTGCAAATCATGATATATAAAAATATAAAGTATTTTACATCATTACATTATATTGTTTTGCTATTTGTAGCTTGAGTACGCATCATATAAGCGCAAAATTTTTGTATAACAATCTTCCCAATGTCCGCTCTATATAATCTCAGAACTCTTTGTAAAGCCTACACGTGACATTATAACCGAGCTATTATACTTGTCAGTTAGTCTCAAGGCTGTCGTTATTTAATATGGTTCGGAACTTAATTCAACAACGCTGGCTGGGACGAGGTGCCGTTTTGCGCACATACAATGAAGAAATATGCGGAATTTATTTTGCATTTTTATTGTTTTGAAATAATTACTGTAGATATGCATTTATCATCTATACTATGATATAAAGTTGAAGCTCGTTCGTTTGTTTGAACGCGCCAATCTCAGGAACTACTGGTTCGAATTGAAAAATTCTTCTAGTGTTATATGTATATATTACATCGCTCATTTATCGAAGAAGGTTATGTTAAATGATAAAGTGACGCTGGAGTTGGTTTTGTCCAGATTTTAAAGCGTGAATGGTCTGGACTGACCGTTGCAAGGAATATGAATGTAAAGTAACAGTTTCGATTTTGATTATCAATGAGACTGCTGTAGCCATAAAGTCACTACTCCCAAAATGATCATCACTTCCTTGAAGGTCGGCAATAGGATTTTAAATCATTTGTTATTTCGAACGTTAATAACGTTTATTCGTTACGTTAATTCGGTTATTCATTAGCATGTTTAGTTTTACCAACTGGTTTACTTTAAAAGCTAATTACCTTCGATAAATCTTAATCTTAAAAATCACGAATATTAAAACCTATCAATAATTTACTAATAATAACTACAAATAGCCATTCAGAACTTTAAGCTATTCCCATAACCTTTCCTTCGTAAATAAAATTCGATTCGACCTTAAATTCTAGAGAAAATTATATTTAATATGGGCTGATTAAAATTACGTGCACATGCATACTATTATTTCACGCGTGAATGGTTGCTTGGAGAATAACGATAGTGGAATATTGGGCCTTGGATTGTGGAAAATTTATCGCATGAGATGGAATACTTAGATTCCATAAATCATTAATGATATAGTATACCATAATATATATAAATTGTTCTAGTTATTTATGGCTGATATATTACGGTTTTCGCAACAAAGTATATTTCGGCATTCGACTGCACGACTTTTGTAATTATTAGGTCAAAACGGCGTACAAAAACATTTCTTAAATTAAAAATAAATCACTTCTTTTATATAATTTAAATTTTTACGGAAAATATAATTCATTGTTACAATATTATCGTACTTGCGGTCGCCCTCAAAAACCATTATTTCCGATTAATATTGCCGTTAGACTTAGGGGACTTCATTAAATAGGATTCATAAAAATACTTAATCACCGATAAATTAGGACAATATAATAATTGTAATTTACCTTTATTTTGTAAACTTTATCACAGTTTAACACGAGTCCTTACGGGTGCCTTTAGGTTATAGCTTAAGGTCTTTACTTGTCAATACTTGTTTAGTTACCCAGATTAAAGGTGAAACAAAATGTATGAAAAATGGACCTTAAGCTATAACCTTAAATTGGTAGTTATTTTACTAGCGATATTTTGTTATATGTTTGCAATGACTTTGAATTGCTTCTAACTAAGATTAATGTATAAAAAAATACTAGTTCAATTACGAACTCCGATATGTGATTACTTATATTCAGTGGCGGCCCTAAAAGACGCGAAGCCCGAGGCGAAAACAAAAACAAAGTACTCGAGTTAGTATTGCAAATTAATTATTTGTAGTAAACAAATAACAATATATTGTATAAAGTAGTTAAAATAATAAAAAGAATTACGCACGGACAAATAAGAACATGTCAAAATAACGTGTACAAACAAATTCATTATATTCGTATATTGTTTGAGAGTGGAGGCCGCGCCGGTTAAAGCTAGACAGATCCAAGGTTTAAAGCAACGTGCCGGTTTAATTATAACTACCAGCATTTATATACAATATGATATACAGCATAATCGCCTCACGACAGTAATGTGACTTTAATCTTACATTGGGATAGGGACCTTTTATTCTTGTTCATAAAATTTAAATAATAAAATTCTGAATACTAAATGAATTATTGACAAATAACACAAATAAAGTGGTGGCTATTGAGTCATGACGTATCAAAACGAAAGCATGAAGAAAGCAACTAAATAGTTTTATGAAATTTTCTTCCAAAAAAGTACCTATGGGGAAAAATATCTTTCATGCGACTTGCCCAGTGTACTTCGTTAGTTTTCTGTGAAACAACTAATCAATAAATTGTATCAGAGCATCGTGTAATGACTATAGAAAGTATCCTTTAGTCATGTGCAAATAAAAACTCCCTTTCAACGGAAATACAATATTAAGGCGGCATCTAAATAAAGTTTATAAAAATGTAAGATTGATACTAAATCGATTTGATTGATACAGAACGTAGAGAAAATAAAAATCTGTCTCAACTGCTCGATACGGAGAAGCATAGGTACAGCTTATCAAGTCTGCATCGTTAACAAAACAATGGGATTCATTAAATTTTACGGTTAGTTGTTGTCATTAATTGAATGACTTGATGAACCCTTTGTTCCGAGCTGGCTACGAGAAGAGAAACGACCCACTATGAATATGTTTACTATCGAATAGAACTGATTTATTACGTCTCGCAAGTTTTAATATTATTATACAAAATCCATAACCCCGTGTAAAGTCAAAACAGTTCAAAAATAAAACTTCATGTGCATTTTTTGTCTCAACAAATCAATATAAACTTTATTCAGATGGCCTAATAATCAATTTATGTTGAAAGGAAGCAGTTATTTGCTGCAAGTAAGTACCATTACAAGACGCAAAGGTCTGACAGATTTCTATGAGGCAAAGAAAGGTAGGGCCGATTGAGAAATAACAGCAAAGGGCGGCCATATTGAGATTAACGAGTGTCTAACCGGGACAAAGGATTTCTCCGAGGGATTTGGAATTTAGATATCGAAATACAAAAGTAAAGAGCAGGAAATTGGTGAATTATGTAATCCATTAATAGGGCAAAATCGCATTTACGCAAAATATTAGACTATTGAACAAGTATTTATTATTAAAAACACATCTTTGTGGTATAAATAGAAGGCTAACCGGCTACAAGTAAAACAGTGAAGAAATTAATATTTGAAATCCAAGGAAATCTGACCATCGTCGAAATTTTCTAATAGTATTACTAATTTGATTCTATTACTAATTCATCTATCTTAAAAATACCCACTAAAAGAAATTAGCTCGATCGCGTGAGTGGATATTTATTAAAAACGTCTGTAGACGCCTTGAGTCGCGACGGACGGGGGCGGCGAACCTGAGTCTTGAACCAGACTGCTTCTACTGCAATTTGTCTACTATATATCTGGCGGTTTGCAGAACTGTCCAGAAAACATCTTATTCCAGAACATTGAACTCGTCCTTTATCCTTTTTAAAAGCATTTTAGAACTTGATATTTTATGGTTGAATTCTTTTTTTATTTATGTGTTCCAAAGTTAAAATTATATTTTACCACATTGAGTTCCCACAACAATGCTAGGGACTCGATGGTCTGTTGTGGGCGACTTATGTACACTATTTGCTTTTCTTTCAATTGAAATAAAATTTAAACTTAAACAATAGGAAATGAAACCGCGCTGCGTAATATAACACAATTTTCAAGCTAACATTGACAAAATGCATAAAAATAATATTAAAGAACGCGATGTCACAAACTCAGCTTTAAAAATGTGAATTTATATTCCAGTAAAGTTGGATGAATGTGCAAACATTTTTCCAGAACAAAGTGGCTCGAAACTTTCTTTTGATAGAATCTTTTCTTCCGTTTTATGTTGCAAAGGAATTGAAAACAAACAGTTTACTTTACAATTTCATTTTAAACCTTTCACAACGTTCTTTATCAAATATTGATTAGTACGTTTATATTTAGTAATGGGGCTCATTCGTAGTAATTAGTATTTTTTAAACTGCCGTTCATTTCATTTATTTTATTATTTGACTTGCGTGACATCATTAAGTCGATAAGATCTTTAGGTAATTGTATTGTGGTTTAGTTGATAAGCGATAACTTAATGTTTAAGCTGGTTATGATAGTAATGATAGTAACAATTATAGATCCTAGGAAGAACGATATCAAACACCTGTTATATTTTATCAGAAAATGTTTCACGTATTTAAATAAGTTGGAATAATTAATACAAATCAAACTATTCTAGTAGTCTAATAAAAATAGTATTAGCACTAGACTAAAATGAATCAAGGCCAATGCCATCCATAATTTCAGTTAATGATACCGTTTACAATGAACACAAAAACCTATACAATGATGTCGCATTTAGTGACACAACGTCCAAATTGCTCGTCCGTCCTTCGCGAGCACCGACAAAGCCGCTGCAAAAAACTGTTTACAAATCCAACAGTGATATAACTAAACTGCGCAGTTTTGTACGTGCGCATTCCGTGTTTCGTTTTATTGAAAAATTATTCTACACATTGTAATTTATATTCTGGAAAATGTTTTAGCGTCCTACGCCATTTGTATCTGCTGATTTGAAACATTGTTACATTCTGTCCTGGTAATCAATATAGCAGTAAGTCAGAAAGGGCGGTTCTGTTCTATTACATGGTTAAGTAGATTATCTTATCGTTCTTAATGTTGTTTACCATACAAGAAAGTGCATTTCTAATTTACGCAAATGTATGAAACCTAGCTAGGAAGAAAGTTCTTTTAACATTCATTCTAAATAGGTAATAAAAAAATTGGCCGCCTTTGACATTACTACTCTCTCTATTACCACAACAATGTACTCATCCTACCAACGATAGATGACAGTAATACTTCAACAGTAGTCTAAATTTCTTAGACAATAATTGAACAATCATCTGCGGTATTTATTGACTAAATTAATATTACAAAGCTTTTAGCTTCGTTCTTCGGATTCAAACTACGCAAACTATTTTACTTAACTAAAAAAGATACGCAATTCTTTATTTTCTGTTTAAATATTTTATCGAATTAGCTTTAAATTCAATTAGCTTTAGCACAATTATTACAAAAAATACCATTTATGAACATCAATATACAACAGGAATTTAATGCAATGTGTAATTGAATATGCAATTTCGAAAATGGCACATTTCCGAAAATGTAAAAAGTTTAGGAAATGGAAATTGTCTAAAGTAGTGAAAAAAAAAAAATTATGGTTTCAAATTTGGGTTTAATTAGCAATATAAAATTACAAAAGTTTTGTTGTTATTTCTGTTTACATTTCTCGATTTAGATCTAGATATTGTATTTATGAGATGTGCCCTTTTCGAAATTGCAAATTCAATTAGTATTTGGGGTTATAGATAAACTCTTAATCAGTTAGTTAAACTCCATTAATTGTTTAGGTCATGTTTATTTAAATCAAGGTAATTTGGTTGTATTATGGATTATTAGGTTACTGTACCAAACACCGATATTTACTAGAACTCGACAAGAGTCAATAGATTATCGAAAGAGGAACTTAATTGATCTAAAGTTAAAATGTTAGGTGTTGGCTCAAAAATAGAGTGCCTAGTACTTAACCGTGAACTCACGTTGATAGACAATGTCATAAAATATTGATTTTGACGAGTAAACACGAGATATAAGATGTTTGAACAAAGTTTGTTTACCACAAGCATTAGCAAGCGTAAACCACTTATTCTGTAAGATAAATGTGCAGTATGCATACGACTTTACATTGATTTTTATGTACAATATTTTAGTATTCTGTAGAGTCTTGCTAATTATTATTTCTTGCATTTACTGTGTGGTTTTATTTGTCGATTTAACTTAACAATAAAACATTTTTATATTATTTGATGAAAATTAGCACTATTAGAAATTGTTTTATATTTGCTATAAACTTGTCAAAATTGGCTCATGTAAAGTTCTTATTGGTCACGGGAGTGCTGAAGAAGTCTGCTATATAATAAAAACAACGAGAAAAATTATGATATAAATAAACGTTATAAAATCCGAAAAATAGTTTTATTTCAATATCTAACATTCGCGTAAACATAACAAATTGTTTCTACATTCCAGATTCGTTCTGATATCGCATTTCTTTCTCTACAATACCCCTACTAATCGTCTAACATTTAGCCCGTTAAACAAATCATTAACAAGTACACAATAGATTTACGACTTATTTATCTTCGTCACACGGCTGTGAGTTAACTGTATATATTCTAACGTGGATCTCGAAGGTCGGTCGAGATAAACTATGACAAACGTGGGACGGATACACGTGGTTGGGCATGACTTTTGATTGCGAATTATACGTCGTAAATAAACAACTTCCAAACAGTAATAATCCTTAACTAAATTGGCTCTAAAATTTACAATTAACACAGAATTGACATTTAATCAAAGACATTAAACTATATAATTCGTTGTAGACCGTACATCATGGCCATATTTTTGCTCCAAGTTATTACTAATTGGTAATAAGTCGCTGTCTTATTTGAATTAATGTCCGTAACAAGATGTTACAGCGTACTTAAATATGAATACAAAAATAATATATTTACAGAAAATATACTAATATACGAATTAAACAAGTAAATCATGATAAGAAAAAAAGTATGAAATATTTTACATTGAAGTTTTGCTATTTCACAGTAGATTGAGTAACCATCGAATGAGCGCAAAATTGTATGCCAATCTTTCCAATGTTTGCTCTATATAATCTTAGCACTCTTTTCATTTAGCAAATTTTAGAGGGGGGGGGGGGGGGGTAATAAACACCTGGTACTTGAGATTTTTAATGAAAGACTTCGGATTCAATGCATGTAAAGTTTATTGTAAAACTATTATAAGTTTTAAAGGTCAACAACAAAAAATTAAATCACAAGTGGACGACAATCGATCCCAACTGTTTCTTGCAATTGGTCTACTCACTCATTGCACCGTAGCGGTAGACAACAATAGAGATAAGATAAAATCATATAAGGCGCAAATGTAATGTAGAACAGAACAATAGACGTGAATCAACTGGATAGATAACTTCTAACAAAACAGACAATTTTAAACAGTTTTTAGCTATAAATAGTATAAGTTAAAATGCTCATGAATAGTTCGGAAAAGACAACTACTTATAAAATAGAAATCATTTGACAAAGGGTATATTAAAGACGAGTATCGAGTCAATATAAATAAATATGACGCGACGATCAGTCTATGTTGACATACAATGGAAAAAACTATTTAACATAAGTGCGTTTTTGTTGTTGCTAATGATCCGGCTCGAAGGACCGGTATTACTTGTTAGCTGACCTTTTTGCGTCTATTATGTTTGGTTTTGTTGGAGATTGTAACCTTCGTCGTGACTTATTATTTTTTATATGTTCTATTTTTAGAACTAATTGTATTTTGTTTGCCATAGTAACTTCCCTTTTAGTCCGAAATAAACACTCATGTCAATAACATCTTTTTACTAACTTTATTTAATTACTAAGAATCGTCTATCGTCGTGACTTATTATTTTTTATATGTTCTATTTTTAGAACTAATTGTATTTTGTTTGTTTCAATGTTTTGTTGAAAATCAGTTAGACAAAACAATTAAAGCAATTAGGACTGATGGAGGTAAGGAGTTCGTGAATAAAGAGTTTGTTGTGAGTGCAAGACACCTGGACATAAGAGACCAGACTGTCCACTGAGAAATAAGAAGGAGAAAGGTAATGCGGTAAATACCAATGATACGATATTTACAAGTCTTAATACTTCTGGAAACCCAAGAAAGGACATAATTTATGTAGATTCAGGTTGTACTAGACACATGACTTCTAGACGGGACTGGTTTCAGAATATCTCGATACAGAATCAAGGTACTGTTACTGTCGCAAATGGAGAACAGATTAAGTGCTGCGGAATTGCGGGAAGATGCATTCCAAGTTGCCATTTACCTTAAGAATAGGTCTCCTCATCGAGCCTTAGGTGGACAAATTCCTTATGACAAATGGTATGGACGAAAAGGTGATCTTAGCCATCTAAAAGTGTTTGGTTGTAGAGCTCTAGTCCATATACCTTCGTGTCACAGGAAGAAATTAGATGTCAAGGCACAGGAAGCAATTTTCGTCGGTTATTCTGAAAATCCAGGCACTTATATTTTTAGGGATCCTGCTAACCCACGAAAAGTTAATATATCCAGAGATGCAACCTTTTTTGAAAATTGCTTTACAGCGCTAAAGCAGAAGCAATCTGTCGCACAGTCAGAATCTATATTGTTATTTGATGAGCAAAAAGAGATTGAGTCTGAGTTTGATCATGACTGTCAATTCTATGACTGTGAGGAGAGTATCAGCCCGGCGGCTGAAGCAACTTTACCAGTAAATCTAGAAAGTACAAAAGAGTCAGTGACTCTGGAAGAACGAGAGTCTCTCAGTGGCTTAAGACTGCCTAGTGTGGAAGAAGAGACAGCGAATTTGGAACAGGAATCGCACCCTGAGCGCAGATACCCTTCCAAAGACAGAAAAACAACAAATTTTTATAAAGCTTACAATACGTCAATGGTAGATTCTAATGAACCTACGACATATTACGAAGCTACTCATGCCGATGATGCTGATAAGTGGCAACATGCTATGGTTGATGAGTATAGTTCCTTAAGGAAACTCCATACATGGAATTTAGTAGATAGACCTAACAAAAGGTTATACCATGTAAATGGATTTACAAAATTAAACTACCAAACTCTATGGTAAAGAACTTATGATATTGGGAATCTTTTTTGATGACATAATAGTCTTCTTTAAATCTAATTTGACATTTGACACTGTCAAGAATTTGAATTTTTGAGAAGATTTGTCGAGATATTTTTCATTAAAAGATCTCTGAATTATATTCTTTCTATATTAGAAAAGTTTAATATGAAGGATTGTAAGGCCGTGGATACTCCATTAATTAAAAAGAATATGGAAAAAAGAATGGATGGTCAAGTCGGTGAGTCTTATCCTTATCAAAACTTAATAGGATGCCTCATGTATCTAGCGGTAAACACACGACCAGACATCGCTTACGCCACGAGCTATTTAAGTCAATTTAATACGTGTTTTACTAAAGAACACTGGAATGCTACTAAAAGGATTCTGCAATACCTAAAAGGTACCCTAAACTATTCATTGGTTTACAGGAAGAATAGAGAACCTTTAAAGGGTTTTTGTGACGCAGACTGGGCAAACTGTCCAATCGACAGAAGGTCATACACCGGTTATGTTTACAAGTTAAGTGGAGGTCCAGTATCATGGGAGTCCAAGAAGCAACCTACTGTTGCGTTAAGTTCGGCCGAGTCAGAATATATGGCATTAGCGTCTGCCACGAAGGAAGCTTGTTACTTACGTCGGTTTATACACGAGATAACAGGTATACTTTGTTCAGTTAACTTAGCTTCTGACAGCCAAAGTGCCATTAATCTTGTTCGAAATCCTGTACACCACAGCAGGACGAAGCATATAGATACTAGGTTTCACTTTATTAGGGAAAAGGTATCTAATAATATTGTTAAGTTAGAATATATAAAAAGTAACGATATGCCTGCTGATGTACTAACGAAGGCCCTCGGACCTCTAGCACACAAACGATGTGTAGTTAACTTAGGTTTAGAAACTTAATTATTTTATTTGTTTTGTTTTTGTCACAACTGCGATTAAGGGCGGCTGTTGGAGATTGTAACCTTCGTCGTGACTTATTATTTTTTATATGTTCTATTTTTAGAACTAATTGTATTTTGTTTGCCATAGTAACTTCCCTTTTAGTCCGAAATAAACACCCATGTCAATAACATCTTTTTACTAACTTTATTTAAATACTAAGAACATATACCATATTTACAACAGGTTTACGTAGTAACTGTCGTATTCCTTCTATGTTTACCGTTTCCCAGTGCGGTGTTGTGTAAACTTATTAAACGTGCTTCTATGCTTGTAAATTGTTAGATCACTTTTATGCACGTATTTAATTTGATTTCTAATTACAATCGATATTGCACTAATTGTTATTCATTGCGTAAATGTTAGTTTATTAGAAGAGCGTGCGTTAATTTTGCGACGCGGTGGCAAGGACAGCGGCCTCTATTTCTGAACCATATGTTGCAACGTGGGAATACCTACCACGTATTGTAAAACTACCACGGGTTTAAAAGATCATAATTTTTATTTTTTAAATGTGGAAGAGTGACCTGCTTGAATTATGAAACTCCTTTTTAGCTATCCTCATTAATACGTATAAGAAATTTAATAACATTGAGTATTTAAGGTGGTAGCTCAAGGTCCATTTTCATACATTTTGTTTCGGCTTTAATCTGGGTAACTAAACAAGTATTGGCAAGTAAAGAATTTAAATTCACGTCTAGTTAGTGATTAGTTCTCGCAGTTGAAGAAAAATGTAAAAATAATTAATAATCATGGATATTTCTGCCTTTAAAATTTCGTCATATTAAATTTTAAAGGCCGAAATATCCATGATTATTAATTATTTTTACATTTTTTCTTTCAACTGCGAGAACTAATCACTAACTAGACGTGAATTTAAATTCTTTACTTGCCAATACTTGTTTAGTTACCCAGATTAAAGCCGAAACAAAATGTATGAAAATGGACCTTGAGCTACCACCTTAAACTTGTTTGGTATGCTTTATTATGACTACGAGTGACTAGAATAATATTGAAGAATATGTTTTTTTAGTTTGAAAAACGAAACCACATTCTTAAAAATGTATGTCAGAATAAGAAAAAAAAAAATATTGCGATGTTTCAGAGTACGATTTCATTAAAAAGTATTCCATAATAACAAAAGTCGTAATTCCAATTTGTTCTGATTACAACACCAGTTTTTAGTACGCGGAAGCATTGTGCATGTGTGTAAAATAGATTATGTAGGTCACGGTTAGAATCGATAATAGCAAATTCTGTTACGCTCCTGTTTAATACATTGTTGAGCATAATATCTATACAATCTTTGCAAATATGACTAAAAATGATTCCTAACTAACGAATCTCCAAAATTAACTATTAGGGTATGGACTTTTTTATTTCACAAAACATTGCGATGTTTGCAGTAGACACTAAACAAAGGAGTTTTGAATCTATCGACAGTTTTTTTTATATTAAAGTTACGCGGTAATCATAAAATGAATATTGTTATAAAACTTAATATTTTCTTTGTTTACCTATGTTCTAAACAGCCAGTTACATAATTACTATGTGCACAAAATCACATAAATCACGTCTCTATCATTAATTATTTTGTAAATATAAGGTATGTGAAACAAGGAAGTCTGAGTTTAAGCAAAACTAACTTAGTCAAGTACCTGCCTAGCTCAGAGTACACTTCTACAAAGAAACTAGTTTCATTTCTTACTTGTTTTTTCTTTAAATTTATTACTTCCGTCCAGTTTTATGATCTTAAAAATATTTGATACTGCAACATAACTTAGATTGCAAGGATGAATCCCTTCATGAGCTCTAGGTACTGAAGAAAACAGATTTTCTCGAAAAACTGACCTTTGAAGGAGATGCACAGTAAACAATGTTCTTTTATAGCACTTTAACTGGATAAATATTCTTCCTCAACGTTCACTTGCACATGTATGTTCACAATATTTTTATATAATCAGCTGATCACATTTTAATGCGCCTCGCAAAGATCCTCACACGATCTCGCAAACGCACTGAAACAAAATGACACTAGAATGTTTACATCAATACGCTGCACAGACGCAATGACTGTTTCCACTCACACACACAAACATTTGTATGTGTACAAGTGGAAATTATTGACTTGCGGTGGTGGGGATGAAGCAGGTCAATGACGTTACCACGACCTGGCGTGAGAGAGAGAGACGGTTATATACAAGTCATTGGAGAACTGTGAGATAACAATACAACAAACCAAGAACACCTGAGCAATATAAACAAAGAATTTATGTGTGAATTTAGTAAATTGAACTAATTCTTAGTCGATGTTTTCCGTTATCGTACTGAATTAATATGGAAATTGTTGCCGTGAAGTGGGTATTATAACTAAATCAGTACGCAACAATGAATTTCTAGGAGAAGCAACGATTTCTTTACATTTTGAGTTATCTAACTATCTATCTTTGTGCTGAAGAATGGAATTACATGCGTGTCTTTTACAGATTACGTTTAAATTTTTACCTTAGAAATACACTTCAAATTTTAATCGAAATTTTCCTATTATTTAGGCATTTTTATATTTTACTGATAAATTTTGTGTCAATTTTGACATACAAAATACTATGACCTATTTAGGTGCTTTTATTCACGCTGTACTAGATCCAAAGAGTATAGTAATTTCCACTGACAAAAGATATTCTAAATACAAAAAATTGTACAAGTGTCGATGTTTGTTAAAAATACAAAAGCTGTTGAATAGGTTTGAAATTTGAATAATGTATTATTGTTACAACTATCCATGGACTAGGTTCAGAACAATAAAAGGTTTCTTTTCCGGAAGAGCTAATTAACGCCGGTGCAGCCGCCAACAAAACATGGTAAGTAACAAAAAAGATTATTTGTTTTCGGCCAACACTTAGTATTTAAAAGTGCTAGCCTACATGACTCGTCTCTATCCCAGAACAAGCCCGATCTACTAGTAAGTTGAAACAGTACACATAATTTGTAAGTAGATACTTTTTACTTAAATATTTTTTCCCGATTTAGGCGATGATATGGTTTTTTCTATAACATCCCTATAACTGTCACATCTGTCAAATTGACATCTATTGATGCAGGCAGAGGAAGCTAGTATTTTTAGCATGCATGAATTGTTTTTACCTGCTTTAGCTCACAAAGAAGGCATATTGCCAATTCAGTTTGCTTTTAGACAATGGTTTAAAATATTTTTTTTATTATTTACTAAATTTAACCAAACAAAAATCGAGTTGGATACAATTTAATCAGCAGGTTATATAAATAATACACGATAAGATAAAGCACAAAATTTATGTGCTTGAGGGTTTATAAGAATTTGTTTTAAGTGTTCGTAGAAGCAAATATTTGCTGAAGAATTTAATTTGTTTTTAGTGCTTAAAAACTGTACAAGTAAGTGTATTTTTATTTTTCCTCATTATGAATCAAGAATAGATTGCACTATGAACCCGTTTAAAATGAAATGCATAATAACAAATACATGCATTTCTTAGTAATATTTTTTTATTTGCAGACATTAAGCGTATTATTGACTTTATTTATATTTTTTGTAAAAGATGCCTTACTAGCAACAAAGATTAGAATATATATTAAAATATACAAGTAGTTCTTCTTAAACTTGCTATTAATTTTTTTTTATAGATTGCTATTTATTCTACTATAATATGGGATAGTCACTAAAAATGTACTAAAATCGCAAACAATTCAGGTTTTATAATAATATAAGAATGTCAAAATGGGCCAGTTCCCCATTTGATGAAAAGCAACATGAACATCCATACAGAGTTGCAACGCAATAATTACTCTAGCTACAATGTGCCTCAAATTGAACCTCAACGGTGATCACACAATTGTATTTAACAGCGCAAATAGGCATTTCATGCCATTTATCCAGCTAGACCTTTGCATATAAGAGAACAGTATGTTAATTTATTTTTCCAAAATAATTAATAAATCATAATAATTTTTCACCACCAACTACTCAATATTGGCAAAATCCCTGATAAAATTGTGAAGCCATTTTTAAAACAATAAGTAGAAGAAACTAGGTATGAGGGTTGTACCTTAATGGTTCATAAACTGTTGATACACCACCTACATTTTTAAAGCTGTGGCTAAGAGACTTCACTACACCTGATCGTAAACAGCAAGGGGTTGGGAGAGTATTGATTATTGAATTAAAAAAGGTATTTGTGGTATTGCTGTATGCTTCTTATTTGAGGAAAATATAGTAAGAATCATATATATAACATAATTTTTTTACACAGCGGGAAATCCAATCAGTAGTATGTATGGTAGAATAGGTGCCTGAAGTATTTTTTATTTTTATTGCTACAAGACTAGCTTTCTGTTCGCCTGATGGTAAGCGATATGACCACTCAAAAGCAGTAGAAACACAGTTATAGTCATTGCTTCTTTTGAATCCTTGAAGAATCCAAATTTCTTTAAATACAGAATAAAAATCACAATTCCGAAATAATCACTCTTCTGGCAATATAAAAGATGTTAGGGAATTATCTTAATCATAAGTCAAAGTTAACACAACAGATTTCCACAATTGAAAGGCACATTGAATTCTTACATACAATACACTATTAGTAGCAAAGTACTATAAACTAAAAATAAACACTTGAAGTGTAAATCAATGGTTATTGCACATATGCTCAGAGTAAATAACCAAGGATGTATTGATGTTTTGTTAGTCCATGTGTAGAATTACTACAAGTCATACCTTGTTTTGTGATTTTTAACTTTTTGTTGAGTTTTGGATAGATTTTGACTGTTATGTAAGTGTACATATATTTTATTTATGGATTCTATAGATCTACATATTTGAGTGAGTGCTAGATATAAAAAATGAGATGATTTATATAATATAGTTATTTTCAATTTCCTTTAAATCTGATTGTATTAAGAATTTTATATTTTAGCCTTACTTTAATGTTTCTAAATGTATCACAATATATGTTTAAAATGCATTAATAAATCCTTGATTGTTATCTGATAAAGTGTTATTATCATAAATGTCATAAATAACACTTTAATTTAGTCAATTTTATGTAATAAGTTCTGTTTATCTCCAAAATGATGTCATTATCTTGGATAGTGATTAAGTATTGACACAATGATTGTACTTTTTAAAATATCCAGGCATTGAAGTACAAATATATTTGGTTAGGTATCAGACAATGAATGGGTCATAATATAACTTTAAAAAAGGTTTATACAATAGTATAGGTATATTAGTAAGCATTAACAATATATAAGTAAACAGTAATGTTACTACAAAAAATGCGAAGGTCTCAGTGGCGTCGTTATATTGCGCATTACGACACGTCTTTGAGGTCCTGGGTTCGAGTCTCGGGTCGGGCAAAAGTGATGTTGGGTTCTACTCTGTATCATCAGTCTGGAATATGTGTCCGGAATGCCGATAGGCTCGCCCCTATCACATCATGGGACGGAATATATGGCGAAAAGTGGGAGTCCTGGTTACAATTGTGCCCACCCCTTCGGGGATAAAGGCGTGGCGTCTGTTTGTAAATGTTTATTCTGGTAATTTGTTCTATACTGCATATTATGTTACCGAAAGAATACGTCATTATATTCGCATCTAACTTCGCAAATAATGTTTTCGCGCACTTTTTTTTATTTGTTGCGACACTTATTCATCTGAAACGAAATCACAAAATGGCGTTTGAAATTAACTCTTTAAGTTGCATCATTAAAGTAGTATATTTCCATCTGCTCGTCATGGTGAAGTGAACAATATATATAGTGATATCATTCCTGATAAGCTCCAAGATGTTTCTTGTTACGCAAATATTACCTTTATTGTTATGTCGATATAGTTACTGTGACAGCTACTAACTATTGGGATAGGACCGTATATTTTTAGATTATGTGATCCTACTATATTATACGCTTTTTTAAATTTTGTGAAAATGTATGATTTTTTATATGTTTTTTAGACCTTAAAAGTAAACGCAAAAACATGGTGTTAAAACATGGCCGGCATAATTGTGTCGACAGTCGAATTAATCATCTCTTGTCAGTCGACATTCTATTGGACCCCAGTCCACTTACCATCGGGGTAACTTTGCCGGGCATGTATAAATAAAATGAAATAACAGCGGATTTATATAAAATTTGCACACGGGTAGGCCATATCCTGGATTATCACTTAGATTCCCAACAGGCTTGCGGCATATTCTTCCGTCAATCAACTGCAATAGAAACAATACTTTATAACCTAGTACCAAGGTCAGTTTTTCAACTACTTTCAATTCAACAGGTCTTAAGTTTGACTATGATTAAAAATAAATAGTGTTAGTTTTCAAAGTATTATCATTGTTTCTGATATTATGTCCCTAGTCTCCACCACTGTTGCTATTTAAGAACAATACGGTTGGTTTATGTTAGGTCTAGCAGTGATCTTGAAATGTTTTGTTACATAAGGCTTGGTATACACATGCATACCGAACTGCATTAATACAATACATATTGCAGTAAATTTAACAAGGAGTACAGAAGAGTATGCTGAGTAAAAAAAAAATGTTGCATAATAGAGGCATGGATGCTATAGGAAATTTTTGTTTGCGAAGGCACAAATATAATAGGTAAAGTCATATTTCATTCAACAGGTCTCAAAGTTCTTTTAGAAACGTTTGACTGAATGTGTTTTTTTTTATATGTCTTCGGCAACGTGACCCTACTGCACGTGTGGTAAGTGGAGTGGGGTCCAATAGAATGTGGACTGAGGAGAGATGATTGCCTCTCGGCAGTTGACACAATTATACCGGCTTGTTGGAATTGGATATACACAAGGTGGTCCCGGAACGCAACACGCTTACGTGGACCACTATGGCGGGTTTTAACAACTTGTGTACGGTGCTCGCTATCCGGGCGGATATAAAATATATCCAAATACCAGCAATAATCTGATTAGTTCTATCGTTAGCGACAGATGCATTCGTTTTTGAGTCTCTGTTTGAACGACATTGTATACAATACAGGACATTATGATAATTTTGATCTAATGTCTCTAGATGACAAGCGATGTGTATAGCCGATCAAAAATCATTTTCCATCAAAAGAACCATCTGCTTTGACTTTGAGCTGTAAACGAAAGCAAGACAAGTGTTCATAATGCGAAAATGTAATTTTTTGTAATACGTCGTGCGAGAAACACTTGTGTAGAACTAGCTTAGGACGCCAACTTCTCTATTAGATAGTTATGTCTCGACGTTCGTGTCTGTGACGATTATATTTAATGGGAGAATCTCTTCAGATCAGCTAGTTGTAAACTTCGATCAGAATTGAGGTACAGTGTTCTGTTTTACCAAGTGCTTCTTGCAGTCGTTTACTGATTATAACAAGTAAAGGTTATTTTGCAATCATGATTCGATGATTTGCAATCATGAGTCGATGATATTTCATGTCTAAAAGTATCTTTATCATATCAATACGATAATAGCTTGATGGGCTGGTTACTGGTGAAAATGCAGTTTTATTTTGTACGCGATATCACGTACATAAGATGGAACATAATAATATACTTTAAGGATGCATGGAGTCGTATTTGGAATAAAATGTTTGAAAGGGTTTCCCTATGGTCACTGAAAACTTTGCTTCTAAGTCAGTCAAGTAAAAATTATGTTTACATAGTGTTTTTTCAAAGCACTTTTTAATAAAATAGCATCCTCTGTCGCCAAAATTTTGGACCTCCTAGATGCACACCGATTGACCCAGGGACATTTTGTGGAAAGAGGCACTATTATTTTTCCTTAAGTTTGATTTTTCCATCATCATGATCATCAGCCACAGGTTACATCAACTGCTGAATAAAGGTCTCCCCCAAAGATTTCCATAGATACCGACTTGTTGAAATCGATTTTTTTTTGTTTAATAAATTTTCTACATAATACGTCAAAGCAAAAAAATATAATTGCCCCCGTCAAGACCAAACGCAACATACAATGACGATTGTGAAACCTGTGTTTACAGAATGATTCGGAAGTTGACGTTTAGCGGTGCGCGAGCAGCTGGCGCAGTGCTCACTGTGTCGAAACTCGGAGTGCGCGTGCGCATGATGTCGTCCCAGGCTAGTGGATCCAACTTCTTCTTCCGACAGGTTAGTTGTCTTTTTGTGGGTGTTTATTAATAACTTGAATTAAAGATCGTTAGTTAAGGAATACTTATTCTATATTTTTTGGAGGCTGTAAGGAACTTTAGTTGGCTTCACGGAACAAGGAAGTGGTCGTATTTTGCTTGACAACGATTTTTATGTAATTAAATGGCAATTTATAATGAAATTATTTTAAATTGTGAAGGTGTAATTTTGTCTGATTATAATTACTTTTGATATTCACAACTGGCCTTGCATGAATTAATTTATTTTAACATTATGTTGTCATTTTCACACCATTGTTAAGTTTTCAATGTCGTATTAAGACGAAATTATTTAAGTATTATAAAATATATTACTTAACTGTAATAATAATATCATCATCAGGCTTTGGAAGTCCCAGGCTGAACACAGGCCTTTTCTAAAGTAATGGTATCCAATACAATACCTTATCTGTTTATTTGTCCTATAGGGTTTTAATGTTGAGCTGTGATCAAGTAATTTTATGAAAGACAAACCGAATTATTTTTTTGTTGCACCGAGGATTCGAACCGGAACCGCTTGGTTTAGAGCTGACGTTAGTAACTATTAGAGCAACGAGGCAGTCGAAATCTGACTCAATATAATATGATCTAGATTAACATAAAAAAATAGGAACTTTTTTAGGACAAACTAAGTTC
Source organism: Manduca sexta (assembly GCF_014839805.1). NCBI lineage: Eukaryota > Metazoa > Arthropoda > Insecta > Lepidoptera > Sphingidae > Manduca > Manduca sexta. The sequence continues at coordinate 9,452,451 of NC_051125.1, read as the reverse complement.
ATTGACTTTGCGTGATTCAAGTTATTACTATTTATGTTCACCGCAGGTAAGAAATAAGTATTAGCCCTCTATATAACATATTGCTAATTTTTTTTTTAAACATACTAAAGAAATAAAAGTAATATTTTTCCGCGATTATTTTTTGTTACAACAAAAAATGCCTGATACAACGAAAACATTTTGTGCATTTGTCGTAATAAACATGATAATATTAATCATTTCGTTACATCAATCATTAACACTAATACTTATGCGTTCGGATTGATTCTTTGGTACCTATTGTAATGGTATTGGATTAGGTACCTATTCTCTCTTTATCGTGTACTGTAGTCTTTACCCTAAACTGATTGAAAAGAGCAAAACCAGAGTTCCTTGCCCGTTCTTCTCTGGTGTGACCGGCTTTCCGAACTGGTGGTAGAGTTAATATTGACGGAATCTAAATAATGTTCAACATTTTACAGATACAAATAAATCATTTCATTTCATTTCAATGTTGAACGGATTGTTATTCCTTAACAAGAGTTACTAACGGGAGGGTATTTCAGTAAATAAGCATACACACGTATTTTTTGATCTCCGAACGACTATCTTATTTCGTCCCATGATGTGGGGACGAGCCTATCGCCATATTTGGCACAAATTCCAGATCTCTGGCTGACACTGAGTATGAAAATCCAATATCACTTTGCCAGACCCGAGGATCGAATCCAAGACCTTAGCACTGCAGTCGTGCCGTAATACAACTACGCCACTTGATACTGCGTTGGATATCTGGTATTAACATCCGATATTCATTAATTACCACTTATATCATATACGACTGATTTCAATATTCCAACTTTAATCTTCCATCCGATCCCAAAACTAAATCAAAAAGTAATTTGTAAGCATGTCAAAAAAAACTTTGTTCTGATTGATCCAATTTCGTGATCAATCGAAACAATCGATCGGGATCGTTTATTGAAATCGGCAGATAGTAATTCCTAGCCCACACATTTTCATAAATATTTTTGTATTCCAGCTCTTCGACTCCGTGAGCTGCACGTACACGTATCTCTTGGGAGACAACAAGTCCCGCGAGGCGGTGCTGATCGACCCCGTGCTGGAACATGCCGAACGAGACGCCAACCTAGTCAAGGAGCTAGGGTTCAATTTGATTTATGCTAGTGAGTACAACTAAATAATGCATATTGTGTTTAGAATGGTGATAAAAAGAAAACACTTGTTGATAGATTTGTTGGTTATGGTTGCGGGCTTCACTTTTCTGCACTTGCCCATATAATATCAAGGCTTTATGCGTACCGTGATTACTGGTTATACGTTTGGCCAGTTGAACTCGGGCGAAAAGGGCAGGATCCTCCTGGTGCCTCCACAGGCATCTAGATGTGTCGTGGGTATGAGTGGATATCGGAGCCCTGGATATTTCTTCTCAACTAAATTGAGACCATATACATTATGAATTATGCGCCAATGGCCAAATTGGATACGGAACATTACAAGCATGTCACGATTTGGCTTAGTATATATCACCAGTCGACTGTTTGACGTCAATCCCTCCCCCACGTGGAATCCAATATCTAACAAATCTCAGAGATAGCACACAAAATATTACCCGACTTGAGAACCGAATGCAGTAAAGGTAAAAAAAAACTTACAATCGAATTGAGAAACTCCTCCTTTTTTTGAAGTCGGTTAAAATAGATTATTTTATTCACAGTGAACACACACATGCACGCAGACCACATAACGGGAACTGGTAAATTGAAGTCTTTAATCCCGGGCACTAAGAGCGTAATTGGCAAGGCATCAGGCGCGCAGGCTGACGTGTATCTGCTGGACGGTGATATAGTGAAGTTCGGGGAACATCAGCTGCTGGCCAGCGCTACGCCAGGACACACCAACGGATGTCTTACTTACGTGTGTCGAGAGCAGGTCAGTAGAATGTATAGTAACATAAGGCCCAAGGCCCTCAGCATGTTCGCTTATTTCCAAGGGTTGCGCGCTTAAAGCGTTCACCCGAAAGATCTTGGTAAAAAATAACAGGCGTGTACGTAATGCTGTATGGCAGTTTCTTAGGCATTATTTGCCCGCCCGCCACCTAAAGGCCCATTTAGGGAGGTCGGAGGTCGTCTCTCTGACGTCTGCTGCGAAATGGAAGTCCTATAGACTGCTCCCTTCCTCGGCCGCCTCTTTAGAGGACATAACTTGTAACCCATTCATGCTACAGAAAAATACAACATGGCTTTAGCACCGTATTTCAGTCAGTTGTAACTTGTAACCCCAGTCAATTAACTGAGACCCAGAGACGATGATTAGTGAAACGAGAGAGATTAGTGGGGTAGCGTGGTTTCATGCCGTCAAAATTGCCCAAAATTCGCCTAAGGCACTGGGTAAGAACAAAAAGTAATTTCAACAAATAAGAGACACGCGCTTCCTCTATCCACTGGTATACCCAACATAAGTAAGCCCCCCCCCCCCCGTAACAAGCTACGTCACTGCAAAACTATCAACTCTATTTCCCATTACAGGCTCTAGCCTTCACAGGCGACACTGTACTGATACGTGGATGTGGTCGTACGGACTTCCAGGAGGGTAGTTCAGAAAGTCTATACAAGTCGGTCCACGAGAGGATATTCACGCTGCCGGACCACTTTGTACTCTACCCTGCGCACGATTACAAAGGATTGACGGCTACAACAGTTGGAGAGGAGAAGAAATATAATCCAAGATTGACTAAGTCTTTGGAGGAGTTTATAAATATTATGGAGAATTTGAACCTGCCGTATCCTAAGATGATAAGTGAGTTAATTTTATTATAAATCAATTATCAAGTCACTTTTAAATGGTAAATAATCGCCATTAATTTGAGTGTAACCCACGATAAAAAGGAATTGGGATTAGGAATTAAGTCTGAAAATTTTACAGATGGGTTTAAAAGCTACGTAAAATTATAAGTTTGTTCCAATGAGTGGTGTAACTTATCATGGGACCTATATCAAAATTTGTAGGGGGCCTTCAGGGCAGTACGAGCTATTGGCTGCCCGTTTAGTTTAATGTAGATATGGGTCAAGAACCCCTAAAGATGGGGCTTAGTTTCAGCATATTTGCCACTACACCAGCTTTACAATAATTTGGATGAATTGAGTGCTACATTTTCTTCTGTAGCTTCGTTTCTTGAGTTATATTTATATTTAAGATTTGCTCATGAATCAACTAATTGTGGCAAAAAAAACACGACTCGACTCCTTGTCGTTTTGTTGGGATTGGTTGAGAGACTAACACGTGACTCACTCAGTGATCTCTCAATCACAATTATCAAGAACGACATCGACATAGGAGTCGTCTTATATTGGAACCATGGCGTATATTCTATAGACACGAACATCCATATAAACTATTTGTTTAAAATCTGAACTGAGCGACCAAAACGTCACTGTTATAACCTATTTATTCACTTGAACAACAAATAATTTTACTTATTTGACTAATATTCTTTATTATAGTATTTATAGTCCAGGTTTACACATTACATTATGAGCGCCGCTTCGTACACAACCATAAACTGTCAATATTGACCATAAAGTCAGTTTGAATGGATTGCAGTTCAATTCAATTGAACACAGTGAATGTTCGTAACGCCAAATCTAGTACATAGTGCATATATATCGATGTTTGGAACATTCTAAAGCGGAACATGGGACATCCAATCTACCACATGCGAAATCTAGTAGATTAAATATATTTGACTCAGTTTTTAGTAAACTCCGACAGTGGGATACATTTTTGTACCCACATATGCCATGGTTGTCAATAGATGGCGCTAAACGCATTTATTAAATATTTCATTTTTGTTTCAGACCAAGCCGTCCCCGCTAACAAAGTATGCGGTATTTACTAAGATGACATTATTAGTGATGACTTATAAGTAAAAATAAACTGGAATGATTATATTTCGTAAACACAATACGGCCAATTACAACAAATTAGAATTGGATAATTATGTTTGTAAGACATTATTGGTTAAGACTACATTTCGATAATAAAACTTACTTGAAGTTATTATGGAACATATTAATTTTTGGCTTATGAACAATTCTCATAGAGACATTTTTCAATATTATGTATTAACAGATTTTATATTTTTGTATCATTTTTGTAACTCTTACTTTCTTTATAAGCAAAGATGGTAGAAGTTTTTTTTAAAGTAAGTAACAATTTATATATATTATATAGCTTATAAATGTTGTAAATGTGGAATTTAATTAATTTATTATTATATAAGATTTGACAATTATGTATTTTAATGTAATTAAATTTGTGAAAATTATATCTTGACTAGTCAAAAGCCAATTCTTAATGACATTTATTATTTATAATCAATAAACTAAAAGAAGAGTTAAACTCTAAATAAATAAATAATTTTGTAAAAATATGCTGTAATTATTATACAGAGAGGTAACCAGAGTCTAATAATAAAAGATTTTTTAATCAAAACGCTGTTGATGCTTTAGAAGCAAACTAAAAATGAGCTAATTAGTACAATTAGCCTTAGAATTGTATTAAAGTTTGTCATCTAACAAATGTTCCGTAAAATGTCCTATATGATACTAATGAAAATGTTATGATGCTCTACCTTCACATGTCATATTTTAGTTATAATAATAATTAATCTACGTGTGCGACAATGCGTCGATTTAAAACCCAGTGCAGTACAGGTGGCGTATCTACACATTTTTATTAAGATATTATTGCTACTAAATGTTTTGCAATGGATGTTAAAACCAATTAGTAAAAGAGAAATAACTTTGTAATTATCATTTCTGTGCACAAAATTGTTTAAGTAAGAATACCTAAGGCAAACAGGTGCAGTATTTTTAATTAAAATCAATATTGTTACCATTTTAATAATTACTTATTGTATGTCTGTGATGTAAAAAATTACCAAAATAAAATAATATTTTTGTATATAATTGGATATTAAAATACAATTTGTTGAATTATAATTTTTTTTAATTTAATTTTTATAGTTTTTTTCCTGTCGCGGCGTTTGAAAAATGTTCTTTGCTGTCGAATGCTTTGACCAGTGACGATCTAAGAATAGCAATGTGTTCCCCCTTTCCCAAGGGACTGGGGTTCGTAAATAGGGTGATTCGATTGGTCATCTGTTTGACTTGGTAAAGTGTCGAAATCTAAGTGTGATAAAAATCCTACTGGCATTTATTCGTCTTATGGCTTCCATGGTATTTTTATCGGTGGTTTCGCAAATTTCAACATAATAGATACAAAACAAATACGAATTTCTAGAAAAAGGTTTCACAATAGTAAAAGGGTGGGGGAGACCTGTTTAGCAGTGGATTTAAAAAGACTGAAGATATAGAATAAACCTAATGGTATTTATTGGCAACTTGTAAAGTAGCATAAATTGTTTTGTTGTTGTAATTTTTACTGTGAATTTGGGTGCTTATTGATTGAGGTCTATTGTCATTTATGGAATTTATCGAATTAATTTCTAGTAACTAGCATATTAAAGAGTAGAAATAAAGCATGTTTCATTGTAATTGTTTTAAAAATAAGTACTGGAAGTCGGAAATGGAATTTGTGTCAAATATATTTTCGTTACAGAAGCACAGCAAAGCCAACTGCACGTGATGGTAAGCGGGTTTGGGTCCAAATAGAGTCAATTCACAAAAGAGCGTTGCCCCTTGCCAGTCGACATAGTTATGCCGGCCTGTTTGAAATGGCGGTAGAGTCTCCCCTATAATATAGTGTCTGAAGCTCGGCGATCCATGCGTCATTGCACCCAACCTACCCCTAGTGGCATGCGCGTAATGTTATGATTCATATAACCTTAAAGGACGAATGCGAGGGGACATGACCATTGCAACCGATTAGTCACGATTCAGTTACTGTTAGTATATTTTTCATAGAATAATATCGATTACTAATAAATATGTGCCAGCCATTCAAGTTTCACAATAATGTAGGAGTTGGCACTTTTTCTGGCTTCAAAATAGCCAGACGTAGACTAATCTTGAGAGTTTCCTAAGTCTTGACATCCATCTTGAAGAAGAGTTCGAGGGGCATTTAAGAACATTTGGGATTCTCTAAATTGTGATGGCCTAGAAATACCGAATGCGAAATTGTCATAAAAAAATGTGCATAATTCGATATATACCTCTGAACGTATACATATAAGTTCATTTACTCTTCCAGGGATAGGTAGAGACCCAATTAGATTACCATTAAATAGCAATTAATTTACCGAGCATACAAAACACATTTCTAATTCACGCCAGGGGAGACCACGTGGCCCGGATTACTTTTACTAAATATTGATTGCCGGCACACGGCACCATAACTTATCGTGGCATTATAACCCGCGGACGGACCCCTCGTGGGGCGCCGGCCTGGCATTAACAGAATGTCGACACGGGGGATGGTAATGACCGGATTCGTACCCTTGAGAATATTTGGTGCTCTGAACTATACGATGGTCTTGGACGGAAATACTTGGTGTGCGTAAAGATATTTTATTGGTTTTGCACTAAAATGTAAAATGTGTCCACTTATGAAATGTTTATTGCTGTTATTCTGTTAGTCGTGTAAACTGGAGGACACAACTGGTCAAAAGGAATAATTTAAAATTGTGAAAGATACACAATTTTTAATTAGGTATGTAGTATCGGGGTGTCATCAGACAGCGTGCGCTGCGTGTGCTCCATTCTTGGTCAACGAGATTGATATATATTCATGCTCTGACGGAATACACAACGGCCGCTTATGAAATTATAAATAATAATAAAATATTATAGTCACTATTGTATTGGGTATTACCTGTAAAATAGTTGTATGGGGAAAGAAAAAAAAAATTAAAAGAGATTAGGTTAGCAGCCATAGGCTCCACTGCTTGATATTAAACTCTTAGCAAATGATTTTGATAAACGATCCTTATCGCTCCAATTAGACCAATAGCAAAAATATACCAACCAGAACGAAGTGATTACAAACTAATTATATTGATTGTTTTATTTTCACCATTGTTTCATGATTAGGTTAGGATAGCTTATTGAACTTGAACGTCAGTTTGCCTCTGTACCTAGTATATTCCTTTGTTTGTCTAACATAACACGTTACGCATCACTTTATAGCTATAACATGTTTTCGAGCTGCCATTACACGCGGGTAGCAAACAGCAAGTTTGAGAGCGCGCAGTTTGTTCTGTTTTATCTGACTAAAGTTTTCCTGTAGTGGAAAAGCATGTGCATGGCATTAAGAATTGTTACGTGCACTGCTCATTTTCATATAGAGTGAATTTGAATTCATGTTTTGCCTGTGAAAATATGTTAACGTGCCTACATGATTCTAGGCATGCTTTATGGTTATAGTTTTTTTATCTGTACGAAATGATTCGCATCGCGTTATCAATGATGATGTCTTCCTAGCCGGTTTCGGCCACGGCGACTGTAGAAACTGGACAGGTATATTTAACTTGAGCTAAGACTGGGCATCTTCTAGTCGCGCTTCGGCCCTTCGATGTGCTCTTACGTGACTTGTATAGCCAATTTTATTAACGAAAGTACGAGCGCAATTTGGGCACGTCAAAACCCGCCGACGTAATTATAATTAATGGACACCGATGGACGGATCTTTAGCTGGTCACGCTTCTTATCAATTTCCTTACGACGCTCAGTTTCGAAGGCGTCCACCTGTAGTTGTATGAGGCGTCTCCATTCGGTACGTCGCCCTGCTAGCGCCTCCCATTCAGAGGGCTCTATATTGCATCTCTTCATATGTCTTTTCAGAACATCCTTATATCTCAAATACTGACCACCGCTTTTACGCTTTCCTTTCTGGAGTTCTGAAAGAAGATGCGCTTCGCCACTCTCCCCTCAGACATCCGCGACACATGCCCACACCAGCGCAGCTGCCGCTTCATTAGATACTCCTCAATGCCCCGATGTTCGCACGTCTTAGGATACTTGTATTCCTGACACGGTCAGACCACCGGATGTTCATAATATCTCGGAGACATTTAAGGTGAAATCTGTCAAGTGTGCGAATGTGTTTGCGATAGAGGATCCATGTCTCTGAAGAGTACAGGAGATTAGGCAGCACTATCAGCCTATAGACATTAATTTTGGTAGAAAGTTTCAGATCGTGCGAACGAAAAACTTTTGCGCGTAATCTACCGTAAGCCGCAGCAGCAGCTCCTATCCTACTGTTTATTTCAGCATCTAGGTCGCATTTGGATGTTATAGTGCTACCAAGGTATTTGAATTTTTCAACACAATCCAAACTATTTCCACCGATACATATACCAGGTTGCGGGTTACCTGAGGCATTAACGACCATGACTTCGGTTTTCTTAATGCTTATTTTAAGACCGAACCTAGTACATGCACTATCCAGGCTATCCATAAGTCTTTGAAGGCCCATGGGCGTTTCAGTCACGAAACACAGGTCATCAGCGTACATAATTTCTGCTATAGTGGCAACAGAGACTTTGGTCCTAGATCTAAGTCTGGACAAGTTAAAAAGGCCACCATCCATACGGAAGCGAATGCGGATTCCTTCAGACAGCTGCTGAATGGCTTCACGAACCACAACGGCGAAGTATAGTGAAAACAAGGTAGGCGCCAAAACGCAGCCCTGTTTTACACCGCAGGTGACAGAGAAAAACTCCGACTGCTCATCATTAACTGTCACGCAGCAAGCCATATCATCATGCAGTAGCCGTAACAGTCTCACAAACTTATCGGGACAGCCCAACTTGGTCATAATGATCCACAATGCTTCACGAGGAACGCTATCGAAAGCCTTTTCAAGATCCACAAAGCACAAGTACATTGGCCGATATTGTTCTCTGCTCTTCTCTACAAGTTGACGCACTGAGAAGATGGCTTCACATGTCCCTCTTCCGGGCCGAAATCCGAACTGAGTTTCAGGTAATATGCTCTCAGAGATAGGCGTGAGACGATTTAGCAGTATTCTTGCGAATACTTTGCCGGGTACTGAGAGAAGCGATATGCCCCTATAGGAGTTGCAGTCAGATCGCTCACCCTTGTTCTTATATAATGAACATATACGCGAAATCTTAAAGCATTTAGGAACCCGCTCTTCATCCCACATGCGCGCGAATAGCTTCCATAAGGAACTATGCAAATTATCTCCTCCATACTTTAAAACCTCCCCGCAAACACGGTCAACCCCAACTGCTTTTTTGTTCCGCTGTTGTTCAACAGCTCTTTTAACCTCATCCAACATAAGTGGATCTGCAAACTCGGTTTTTAATGGCAATGCAGGAAGTGAACTTATATACTGCAGATCTGCTGAGCGATCTACGTTGAGTAAATGGTTATAATGTTCTGCCCATCGGTTTAGGACTTCATCCTTCTCAGTAAGTGGGATGCCATTTGCTGATTTAATAGGCACTGAGCTGTGACTTGCTGTGCGTGTTATCTTCCGAACTTCATCATAGAAAGCACCCAGTTGGTGAGTATCAGAAAGCCACTGAAGATAACGTAACTTATCTTGCCACCACCCGTCCTTGGCGTCTCTAGTCAGTTTTCTTAGGTGAGCATTGCTGTTCTTGATTTGATCTGCAAGGGTGTTGTCGGTCGATCTTCTCATTAATAATTCTCGGTGTTTCCTAAAGGCATCAACAAATAGTTCGTCGTTTTCGTCGAACCAGTCCTCGTATCTGTGGGTCTTACTTCCCAAAACTTGGGAACCAGCTTCAATGAGCCCAGAAGACAGTGTATGCCATGTAGTTTCAAGGTCACCATCCTTCATATCTAATGAGCTAAGAACACCATCGAGAGCTCGTGCATACGCTTCCCTCTTAGACCTATGTTGGAGATCATCCACATTTGTACGCATGGGCTTAACTATATTCCTCCGGCGTGGATGGCTGAGACGCAGTTTCAACTTAGTAATAACAAGCTGATGATCGGTCCAGCAATTAGCACCACGCATAACACGTGTCACCATTACTTGAGCTAAGTCTCTGCGTCGCACAATTGCATAATCTATAAGATGCCAATGCTTAGACCGTGGATGCATCCAAGTAGCTTTGTGTTTAGCTGGAAGTCGGAAGAAGGTGTTAGTAATACATAGATCGAACTGAGCGCAGAAGCTTAGTAATTGCTGTCCGTTGCTATTCATGTTACCTATCCCGTGCCTGCCGAGAACGTTGGGCCACGCTTCGAAATCGCGTCCCACTCTCGCATTTAAATCGCCAAGCAATAAGATTCGTTCCTGTGGACGAATTCTGGTTATAGCCTGGGTTAGCTCATCATAAAATTGGTCTTTGACTTCATCTGCTTTATCTAAAGTAGGTGCATATACGCTTAATATATTTAAAAAGTTGTTATTGGCAAGATGTAACCTCAGTGTTATAATACGATCCGATGAATAGATTGGGTATTCTTCGAATCGTTTTACAATTTCTGTTTTAACTACGATCCCAACTCCCGATCGTCTAGGTTCATGTGCAGCAGTACCCTTCCAAAAGAAAGTGTAACCGCCGCCATGTTCCGTGAGTTCTCCTTCTTCAGCAAGGTGTGTTTCGCTGAGAGCAGCTATGTCTATATCATAGCGACGTAATTCTCTAGCTACAACTGCTGTCTTACGCTCAGGGCAGGAGCTACCATCACGGTCTAGTAGCGTGCGAACGTTCCATGTAGCAAAAATTAGTTTGGATTGTTTTATATACTTTGTATTTCGACCACGTTAACGGGATGCATGGGCAGCCGTGGTTACTGTCTCCCAGTAAAGGTAGAACAAACAATTTTTGGAGCACCTTTTCTAGCTCCCTCCTCGGCTGAGCGAGGAAAGCAGTGTCTCCCTAAATAGGGCTGCTTTGTCACATGGAGTGCTGCCCAATTTACGCTGTTGTTCCATTGCAGCACAAAAAACGACCCATCTCTCCATGCCGCCTGTGTGTAGACCTCAAACAAAGCCAGGCTTGCAAAGCCTAGCCTCTCTATCTCAGTCCATCGCCACAGATCCTTAAGTCTCAAGAATACCGATATCCAGAAACAGTCCGTTGCGCAGGATATATTATGGTGCGTAAGTGTTCGCGCATTCACAGACGCACCCTCTCCTCCCTACCCCTTTAGCCTAATGGAACGGATGGCCGCTACGATCAGGAATGGGCAGGGCTGCAGTGTCTGGGACACGATAACAAGACTCCTATCGCTACCCTTAAGGCCATCAAACATTACCTAGTTACCTCGCCACCGACGATGGATTGCTATTACAGCCGAGGTAGACATTGCACACTATGCGGGGGAGTAGCCGCAGGCTTGTATACTGAGACATACAAGCCCCCCTCTACCAGGTTTGGCCCACGAGTCGACGTGGTTGCCCGGGGTGTGGCCGCTGCGTGCACACAGCTGCTAGGAGCCACTGGTGAGAGTTGTGGGCATCAACGATTTTAACCAGGTAATCCCCCGCCAACAGGCCGACTGGGTGGATTGGACGCTGAAAACCCACTACACCCCGCGTTATCAATATCAGTTATTGTAAATAATGAAGTGAACCTTTGGTAAATTTTATCTTAAAGTGTAAACGAAATATATATAAATGATAAGTTATTTTATTTTTACGCAATTAAATGCCACTACCATTACTCTGACAGCATTTGTCGCAGCGGCAACATCATACTTTCTATCAGAAATAAGTACCCCCAAGCACCCGCGAATTCGTCCTCAACTACAAAGTGGTCATTTTTAGTGAATATATTCGTTATTAATGGATGATGTTCGGCATAATGTTAGCAAAAGTAAAGACAAGTACTTACTTAAGTGTTTACATTTATTAATTAGTCATTCATTATCATTTATTAATTAGTTTTTATAAAATTACATCTTATAATTCGTTGAAACTAACATTATTATACCTATTCATGAGGTATTGAGGATAAACACAAAATTATCATTATTTCAGTGTACATTTTTGTCAAAGTATAAATATAGCATTATTTGATCCGATGCCAAATATAATGCGATATCTACAACATAAAATTGCAACTCCTTGAATCTGCAGTAATCTTGTAAGTTTCTAGGTGCATCACGTGACCGCTTTTCTTTGACCCAAATGTCGGGGTCAATTGTTACATAGTACACCATTTTTAGTAATATATTCGCATGCATGAAACTTTCATTTGTGGCTGCAATTATTTCTAACTCGCGTTCAGAATGATAATGGTTGTAGTTTATGTTTAGAGTCGTATAATTGCGCCATTATTTTATTTTTTGTATTTCAGATATGTTGGAGTGGAAATAAAAGTTACATTTATTTTAGTTAAATAAAATGAAATGCTATTGCCTATAAAATATGTTTTAAAGACATAACGGTTGTTTACTTATTCTTTTGTCAAAGAAACATCTGTTTAACGCTGCTCTTAATATAAAATCGCAATATCGAGGGACACATTGGACTTATACCTACGTTTGTCGATTATAATTGGCCACAGGAAGCTCTTCCCTACTTAAGATATTTCCTTCCTATGACTGAAAAGGATGTATCTATTGTTAATTTATTTATTTATTATATTTCAAGTTACCAAGTTAACTGCCTCTGTGGCAAAGTAATGCGTACGCGGTAGGAGTACGACTATCGCGCTGAGGTCGGGCAAAAATAATTCTAACTGGGTTTTTCCATCTTAAAAAATACTCAGTTGCAGCTCGGAGCTAGAAAGTTGAACTTTACCCAGCTCTTTTCGGTCATGTCGGACTGTCGTCTCACCTGACTATGAGAGTGAAAGAACGGAGAGTGCACCTGTGTATTGCGCACACAGTTGTGCCCTATAATATCGTCTGCGTACCTGGTTGATCTCCGTTGATGTTAGGCTAGGAGGGATTCGTTCATTTCAAGTTATTCCCTGACAGATAACTGTAGTATTATGTAATATTCTATGCGGGCTTGGATTCTCAGCGCATCGAAGTTAGCAGCGTATAAGTTTGCACGAATGTTTCTGCCTTTAAGTTGAAGTGCAATTCTCAAGTTGTTCGTTTCGTGTACATGCAGAGGGATTTTAAAGTTTTAACCATTGAATATGATGATAATAAACAAACTGGAATGGTGCCGTATATTTTATAATATAGGCCGGCATGTGCTTCAGTCAAACCCACTCGTTCGTAGTCAGCACTATACTTCTCTTCTTACTTTCTCTGTACCTGCATCGTTACATTATCGGAGCTACGTATCTGATAGCGGATACAAACGCACCTCTATTATCCTACTTGCAAAATTACTATGTTATATTGATAAAAACACATATTTGTTGTAATAAATAATTAGACTCATAATTTGTAACAACACCAGAAGGGGATGTATCAAATAGTGAAAACTCGCCCTCGATTTTACTTGCACACACAAACAGTTGTGACACTGTAACAAAATTATTACGTAATATAGGTACTTATGTAACCAATTCGAATCATTTGAAAAAAAAATTACCATACTCGTTTGTAGTGACTAATATGTTTACAAAATGGCTCTACACGCCCAAAAACATAACTATACAACCAAGAATAAATTTCTAATAACTTCTTCTTATAAACGAAAATATATTATACTTTCACAATGCAGTTATAGCATCATTAGCACGCGACTCCGCCTGCATATGTATGCAGATCTCAATATGTGAGAATATGACGCACGTACCGACAAACGGAATACAAAGTAGGTGTTTCGCCCCTGCGTAGTCCGTTTGTATTGAACTAAGCTGGACACGTTTTATTCACATCTTACTGGTGGTAGGTCTCTCATATGTGAGAATGCGCCTGGGTAGGTACCACTGCAATGTGTATTTCTGCCGTCAAGCAGCAGTGTGTAGTCACTGTTGTGTTCCTGTTTGAAGGACATTGTAGCCAATGTAACTACTGGATATAATAAGACTTAACATCTCATATCTCACTATGACGAGCGCAATGTAGTACTTTGTAATTCAAGGTGTTGGATAGTGTTTCTACTGTTTACGGGCCGTAGTATCGCTTACCACCAGGCGAACAGCAAGCTCGTCTCATCATTCAAAGAAATAAAAAAAAATAGTACTGAAAATATACAATCTTATGATTAAATTGCAACATATATTATAAAATGTAATAAATGAAGGAACTAACGAAAAGTTGTAATATATTTTTACAACACAAAAATATCAAGAAAATTGATTGTAGGTTATTAAGAAGCGGGTTTTTTTCGGTCACACTACCCTATACCAAGTTTACTCGTGTCTCCGCTTGTGTTAGTATCCTTTCTGAGATAATGTCGCTACCCTTATATAGAAGTAAAAGGATTTTCACAAACTACAATATTTGCATATTCAACTTGAAATGTAAAGTGATCCACTTATATATTACGATGCGCAATGTGATTAGAATGGTGTAAGTAATGTATCTCTTAAGTAAATTCCACATGAGCGCTGGCACAAATAGTAAACAAGATAATAAAAAAAAATGTATATATTTTTAAAAACAGTTTTAGTTTTATAGCAATACAATTTGTAACTTTCTCTTGCGTAACAAAATTTGTTAGCTCCATCGTTAGATGGTTATTATAAAGTCCTATGTTACTTTTTAAAAATTAGGAACGACAATAAATAAGTACGTATTTCCCCGTTACTTATCTTTTCGGATTATTGGAATCTTTTCAATATATTAGACATCAGTATAAAACTATTTTTCGGATACGAAAAATAGTTTTATTAAAAAAAATATAACATAACGTTGTTATAATAGGTTCGCAAATGACTAGAATATAATCAGGAATAACCACTGACCATCGTAGTACATTTTTTATGCCTCTGGTATTATTATAAAAAGTAAACTATTTCCATAAGTAGACATATTTAGTTATTTAAACTTCACTAGCTTATTCTCACGGCTTCGGCCACGTGGGTGAGATTTTTCGGGATAAAAGACTCGTTAGAAATATCAAGAAATTTCTCTGGAATAAGAAAGTACCATATTTCCTTCTCAGGGTTCCAAACTATTTCCAATATTCACCGAAATCCGTTCGGTAGTTTGAGTTTATCGCGTTCGGACAGGCAGATGCGGTGGGGGACTTTGTTTAATAATATGTAAGTATAATGCAATATATATTCACTATTACATAAATATAATGAGTTTGTGTGAACGCGATTATCTTTCGAATAATCGATACGAGACTAAATAATCTTACGGAGATTTATAAAAAAAAATTGAACCAGAGGACCTACATTAACCGTATAAACATTATCTCAGTTTCTTTTTAAGTAATAAGGTAATGATTTGAGTAATAAATAACAGCTTATTACTATTATTTTTTAAAGAGTGGCATAGACTCTAGTTCCATTAGTATACTACAAGATATCAATAGGTGGCACCGAGGTATACACTATATCCGATTTTATTCAACGTATTTGGTAAGGTTGAGAACTTACTGAGTATTAATATATTTACAAAATATTTCTTCAATTACTTATATCAAAGAAGCCATAAAGGTAACTTTTCAATAATTGAAATTTCACCCTCTATTCAAAGGTAATAGCTATTGAAAGGCAAAAGTCACGTGGTAAATAGTTTTGTCTAGCCAAAATGGCTTTATAGGTAGCACCATAGTCTTAAAATAAATAAACAAAATGACCTGTTAATCGTAGGCGAAGATAGTTGTACTTATGACAGGTCAAGATATACGATAATGATAATTATAATTAGAGTAATTTTATAATTACTTACGGACGTTTAGTGCTAGAAGGAATATTAAAAAAAGCAAAGCATCATGTAACAAAAAGTCAGCTCGGGTTCATAAGAGAAGAAGGTATCATCATCATCGGATGTCCATTGCTCAATAAGAGCCTCCCCCAATGGCCAGATCGACCTATCGGAAGTGACCCGCATTAAGCGACCTCCTGCGATTTTTATTAGGTGATCTGTACACCTCGTGGATAGACGTCTGACGCTACGCTTGCCAGTTCGTAGCCTCCAATCTAGAACCTTCGTGCCCAATCGGCCATCAGTTCTGCGAGCTATGTGGCCTGCCCATTGCCAAATATATATATTTAAAAGTAAGCCTGCAGTCGTGGTGGTGTAGCTGTACCATTATATAGGGTAATTATGAAATTGCGATAAAAAATAAAACCACATTCTTATGATCTTAAAAATATCAATTTTTAGCTTCAAACAAAACAAATGTGATTAAAGAGTTATTTAAATCTTACTCGCCTTAGTGCCACTAATACCACTCTAAGAGAATTCGTCGCAGCGGCAACATCACAGTTTCAGTCACAAATATACTCAACAACTCATCTATACGCTATATTCGTACTAAACTACAGAAAGATCAAAAAATCAAAAATGTAAGTGAGATTTTTAGTGAAAATATTCGTTATTCATGCAAGAACTTTGCTACAATGTTAGCAGAAGTCAAAATGAATATATGGCTTCATTAATAAACATAATATAGAAATGACCCTGTATAAAGTTAGAGAGGTATGATAAGTTTGACATCTTTTTACAAATCCTCATTACTCTGAATGGCTATAAGAAGCTTAATATGTACGCTTGTAGACACTCGTGAAGGCTTATTTACCTTATGCCCAATAAAATCTTGGACATTAAATGACTGATAGACAACGCATACTTTAAGGTGCCCCTATATGCATATTATTTATTTTGTAAAGTCAAAACGTCTAAGCGCACGGCCTAAACTAGTGGCTCCACAACCTCACATATGTCTCAACGTCAATAAGCTCTAATAACGGGCGAAAATTTAGTTATAAATATCTGTAACAAAAAAATTATAATGGTCCCATCCACCTGAAAGGTACCTACGGAACCCTAGTCATAATCATAGCCTGGAAATTAATTCCATCAATTCACATACATTGTAAGCATACATTTATGACCCTTTTCACAACATTGAACAACTATTCTCACATAAAATGCAATAATATCCGGGACATTTGTCTTCCGGTGCATTCATGGGTTTAGTGTAAGGCTCTCATGAATACCGGACCGTCTGTGCGTCGCGACGCCGCGTGACGTCATCTGGCACATGCAAATAGACATGTCTCGCTCGATACTGAATCGAATCAGAAAAGGAATGAATGAATTGAATGATTCAGTTAGTTAATCGATGTTTTTAGAATTTTTGGAAATATGGATAAAACAAGCATTAAAGAGGTAATGTATTGAACTTAGAGTAAAGAGTGCTTTATTCATACAACATACAGTAAATAAATAAGTATTATAGCACGCTGGAAAATATTATGAACATAGAATGAATGAAGGTTTTAAACCGGTCCTTTCAACAAAACCTCATTTATTTACAGTTCACTGGATTCATGTAAGTTTATAAAGTTTGATGTTTTGCCAAAGGAAATATTATTGCATGAATGACCTCATATTATATAATGCCTTATTGGGCTGCTGCCATGTACTGCTTTGGACTGATATTAGAGCCTAGTGTAGATCAAAATTGGCCACCATTTTAAATAAGTAATAAGTGAAGCTGTTTCGATAAAAAGAACAAAATTTTCATTTAGAAAAATCAACCAAATATATGAGTCAGTGGTGTTGTATTTTACCTGTTTTATTTATTACTATGAACTATTGTTACATGATGTTTATATAATACCTAAATATCTATCTAAAATGTATACATAAGTTGTCCTAGTACTATTGAGTCAAATCTATTCAAAGACCCGGTTCGTTTCGTTCTTTTCCATTCCCGATGGCTCTACATGCAAATATCTAGAATATTCTCAGCGCTGCGTCGAGCGTTCTATCTGCAGATGCCTTAATGGCTCGGCTTGGCTCACTTCAAAATGCGATTTGGTATCTTTTACGTTTACTATGAAATTCCTAACTAGGTATACTAAGTACAAGCTTGTTTACCCGCGTTTCGTGCTTAATAATATTTGGTTGAATAGGGATGCTGGTGTGCTATTGTTTTTTTTTATATAATTTTTGGAATTATAAATTTCTTCCTTTGTGGGCAACGCGGCGAGAGTTGAAAAGGATATTAAGCAATATGATGTAGGTAGAGGTTATATTAATTGATAAATATACAGATACATTATATAGATATTTAAAGCAGAATAATGATTAAATTATATTAATCATTTGTATTTAATGATACATCATTAATGTGCCTATAATACTTGTAACTTCAGTCCAAGATAGAGAAGGCGATACAACAAAACAAGGACTTTCTTATATCAGATAATAATATATTGAACAACTATCAATGCAATGTCAATTTAACTTGAAGTTAGACACAGAACATTGGCAGCCCTACAGCCCTGGCTTGTAATAATATTTTATGGTTAGGTGAAATTTATTCGTGGCTGGATATTAATGTAATTATTCATATATTGTCGTTTGGGGAACGATTGGATAATTCTCTGGCAACATCCTCATTATGTTCGCTTCGGAGATGATGTAATAGAAGACGACTAATGATAAATTATAGTTTGTGTCGTTTCCAAGAGATAAGAACATTTTTTAATCAAAGTCTATTGCATTAGTCGAAGTATATGTTGCTAACTTGTAAGGTTTTTTTAAGTTTAACAATTGTTTAAGAAGATTTGGAAACGGAAATGCTTTATTCAACCTCTAAAATATTAATTAAAATGTTTCAGCAAGTTTGGAAGTTCCAACCCCAGGGGTTCGTTCAAAAATTCCATCGCTGCTCTTTTCAAAACCTCACAATAAAGAGATAAAATATAAAGAAACTAAAAAATTAAGGAAATAAAGCTTGAGATGGGTCGTGTAATTACGCCGGGACGTTTGCATCTTATTTAGCCGACAAACAGCTGCGTTTAAAGATGCGAACAGCCTGAGATTACCTCAAATCTGCTCAAATTCGTCTGTGGGAAATGCACAGCTCCTACCACAAATCTTCTGGTTAATTGATATAATTAGTTGGGCAAGAGCACCTTGCCTTCTTTCTATCGTCTATTCTATTGTCCTGTGTGAGTAAAGATCATCTTTTTATCTCAATTTTTGTGATGTTAAATGATAGGCGACTGGTAGACTGATAAGTTACAATGTTATTAATTTGTAGTTTTTCGGTAGTCGCACGTGTTCTGTACGCCTCTAGTAGCCTTATTTAAAATTAATAGTTGTTGAAATACCACGTTCTCAATTCGTAGCCTAGTAAGAGATATGGCAAATGTCGTATATTTCAATATGAGTACACATATTATATGATATTTATTTTGTTAACATCAAATGCGTCATTAAAAGTTCTTATTATCACCGATGGTATATATTTTCACGGTAATGGAGCGAAGTATCTCGCTTTCAAAGAAACTCTTCAAAGAATTTCTCAACTCAGTAATTCAATTAAATGGGAGAGCTCGTTCAGGATTTTCCCTCAACATCTAGAAATAGGGTGAACTAGAATTAAGATGAAAGATTTAATGTACTTATAATTTATGGTAAATAAAATAATGCTTTAAACATTTTGCATTTTATTTATTTTTATTTTATTTGACACAAAGGATCTATACGTAACGAATATACAAAGTATGAATTTTACAGTAATGTACGAAATTAATCAATGTATTGACAACGGTCCCCACACTAGGTAAGGCTGAATCGTAGGGAAAATTATCAGAAACTAGTAGTCACCATCGAAATGGTAGAATATACGTCAATGGTAGTTACGAATTACAGAGCGAAGTTGCCAAGACAAGTTCTGTTCTCATTGTATGGACATGGACATATTCTCATGGACATTTTCTTGAGTGTGTTTACTGAGTGTATTACTTGAGGTTCATTACTAATACCTAGAACTATTGAAATGAAAATAAATGTGTATTAAAGACCCGTAACCTTAATTTATAATTTTCTAATTAAACGAATTAACAATAAAATAAAATAAAATATTTATACAGAAATTCTTATTAAGTTTTTGAAACGCAATAATTTTTAAAGAATATAACAGGTATATTTTTATTTTGTATAAGCCATGGTAAAAAACATTGTCCTGAAATACAATTTGTAGTGGGAAAGTTGTAACCTGGTCGATAACTTCCATCGCGTGACTTACAAGAGGGTTCGGAAGGTCGAGCTATAAACACTATTTTGAGATCTAGGGTGCCTTCAATGTAAATTGAACGTCGACTTAGAAGCGCTGGATTATGAAGCCTTGATTGCATAAGTAATGGCGTACATTGTCAACGAAATTGGGATTCAGAAACTGGTAACGATTTTCTCAATATTATTGAAGTTTGAAGTTAATGCAATGAATGTCATAATATTCATTGCGTTAACTTACGTTCTGTTAACTATTGTTGTTGAACTGTTGTTCCTTAACGTTACTGTTAACTATGACATATCTTTTATATGGTTTTTGAACTGAACAGTATTAAGCATTTGTTCGAGCTCTTTTATTATATAAAAAAAACTATCTTCTTCCTTGTTAAATTTTATCACTGGTGCACTAACTTGCTGGCCGAAAATGAAAATTTACACACGAGTTCTTTATATACTGCAGATGAGAACTGAGAAGAGGTTCTTGAAATTCATGATCTCAAGGGCTTACATTTTAAACGCAAAGGAAAAACCATTGAAGACATTACTAATTAAAATATAAATCACAATTAATTAAACAATAAAACAACTCTGTAAACAGGTCTTATATTTAAATCCACAAAACTAATACGCATTTCAGTTGAAACCGCAGGGCAAATGAGATAAAAATGTTATGAAATGCATTACATCACACGGCAGGGCAGCGTGATCAATATTCGGCCAATCATAACCGGGATATAGCGACAGCTCCCAAAATGGATTCCTGTGCATTTACAAATCGCTAGCTCGTATAAAGTTCGATGTTAGTTCTTATTTGTTGGAAAAATGAGGACTAAAAATAATTTGTAAAAACAATAATTCAATGTTCCCCTTTTTATCTTTCGGGATTATTGGAAATTTTAAATAAATAAGACATAGTATCATGTGATATATATAATTCAATTTGTCTAAATAATTAAATTTATAATATTGTAGAAGTAAGCACGAAAAATGTAGCATCATTAATGTTTATTACTTTCTTAACTGAACCTATTTTATGATTGGTTTTGTAAGATTTTAGTGAGTACGGTATAGCTTCAAAATTAAAGCGATATATCACGACTTTTTCTAGTAAAAGGCAAACATTAGAAACTGTATCACGAAACACTTGAATGATCACTAACGCATTGATCATTCAAAATGGCTGACAATCCGTGGGTTCATTACTAACTTTAAAGGCAAGAATAAGGATTAATTTAAGACGGCATTCTTACCTAATAGCAACGTTACCATTTCAGTTTTCTATGAGATAAATGTTCTATCTCAAACTATGTTCGTATGACAACTACAATGCGTCTCTACGAATGTTATATCGACTGTAATAAATGACGTGTCATAGAAGAGAGGTAGTTTTTTACAAACCTCAATTCTTCAAGTGCAGTTTCATTTGAAGTTCGGCTTTACATTTCTAAACTGGCTTATATGTATGAAACTTTTTATAGTTTGACGTAGAATGCACCCCGACGTATTACATCAGAGTTGGGCGACTGCGTGACCAATATTAAGGCAATCATAGTGGGATCCGGCGCCTCTTGTGTCTGCCAAAATGTTTGCTTTTATGCCTACTTGTGCAGTTTATGAATGTTGATTGTATTGCATCTCTATTTGTTTTTGAGGCCGGATATATATGAGTATTTTATAAGGAAAAAAGGACGTTTATTGTTGAAACAAAAAACTGCACTAACAATGAGCCTCCCATTCGGTTATATACTGCAATACTACCTAAGTTATACTGCAGCGCATAAGCATGTTTGCAATGAACTAGTTAATTAAATATAATCTTCCCGATATTCTAATAACATCTATAAATATAATACTTAGGAAGGGTCGGTCTAAGGCGTTTTCTGTCAAACAATTTCGCAGAGTATTTTTTACTTAGCTTTTTAAAGTCAATAGTAAATAAATGATACTCTAAGAATGAAGATTTAACCAGACATCAACATATAACTTCTTACATAATATAAATAAAATTTAAAATGTAGTATCTTAGCTATAGAATACGTTAGGTCTGTAAAGCAATATGAGTTTTTTTTAAAGCATAAATATACTCTATTCTTGTAACCAAAGCATACATTACCCTTACACCGTAAATACTTGCTCTCTCGCGTATATTTTGAGTGTAATTAATCAACCTGTCGCAGAGCGAATGAATAAATAAGGCAATTCTGACATTTCACGCCAGAGGACTTTATTTTTTGTTATTTCAAGTTATTGCCTTTCTTTCTAGCCATAGATTCCTGTCAATGGTATATTGTGATATATGATCTAGTATAGTCAAGTTAATGTAGTTTTTTGTTTAAATGATTGTTCGATAATTAATTGAAACGATTCTTTAGTAGAAAGTTTTAGTTTTTGAAGGCTATAGTGTACATTAGTCGTTTTATTTCGGGGAAGGATGCGGACAGAGCTACGAGTAAATAAGTAATAAAATATTTAAAAAGGACTAACATAATGTAATTATGATTCCACTCTAAGTACGAAAATTTCGTTCCGAAATTCAAGAGGATTTTCGACTCAATTACTATGGAAGTTCAAAGAAAAATTAAGTATACAATGGCAAATTTATCGTCAGTTTTGCGTGAGATAGGTTTACCACTATGATTATTGGATTCAGGTATAATAAATCTGATTGCCAAACCATAACCTACAAAAGCAAACAACGTACCCAATTTACAACTTCAATAAACAAAACTAACTGAAACTACAAATAATCGTTAGCACTCGAACAGTAACACGAGGTATTTCAATCTACGGAGGTATATCAGGCTATTAAACACTCGATCACACTGAAGTGAATTCTCGCGTGCAATGGTAGGCAAGCTGTTCGGCTTAATGCCTAGATAACGAACCCGAAGACCGTTGTGAGAACACTCTATTATCCAGCAGCTCTCAAAGCACTCTTAGTACATGTGTTTAGACTAAATTAATTATGTGGATTTAGTAGTTTTGCCTTGTGGTTGGTTAATGTTGAATGTTTTGGTTTAGTTCGTATATTACGTCTTTGTCGGATTGTCCTCGTTTTATTAAGTTTATATAATAGCATAAAGACAGTTTAGTTATTTGAATGGAGTAAAGTCTAAGTTCCTACTAATTTTTTGTTATAAAATGTGAAAAACACGCAAAATTTTGCGGATGAAAGCAGTTAATTGTTATTTTGTGTAATGTTCAGTGCTTTAGGTCTTTGCTCTGTGCTTTTTGTTCTGTATAAAATAGACAAAAATTTAAATAAAAGCAGACGGAGAGAAAAATATGCTGACCTCTCTATTATTACCAGATTTTGATAGAATTTTCCTAACCTACTTTTAACATATGTGTAACAAAGCGGCAGATTTTGTTAGTTTATTTATTCATAACACAAAAAAACTAAAATGTTTTAATGTTTTTTTACGTCTCTCTAAACTGTAACACACGTATAGACCAAACCAATAATTTCATAAGAAGTTGGTAATTCTAATTAAATATCACCAGACTAGTTAATTTAGCTAGCATTAAAAATTATTTATAAAAATCCAGAATGTTCCACAACAATAGACGGAAATATTTGAGATTATGTCCATTGATTTGACGTCCTTTGCCCTCCATGGACTCTCGGGTGGGCATCCCAAGCGGTGTAGATTTCGGGCACAAATTAATTACGGAAATTGTTATGACAGGCCCCTGAGGACATTTTGGCATGTTAGAGGTGCAAATATACATTAAATTTGAAATATTAATTGGTGTACACGGATTTCAGGTGCCGCTGGGGGATATTTTGATATGTTATTAACTGATTACTGTGTGCTAAAGTGTATTGATGTTGTCATATGTTTAATTATAATAGCTTTTGCTCGCTTCTTCGCCCTCTTGAAGGAGTTTTAAGGGATAAAAGTACCAACATATTTTCCCAGGCTAGAAAGCCTATAACCTTCCCAGTGACTTAAATCAGATAATCAGATAAAACTACTAAGACTGTATAGAAATCGTTTTTACCTCACAATGAACTATTACTGAATAAGTATACTCAATAACTATTAAACTTACATATTTTTAGGTGTTTTATACTAAGTACGTATTTGATGAGAAACGATTATATGAATATGACCTATAGATGTATTACGGCCATTGAAGTATATTCTACAGACACGAACATCCATATACACTATTTGTTCAAAATCTGAACTAAAATAGCAACTAAAACGTCACTGTTATAACAAATAATTTAACTTATTTGACTAATATTTTTTATTATAGTCCAGGTTTACACTTACCCCCTTATTCATAGACGTTTTTTATCTAACGACCGAGTAAGGCTGTGATAACAAGTCTGTTTCTCAGTGCTGACGGCATGGCAGTCTTCGCAGTGCGTAGACGTAGGGCCGTGGTGATTGGCTAATATTGAAATACAACAATAATAACCAATCACAACGGCCCTATGTCTATTTCTCAGTGCCGTTGGGCACTGAGAAACAGGCTTGTTATCACAGCTTCACTCCGTCCTTAGATAAAAAACGTTTATGAATAAGGGGGTTAGACTAGACTAAGTAATTATTACATTATGAGCGCCGCTCCGTACTCAACCACAAGCTGTCAATATTAACCAAGTCAGTTTGAATGGGTTGCAGTTCAATTCAGTTGAACACAGTGAATGTTCGGATCGCCAAATCTAGTATGTAGTACATATATATCGATGATTACGGCAAACATGGGCGGGTCTGCGGGTAAAGGTTAGTTGCAAAATGAATCATCACTCTATTATCTAAATAATCTATTTTATTTCGCATCCACATTACCTTTATAGTCCATCCATTGTTAAATCATGCCAAGGACGTTTGTTTGACGCCAAAACTGTATCGACCTCGGACATGAGAAATAGCTCCGCAGCAGTGACAAATAAATTGAAATAAATTAGTGTTGATAACTATTATTGTAATATTATATAAGCTCATAATTCTTCCAAAAGTATCATTTATTTTGTTTGGAATTCTGTGTGGGAAAAATGTATTATTGGGTTTAAATCTGACAATCTTCTATTATTTTTTCCAAATGAATATGAAGGTCACTCAAAATTTTTTTGTTTTTTTTAAATCGTTCCGATACTAAAATTTGGCCCTTCAGCCGTCCGGATATATAAATGCAAATAGAAATGGAACTTTTTAGACTAAAGCGAGAAATTAAAAAATATATATATATTTGATTTGTTATCTTTCTAACCTATTTAATTGATTGCAGGATATCTTTTCAATAACTAACAAATTCAATTATTAGTAGCGTAAGCATAATATTACAAAATTTTAAGTCCTGCTTGATGCTTTATAAACCTTTATTATAAAAATATAGGTCTAGTTATCTAAAACATGAACAAACCAAGAGACATAAAGTAATCTTAGAAGAGATGACGTCACTAGTGGACAATAAAAAGTAGCAAATGCCTTGGTAAATATGTCGAGAGCAGCCGTTTTGACAGTTCCTCGGGATAGATACGAAAATATGAAGAAGATACAGGCATTGACATGGGCTGAAAGGATGGCAAACTGTATTGTAAAGAAAATAATGTCAAAATAGTCCATCACATGTCGCGATATAATATTTAGTGAGCGGCCATAGCTACATAATAATCAATAATTTTTACGTTTTGATACACTGACATAACATTAAAACATATAATTAATATTTTCTGAAACGTAATACAGACGAAATGTAATATTGAAGTCGAATGTATGTGCTTTAATATCAATTAACGAGATCATTAAAATAGATGTTAAGCCGGCTTGCCAATTAAAATTTTCGCTTTGCCCCGTTTTCGACGAAACTGTGCAGACGTACGTGGAAAGAGATTAGATTATTATTATAGCGATATTGTATATTCAGGCCGTATGTCGCTATACACACACAACATCACGCATTTATCCGCGAAGGGGTATGCAGAGGTGCAACCAGGGCACCCACTTTTCGCCAAGTGTGTTCCGTCCCATTATATGATAGAGTTCGAGCCTATCGCCATATCAAGCACAAATTCCAGATTCCGGGGCTGATACTGAGCAAAAAAAAAACAAATATCACTTGCTATATGGCATAGTTATTCAGTTGAGACCGGCATAAAAGCACCTTGAACTCATTAAAAACTTGGTGTTGCTCGCGGATTCACTTTCGCGAAAAGCCTTTACGGCTACAAACGTTTCTAAAGATTGTAGCAATTTATAGCGTTATTTGTAAGACACCAGCGCCATCTATTTTAAAAACTCCCATAATTTTCTATGGGAGCAAGGTATTAAGTAGCCTATGTAATCCAGGACATGGTCTATCCGTATGCCAAATTTCATCCAAGTCCGTTGGGCTATTTCTGTGTTTTTGTTGTAACAAACATCAAAACATCCAAAAGTCAAAACATATTCACAAACTTTCGTATTTGTAATATAAGTACGAAGTAAGATAGTTAGATATCACGAGCGAACATTTCAAGTTCAAATTTGTATTAAATTAGTAACTATCAGTTTTAAATGCGGGTTGTTTCACCCAATGTAAACGGTAGTCGATATGAAGATGAATTTTCCGCAGGTTGTACCGCCTTGTTAGAGTAAAACACATTGTTACGAAAAGTTTGGTGTTTAGCGAATAATTTTGAGTCACCGACCGTAGTCTGAGTACTCTTGGCCTCTGTTTATGTCAGGTCGTTTGAATTGAGAGAAATCAGCTTAAAGACACTTGAACGTAGAGAAGTATTGATCTAATTCAAGTTATTAATAGAATAATGTCTGAAGGTGTTTTGCTAAAACAAATTAAGGATACCTACCACGTAAAATGATAACGATTCAGGTATTATAGGAACGGAAAAGAGATCAGCAAATTGTAGGAGGTTATTTGGGTTTCTAACCATATGAAATGATACAATGAAGTCACTTTATGTCTTTTTGCAAGACAGTGGCACTTCCTCAGTCAAGCCGGGCTGTTTAAGCCGTAAACAGTCTACAGTACCACTTCAATAACCAAATACTGTATCAGATATCGGACAACTGCATATTCTTAAATGAACGGACAATTCTTTTTGCACATGGCTTAACCCCTCTCCGACGTGGGGACGGCACAACATTTTATCAAGCAAGTTGAAGAGACGATCTTGCTTAGTTTTTACGACGGGCCTTACACCCTCCAGTCCCTTTACGGAAGATTAATAGATAATAATGTTTTATAAATCTAACGTATAACCCCTCTTTCTCCCTATAATCCTTATACCTTTACATTAAGGTTCATAATTCCAATTCCTATGGTATTCGCGGCTTGTCAAGTAAATTTATCATGGTGATAATTTTCACGAATTGGTTTCCTAGTCTACTATAAAAACCTATGTGTTTCGATCATCGGCGCCAGGAGGGGGGGGGGGGGGGTGGAAGTAGATGCATGTACCCCCCTGTACAGAAATAAATCATAAATAACATAAGTCACTAAATAAATCTGCAACAATGGGAGCTATTGACCACAAAGGTTTTTTATGATAAAGCATTTTCAAGAACCCCTGTGATTTCAATTTGAACAAAAAACTTAATGCTATTATCTAGTATAGTGCGTAGGTGCGAATGAACGTCCCTAATACTAATCTTGACGACGTCTATCGTTTCGATTTAAACCCATAACAGATATCAATCTAGACATCCTACAGGCGTACTTTAAACAAAAAGATAAAACAGAATAGAATATTGTATTGATTTCTGCGACGCATTGCCTGAGAACGATCGCTATAAGAAAAAAAACGGTTGGAAAAAAATCAACCGAGTTTTAAATCAGGTCGCTCGACAAGTAAGCTATAGACAGATCTTCAGACGTTTCTACTTGTACTAATACTTCTTTGGTGACAGGGTTATCAAGTAGGCGTCTGGAGAAAATTCATTATGATCACAATTTTAAAGCATTAAAAAGCTTTATATGATAGCTACTCTTGTGTACCCTTTTATATAAATATCAAAGACTGAACAATACAAATTATAAAACCTACAAAACCCATTTTAAACATTGCTCGAATTTAGAATTAGTAAAAAATCCAAACATATCGATTTACCCAATTACGTACATTTCAAAGAAGGTTTAACACGAAAGGCTAGCTCCGGTGAATCACTGACGCAAGTACCTACGTATGTCCCACTCACTACTGAATACTGAAGAAACTACTCAAAACCACCCTTATATTATACGAATAAAGTAACTATTCAGTAAGCAGGCGGCTAATATTCGGTTACAAAATGAATGACAATAGTGAAGCGAATATGAAAAAATGACGCATCATCGGGAAATCCAGACAAAGCCAGACGAAGACATTGGCTCCCCTTCGATAGAGTCCTCATTGTGCTGCGTTTGTAGTACTGCGCGTGCGTTATCCTCCCTCATCCGTCTCTTTCTAACCCGCGCGGTGGCGTATACGCCATCTCTGTCCCGGGAGGGTCGATCTATACGACGCTAGGTACGGCTACAGTGCCGTACCGAGCCAGTACGCAGGTTTCTGGCGTCCGGCTTATACGTCAGTCCTACCAGAGTCGGGGAAGCAACGCGGCCGCAAACATGACGCGCGCCGTGCTATTTATAAGTGTATTTACCATATTTTTGGACGTCCTGCATGCTGGACAGGTAAGATGTTTCCTTTCTTCCTATTTGAGCAGGTTGTCCGACGGCCGGTCGGTTGGTCGGTTGCCGTCGGCACTAAGTCGAAAATCGATTGACCACGTTCGTTTAATGTTTTCAAGGCGTTATATAGTAGCGTGCTGAAAAGAGCGTTGACGCCGCTGATGCCATAAAAGTTGTTTTCGTAAGCGTTTGCTTGACGATTTTTTATTGGTACGTTTGGGTTGCGTAACACATGAAGGATGTCATGTTTGGAAAAAATATGTTGATTTTTTTACGCAAGTTATGATGTAAAACAGCGTTTTATGTCTAATATTTTTTTGCAGTTTTGTAAAAAAGGAAAGATTTATTTTATTTCCGTATGCAATCATATTTTTGTAATTCGTGTATTTTAAAAATTGCGTTGTAGGTATGAAATAAAATTTGGGTAAAAAAATATAAAGCATCTATTTTAGATTTAGATATATGAATCGCAAGGTACGTATGCAGCGTTATATATACGGGAAATACGTCGGTATATCCTGTTTGAGATATAAATCACCATTAAATAAAAAAATACAACAAATTGCGAAAATTACGCAACACACTTGAAACTAGAATATTACTTATACTCCTTAAAAAGGATTTTAAGACAAATACGTAAATATCATTTAATTATAGTTAATATGTTTTTTAATTTAAAACCATACGTACAAGACTTTTAAAAAAAGAAAAAAGTTTAGCTAACCGTTTTTGATTAGATAAGACTTTTTAAAAAAGGAATAGCTGTCTTCCTTCTTAAATAACTCTTAAAACTAATACTTTATCAATAAATCAATAAAAAATCTATATCAATCATTCTATTACAAAACGCAATAAAGAGCAATAGACGAGTCTGGAAATAAACGCATATACCAATAAACGGGGATATAAATAAAGCGGATACTAGTAGGCCAATGTCTATAAAGTTAACCCGGAGTGCAGATCTCGAAATTATTTGCTGACTCACCGGGTCGCTTGGGCCCGCGCATCGCTATTGGTTTTTGTGAAACTTTGACATTTTTCACAAAAATGAATTTCATTTATTGCGCAATGGGATTTATGAAAAAAAAACGTTGTCTTCATATCAGTGAAGAAGAAAGGATGTATATTAAAAGTCTTATTTGCGAATGAGCGATAACTTTTATATGAAGAATTTACAAATTGATAGGATTTCTTAAAAAGAAAAAAAAAAAGATATAATTGTCATAGTTACAAAGAGCTTATCTACGTAGGTAGCTTTGAGCCGAAAGTCTATAAAAAAAATTGGAAATATTACTTTACTATTGACATTGGCAAAATCACTGATGAATTGGTAACGATTGAGCGAAAAAAGAAAAGTTTATCTGACGATTAAGTAATCAATCTTAAAAGATACAAACTGGATAAATATAAAAGACTGAATAATTTTCGGCTTAATTCACTTTTTGGATTGTTAAATCAGCTTGGTGATCTCAAAAGTCAAAATATTTGATGAGTCATCGGTCTGTCAGACGGGCGCTTTGCGATTAACGGGTTACTTATTACATTTATTTACAAAATAAGGCATTTTAATGATTAAATGTTTGCGCGAATGTTAGATATTGTAATTAACAAATTGTTGGAATTTATCGCGTTTTTTTATGCTTCAAAATATTATAAATTAACTTTTTACAGCGGAACCAATAAAATCATAGATTTAAATACATTACATAATTGTCACGCAAATATTTTTAACATCACGAAAGAATAATTGTAAATTCCATGTTAATTTTGCTTCTTTCATTAAAAACTAAAAATATCTTGCACAAAAATGATATATTAAAAAAATAATAATTAATCTTAAAAGTCGCGAACTAAATATAATTTAATACTTCTGATAAAAATGTATATACGATATACTAATTTTAGATAACTGATCTAGAGTGCAGATCCCGAAATAATGTGATGAATCACCAGGTCACTCAACCCGCCTCCCTGATTGATGGGATGTTTAGATTTACACCTACTACTGCAAAAATATTATACCAGTTTAATGTTAAATGAATTAAGAGAAAGATTTTCAATAGCAAAGAATAAGAAGAAACCGATTATTGCAATTTAATTGACAAAATTAAACGACATGTTGTGCAGTACTGTTTTTGACCTTTTTCATTTTAGACTAGAGACAGTCAAGTGATTTTAGAAGATAAGACAATAAATGAATTTATCATTTTCTTAATTTGTCATTAAAACAATATTTCCTTTTGAGAATTGTATCAGTTAAAAAATATGAAATTTTCGAATCTTATAAGCGATATAAATCAAAAATATCGTAGAAGTATGATAATCGTATAATTTTTTTTTAAATGAATTTTATTAAAAGATTTTTCAATTATTGAAATTTAATCTAAAATATGAAGTATTTTATATTATTTAGCGAGATATAAATTATCTTGTATTTTTAATGTTTGAGCTGAGAGCGATATCCTCTTTTCGATGATTTACTGTAATCCGGACTCTATTATTTGCCTTAAGTAATCTTAATTATTTCTATCAGAAGATTACGATACAACTGAATCAATAAATATAGTTAATAAAATATTTATAGTTTTAATAATTTTACTACAGTAATTTATTTTATAACATACAATAATTGGTAAGTGATTCTGTAATATAATTTATCTTTTGTTATTGTCGCGGAACCAGCTCGATTATGGATAATCTGCATTATAGAATTCATTGAATAATGATACCGCATTGTATACGAAACATTTTCGACAATTCATATTCAAATTTAATTACTGAGCGATCTGCAAAACAATGATGTAATTGCGAAACGGTCATAATTATGGCATGCATCATGATGGCGCATCACTAATTATACTATTATCTTGAATTTCTGACTGTCTCGGAGGCGTAGTTTGTGTACACGGTAGGAGTACAACTACTGCGCTGAGATCCTGGGTTCGAATCCCTGGTCGGGCCAAAATAATAATGACTGGATTTTTCCATCTTAAAAAATTACTCAGTCGCAGCTCGAAGTCAGGAAGTTGACGGTGTGATACTCCCGTGCCTTGAAAGCTCGTAAAGCCGATGGTCCTGCGCCTGATCTGTATGTGGTCATGTCCGATTGCCGTCTGACCGGACTATGAGAGTGAAGGAACAGAGAGTGCACTTATGTACTATAATATCTCCTGCGTACCTGGCTAATCTTCGTTCAGATTGGCCGTGGCCGAAATTCGGTTGGAAAAAAATCGATCAATCACAACTTAAAGTTTTCGGAAATATAAAAAAAACAAGTGTTTCTAACCAGTTTTATAGGCACTATGCTAGAATCTTATAGTATACTGATAAACAATGTCGAAAGGTAAGGAAAAGATATCTCGATAGACCCTTTAGAGGACCCGTCGGGAACTTTCGATATTGCGAAATGAAGACATTTTACTAATGTTTCTTTATTATTTAGTCTTCATCAATAACTGTAACTAACTGAAAAATATGCCCTATATGACTTATTTCTAAAGTTACATAATTTAAGTCACGTAACATTATTTCATTTTTAACCCTCTTATTCGATATCCAGTAGCCAGTGTGACTACTGGACATAATAAGACAACATCTCATGTCTCAGGATGCCCAGCATAGTGGAAAACCAAACAATACTGTGTAATTCAAGGTATTGAATGGTATTTCTACTGTTTATAGGCGGTCGTATCGCTTGCCATCAGGCGAACGGCAAGCTCGTCTCGGCTTTCAAAGCAAAAAAAAAATATTTCTAAATAATCCTCGATTCAATAACCTATTTGATTTGTATCAAATCATATTCATTTCTTTATACGACCTTCGAAGTAAGTCAGATGTCATATGCCCCTTCTTTCGACGCGCATCAATGAATATAATATGAACCTACTCAGAAACCCAATCAATATGTAACAATGAAACGTACGAATCGAGTCGAACGTGAATTGGTTACCAATTTAAAATTATTTATTGAAATTTGTTTTCATTTGTACGAATATTGTTGGTAAAAGGTTGTTTTTTGAAAACTCACCATTTTCTTTCGAATACGTTAATGATTCGGATATTTCGAAATGGAAACTATCGATTATAATTTGTGCTATTGGGTTTTTCGACAATAACGCAAGTGATATTTCTTTAAAATACTAGGGTTTGTTTGGGTATAGGCCTATTTGAAAACTTTTCTAGGTTTTAAAATTTAACTGTGTAACTTTCTAGGATAAAACTATAGAAATATTATGGTATTGCTGGATTTAGTTCATACTTTTAACAAATATCTAAACATTAAGGTTTTGCATGAGCGCACTCAGGGAGGAGCATTAGCAAGAGAGGGCAGATACCTCATGGATTCAACACAAGAATATATTTTATATACTTATAACTTTTATAATGCGTGTAATTATTGCGACTACTCATATTAAATTTATTGGCATTCCCCCCGAATCAAAATTTGTGATCCCGCCCAAGGTTGAAAGTAAGGTACGTTAATAATATACTAAATAACATTAAAATGCCTTTGATAGAATGAGACTCTAATAAAAACTCAATAAAGCCGTAGAGTCTTTAAAACCTAATTATAATTTAGACAGCGATCTCATTTGATCTAGACACCGATTAAACGTAAGATGGTAAACATAAAAAATATAAAAGCGAATAACAAGTCGATAAAAAGCAAAGATTGCCAAATGAGATTCAATTTATTCCGATTGATTTATCATTCGATCGTTAACCCGGCTTACATGGCAGGTTTATCGTAAAATAAAGACTTTACACCAGCGTATTCCCATATATAAGTTGCGGGTTTATCAATTTAGATTCTTGTATATCTGGATTTTATTTTCGCTCACGAAAGGTTTAAGTTAAGGAGCGGTTTCACAATAGCGACATAGATAAATATAATTCTTTGGATTATCATTGATTTTGGAGCATAATCGGGGACTTCTATACTTGGTCATATAATAATATTTTTTTTTAAAATGGCCCTTCTTGAGTCTTTATGAATAGGGATCCTAAGCGGCGTCAGGTATGGGTGAAATATTATAATTATTACAAGACTTGTAATGTTTGATAAGATGCTGCTGGTTTCTTTACGATGGTAATAAAATTCATGACCATGTTGAGTGCTAGAGTGGGTTAAAATAATTTGCATACCGTTATGTTATATTCTCTTTTTTAAATATAAGTCTTTTTCTTCCACAGACATGTAGGTGTCGCAATTATTTGTTCTAGTTATTTTTATTTATCTCGGACTTTGATTTTCGGTAGTGCGACTATCTCTAAAATGCAATATTAGGCAATTAGCGTGAGTTTTATGTTTTCAATTTTATCTCGTCTTATATAATTTTATGTTATTAATTATATAAATTACTGATCGCCAAAGAGCCCCTTTTTCTTTTTATACCTTTTTTATACTATTTTTAACCTTTAACTGGCAATTAGAATTTTAACACACTTTTATAACTATTGCGCAATTAATGCAGGGTTGTCACTACGACGACTACTAATAAATGTTTTTTAAAAATAGAATTCCGTATTTATATCGTTTAAAACCCAGTTTGTAATTCAATTGCTTGGTGTTACAGTTTTATCGCTCCTCCTTTATGGATGCTGGGGGATTTCTGAGCATTGTTCAAAAACGGCTCGCGCTCCTTTGTTCAAGGGACGTGTGCAAGCTGATAACGAACACGCTTCGGACAAGATTAATTGTGGCTTTTTCTTAATAAAAACGGTGGCTTTGCAGTTGAATGTTGGCTTAACGAAGTGTTAATTTTGTAGTGGGGTAATTGTCCTTTTTTGTAGATACGAAGTTAACGGTAAAAGTCTTGGTTTATTTTAAACAATCAAGATGGTTGATAGCAAAATGAACAGACAAACTAACGAACTATTAAATAATCCACAAATTAATGATACCTATTACTAACAAACAACGCTAAAACCCCAAGAATTGACGAAAATAGATTACAGACAACACTACTCAGTACTCACGTCCGCAACTAAACTAGAAATCCATTTACAGTGAGCACTATCCAGTAGCCACAAAGGATAACGGCACAATACCTAGACTGAATGCCCCTCGTATTGAGACCGGTTGAATTTCACTGTCCGATTGCACAACCCTAGCGCTATGACGTAATAGAGGCTAGCTCGTTGTTCGTGCCATTAGTTTCTACCCACACTTTCTTTGAGTACTGGTATGACGGATATTTGAATTAAAATTTAATTTAGCCAGTAACTTGTTATCGGTTATCCTCTGGCTAGTGTTTCAGCAAGTCGGTATAACTAAACCAGCGAGAAAACAGTTGCTATTTATTATTTTTCTACGACTTGCACTTGCTATGAAATGCAATGCAAATAATTGGTTTCTAATTAATTAAATCCTCACCATGTTTTGTTTGTTTTATTAGACCGGGTCTTGTACAAATGTTGTAGTTTGTGTAATTTCAATAAAAGTTATTAAATTAATTTTTAATAGACATTTATGATTTGATTAAACCTATTAGTATATAATATATTAACTTGATAGGATAAAAGCAGATAATTTTCACACAAAAATACAGGCCATTTTAATAAAACATCCTTTCCAGTCGGCTATGTGAACCATTTTTGCAAAACACGACCCAATTATTAAATTAAAAAAGTTCATATTCCCATTACATGAGTAGTATGCGCTTTCATTACAAACGCGTAGGAAATGAATGGAAAGAAATTAACATCAAAATTAATTTGCGCGTCCGACACAAACCACTCTACTTAACGAGGTTTTGCGATTCCTCTTATTATGAATTTTGTAGGTATCATATTATATGCATAAACTTCAATATTAAAACGATATTCGATTTTATGGATATTCGAATGATAAATCATAACGTTTTGTTAATTAAGCGAAATGCTGGTGTTTTGTCATGTTCATTTATTCCGGAGGTGTTCATTGGTTATAATATGGAGTCTGGAATTTGTCACTGATATGACGATAAGCTCGCCCCCTATCACATCATGGGATCCTTCCCATGATGTGATAGGGGGCGAGCTTGTGATCACTTTGCGCCATGTGTATTCCTAAACACATGGCGCAAAGTGATCATAATGATAATCGCACCTAATTGCCTCCTCTTTTGGGGATAAAAGGCGAGTGTATGTTTTTTGTAAGTTTGATCATTTTACTCCCTTATTTGTTTCTTTTTTGTTCTCTTAATTCCCAACAAAACCGTTTTTCATTTAAGAGATTGGATATCCACCTGCAATATTAAATATGAAACGCTACGTAAGATTCTATACCTACGTTTCAGTGGGAAAAGCTCTTTGAAATTTTATCCTCATGCAAGATGTCGCCGGTGCAGCATCGCTAAGTCGCAGAGAGAGGGATTAGGGCCACGAAATAAGCGCTCCACTCCGGTTTAACCGAGCGGTGCGATGCAAACAGCCAACAGATGTTCTTAAGTGGAAATTCGAATTAAATTTCCCCTTCGAGTGTTTGTAATGTAGAAATGTTACGATTTATTAGGCTTGTTACCGGATTCTTTTGGATGTTTCGAAGATTTCAATTGTATTTGTAACCATCTGCACATTTCTAATAGGTTTACAACAATGGCATGATGCACTAAGCAGACTTTATTTGAACAGCAAAAATTTCTTACCTAAAATACAAATATTGCATGCAATTTGTCCTGAAATTAATAATCATCAAGTCTGCAACACAAAAGGCACACCATTAAATCTACGACAAAAGTATGAAGACGTAGTACCGTCTTCTTTGTATCGTCAAATGGCAATTGGCGCTTCTTCTAAGTGGAATCATAATCCCGGAACAGAGATAATCAGGCCATTCGCCGGAAGGTTCTCGAACGTTCCGCTTATAATACACGCTGTTTCCGCGGCTGCACACTTAAGACGTCTTAGCGGAACTTTACCTTGTGTGTTACGAGTCTTTTGTTTGAAAAGAATACGAAGAGTTGCGCCGAGCTCTGTAGGTTGCGGGCAGAATACACTTGGATTTATTTTTGGAACGTTCTAGCGTTATTTTTCTTGTTAGGCACATGTCCATGACGTGATATGACATTATCATGTTTATGAGAAATGCTCTTCTATTGTTTAGATATGGATAAATTAGGTGATGAGTTTGTGCAAGGATTTCCAACCAGATAACTTGAACTAACAGTGATATTATTAAGATCTGTTTTAGGTGATCATGAATATTAACAAGCTTGTATAACATCTTGACTGCCTCGGTCGCGTAGTTTTACTGCATGCGTGGTGCAGCGCTTTGAGCTTCTGAGTTTGAATCCCGGGTCAGGCAAAGTGATATTTGGGTTTTTCTCAGTATCAGCCCGGAGTCCGAAATTTGTGCTGATATGGCGAAAGGTTCGCACCGGAACACACAGCGAAAAGTGCGTGCCCTGGTTGCGCCTCTGCATACCCCTTCGGGGATAAATGCGTAACGTGTGTGTATAATACTCTATTTACTATAATCCAAAATGACGATAAAAGCTTTAAGTTATTAACATTTATTTAACAGCAGAAATACCTCCATGTTGTCTGCGATTATTATAAGAAACCGTTATGTTTTATTCTCTTTGCCGTTTCAAATCTAATTATAGTCAGGCTTGATTGTATTGAAATAAGCAACTGGTGCACTAATGGCATCTAGGAGTAACTGGTTCGTCCTCGCGCTACTATTTATGGATAATTTTTTTTATTCTATAATAGTTCAGCTATTTGCCGACCTTGGAGGTTCAATCAGTAAAAGTATATTATTCGTAGTACGTAATGATCATAATGAATATATTTTATTTTGTGCTGTTTATTATGCGTATTTTTTACATTCTAATTTCAAATATTGTTTCTAAAATAATTATCTCATTCTTTTTAATTTTTCGAGTTTACCAATAAGTGTAAACGTTTCTAATCTATTTCTCATCAATTAATATTGTTTCAACCAAATTATTCAGTCCACGCATTCATTTATCGATTTATATAAACATGATTGAACTGTAAAGCCCTTTGCTAGTTAGTCAATAATGCTATACAAATCCATTAACTTTACGAAGATCCGACGTATCAACTGAATCAGCACTTAATAAACTATAAGTGAGGGCTTTGAAAGGTCCTTTTGTTGACCTTCAGCATAACTGCGAAACCTCTTCATGGCTCAAACTTCATTATAAAGGTATTGTTACACGGGTAACCACGTCAGAACAGGCACAAGGCCCAATGGAGCGGCAAATAGGCCTTTCTGCCCCAATTGCTGTGTAGACGGGCCTTAACATTGATATCCTTGCTAGTATTAATATATTTGAGATAAAGCGAGCGAACTGAGTTAAATCAGCCGTTTGGTAGATAGTTTATAGGATTTATTATCGAATAATGGAGCGTCTTTTGTTTTCTTTTTTTTATTGTGTAGATACGTGTTTATTATTTAATAAATAAAAAGGTTGATTTTAATACGTATGGAAAATAAGGATTTGTGTAAAATATGTATACCTACCTATTAAAGTATGGCGTTTATATAAATGAGTTGTGTAGCATTACTTTTTATATTAGATTGATTTAGTATGGCCTTCACTTAGAAAATAATAAATAAATACAATGAAAATAATATTTTATTACGCAAAACGTGTTCATTATCAGATTATGAAAACGAATTAGGTGATGATTATAATATTTTTCTTTAATATTTAAGCGTCAAATTGAATATATAATACCTTTAATGTTAATATGGCCATATCTTCGAAAAATATTATTGATCAAATTTAATCTATAATATACATAACAGTTTATTTGCTTAGCCCTACAAAAATAAACTAATGCACCCTAAGATGTTTTTATTACATAGATACGTTATCCGAGCTCAATACTGGCAAGACGAAAGTAAGGTAACTGCCCGACATTCACTTAGTCAACCTCCAACCACTGTCGCGACTAGTCGGCTTACTAACTTTTGTATTTTTATAAATAAAATGCCTTCCTGTGTTTTTAGACGATGTACACATTATACTCCAACTGTGAATGAAAAACGTTTCATTTTATACGTTAGTAATAAGTAGACACTCTTGAACTTATATTTTAAACTAATAAATCCATTTTATTCGACTGTCATGGCGACGGGGCGGCCGACGCTCGGGCCCATTCGGAACCACTCGGGCTCGCTCGGGCCGTATCGATGCGAGCCGCTAGGGCTGTGACTATAGTAAATACTCCGCTGTTTTTATGTGCAATTTTGTTAGTGTATGACGCGTCTATTTGTAAAATGTCATTGAATGCACCCATATTTCAGAATTAAAACCTAAAAAGTCCTATACGAATGCTAATTTAACACGAATTTATAGCATTGCCGTGGCAAGTTCCAAATTTATTTCGAAATGTTTTATTTCAACACGCTAACATTTCTAAACTGGCTAAATATCGAAGGTTGAAACTTCATTACCTCCCGTTCCGAAGCGATAAAATAACGCCATTTTATTTTGAGCCGCGTACGTAAATTCAGGGTTATTTTGTAAATTCGAAATTCAAATTTCGCATGGGATTTAGAAAAAAAGCATTCATGTTTGCACTAAATTATGAATAAATATTTACGCGTAATCCGTTGGGAGATGGTTGTTTTGTTTGGTTTAGGATATTGGGAGTTTCATTGTTGTTTGAAGAGTAAACATTGGTATATTACATCTATATCCAAATGATGAGGTTATGTTGGCTCAATGTTTTAAAAAAAGAATGCAGAATTCGTAATAAGAATTTTACAATTAGCTTCGATTCGATGTTTAAAAATGTTATTTTTTTTTTATAAACGATTACCAACAACAACGTTTATTAGACGTTTAACATAAATAACTACAGATAAACAAACTCATTGCTATTATGAAGCCAATAACAACAGGAAAATGTTGTTATTGGATTTAAAATTTTTATTCGAGCCACATCTTACACGGAGAAAGATGTCTTCGACTGGAATCGTGAATTGGATTATCCTAGTTGAGTTTTCTTTACAGCCGTCGCCGTTGAAAATGTTTTATCAAAATTATTTTGCTTTGCATTTCTTGACACGTTTTGACCTCTACAAAAGAAAGAATGAGATGGATTTTGAAGAGCGTCATTTATTCCAGTTGCTTAACTTTAGGAAATGATGGTAAACGTAAAAAAAATAGTGTAGAGAGAACATACGTCAACTGTGTAGAGTGCCAAAGGAGTCTTGATTCCATATTCCGTATTCCAAATATTGGTCCAGTAACATCCAGACTTGGATGAACATTTCTAGTTGCGGCATGACATAAATATTTATCATCTAGTCATAGTTTTTGAGAGTATAACATTTGAGTTAAATGGGATAGTATTAGATGTAGAAAAGAACATGAAGTCTACCTTCCATTAATTAACAGGTTTAATCATTCCATAATGGAATTGATTTATTAAGCCTCTATTGCTTTAAATTAAAATCAGACATCATGCAATTCCATTTTTAAATTGCAAAGTCATGGTACAATAGTCACCTTCATTCACAGGCTTCATCAGTTCTCATATCCAATAAATAGGAAATCGGATTACTGCCACATGGCGCAGTGTCGAATCGAACTGTGAGCCGGAAACTCCATTGTGGAGTGCTCGGTTGAGCGCTTGTTACACGCAGGGTTGTCAACAGTAATAACGTGTACTTTGAGATGTCAGCGTTGTTCATTGTGGCCTTAATTTGCTGTGGAGGGGTGCCTAGTCGGACGATTACAGTATGTTGGGTATCTATAGTTCTTCGTTCCCATAAGCGTTCCCGGATCAGTCAATGGTCATCCGATAAGTCTGTTGTTTTAAACGCGACTATTGAAGGATCAATATCTTGTTGATCGATATTGTATTCTAAGGACACATTTCGTCGGCTTCCGTCCAGTAACTTTGCCAAGCGAGAATAAAAAAATCATCCTAGGTTTATTTGATATAGGCTTTTCTGCTTTCAGGATATCATTTCAGTATTCGTTATTTTAATTTTTGCTATTTCTAATTGACTAAACCCGGCTACATTTACAAACTTGACAACCCTAGTGGCACTTGGCAGATTTTGATATGGGCCAGTGAATTTTAGCCAATGTACATTGAAGTTAACTCATAAATGTTACATTGGTCAATATCAAAGGGTTGTACGAGAGGTTGTTTGTGAAGCTGGAAAAGTTGATGGAC
The DNA here is from genome assembly GCF_014839805.1 of Manduca sexta. Lineage (NCBI taxonomy): Eukaryota > Metazoa > Arthropoda > Insecta > Lepidoptera > Sphingidae > Manduca > Manduca sexta. The sequence goes on along the minus strand of NC_051125.1, from coordinate 9,411,646 downwards.
TGCTATGTTATGTACAAGCTCCGTTTGGGTTGCTTTAATAGATCGAATCTCTGTGGGTCTTAAGGATACTTAATGTATTGCTTCTATTTAACTGTATTTAAATTAAATGAAATTGACTTCTATTTACAAATACAATTCTTGGTTAAATACCTACCATATTTCTCGCGTCTTAGGTTATTAATTAAAACGACAAAAATCTTTGCGAATAAGATTTATTTTTCCAAAAAACGTTTCCTTAATTTAACTTCTGCTCCCACAGATTGATTAAGTCGCAAAAAGTATTTTCACTAAGTCAATAAGATCGATTTTGCTAAATAATTGGCATCCCAGTAATTGTGATTAAACAGCATTGTGATTGCTGCCAGACGAATTGCAATCAATGTTATCTCAATGAATCCCGTGGATCCTTAAACTCCCTGCTTAGTTGAAGCCATGGTTCCTTCCGTATTCATTTAAGGGCTTACCGAGAAACGTTTACTAATTTATTTACCGCAAAATGTTATTTTAGATAGCATATGTGTTCGCGCAAAGAATACTAAATATAGAGGTGGCTTTTAATATTCTTAATAAAACAATTGTTTTTGCGTTTTTGACCTTTTTTATGGAGAAAAGTAAGGATGTTCGATGAAAGATGAGATAGTAACAAAATAATTAATAAACTTATGCAATTTAATGGCGCTGATCACTAAACTCCAGCAATATATAAATATTCTACTTTTATAACCTAAAAGAAATCAATAACGTTAAATGAAGAGGAAATTGCATATAAATCATCGTGAATTGTGTTACTTTGTGTCATGGCAGAGGTTCATTATCAAAACTTATATCTTGAAAACGCTATTACAGGCAGAATAATAACGTTTCCAAACTCAGATCAGTTTACCTGTAACCCGTTTGATCCATTATCCACGAGGTCTTCGAGCTGAATCCTTTGTACAGAGATCCAACTGTTCCGTTCAATTTTGCCTTCGGAATGTCTCGAAGCTGCAGTAATTGAACTGTCTGCCTCAGCTATGCAATGGCCTTTGTAAAATACGTTACTGGATACTAATAGAATATTCCGAATTTCCATGTTGCTATTGTTTATTTGCAAATGGCTATAAATGTTTCCTAAGTGACATTTGGTCTTATAAATAAGCTCGTTAAATCCAATTATGATCTTCTCAGATCTGGTTACATAATCTAGCCAAAAGTTATCAATTAAAAGAGTTTTAATTGGACAGACAGTTTAAATAGAAGCTTCTAGAAGCATGAAATTGTGCATGTACCTTCTATATAGTAGATGAGAATTAAAAAAAAAAATGGGTTTGTAATTGAATCCCCTAAATACGTTAAATATCGCCAAAGGCCAAATGACAGGACAAGGCTAAAGGACAAAATAAAACCAATATTCCTTATTAAAAACACTGCACCATTTTTACATCCCATCTCCATAAAAGACTTGCAAAGTCCAAAGGTAGTTCAGGTCGAGATTTACATATAATCCACCAGCTTTTAATCACAGGTCCTCGATTATCGGGTAAGGTCCCCCATTTTCGGAGGTCACATCCATATTATAAATAAATTCCATTAACCACACCACAACTGAGGCGCCGATTTCTTGTATGAATCCAGTCTTGTATACATTTACATACATTACTCCCTGTTTGGGTCCTCATTAAATATGTCCAAGGTTCGTGCGGTACGGACCTCGCCTTAAACGGTCGAAACGGGATTTCTGTACTGATTTAGCACGCTGATATATATCGGCTTAATTGAGTTGTCCTGTACATTAATTGGTGATTTCATGGGAATGTGTAGGGTTTTTAATGTCTTGATGGATGGAGTTCTGTTAAATGGTACGATAGTGTTTGTTTTTTGAGGGGAAAATCCTCGTTCACGAGCTTGTTGTTTAGTTAAGTTATTATGTATTAGGTTTTTCAAAAGACTTAATACTATGATTACAATATTTAAAATATTATCACTTACTTATGTCTATAATGTAAGCCCAAGTTAGGAAAACTTAACATGTATATCATTTAATTTAAGCAGAAAATTTAACAAATTTAAACATGAAAAATGAAACGTCGATGGAACTGGATTTATGTATGGAGCGACAATGTCATAAAATTGAATGTAAGGAGCGACTCAAGGTGTAAGTCATTTGAAGCAGTAATTTTTATTAAACCAAATTGCGACACTAGTCGCACAAATGTTACGTACAAACGTATTTACAAACTATACTATGAGGACGAATAGTGTACCCGAACGGAATTCCTAGTATTTTTTGTCGTCGTTCAGCTTTGTTTCTCTGACAGTCACCTGGAGTAAAGTTGTATCTCAATATTTGCTTATCACAGCGCCACTATGTCTACGCAATACGAAGACTGTTATGTCGTAAGCGAAGCAAAATAAACTTCATTGCTTCGAACGTAGCTAAGTACACATTTGATAATACGCGCCTAAGTGTTAACTATTCAAACTCTCAATAAGTATCACGAAGAATTTAGGACAAAAGTACCCTGAACCGGTGGCAATGGATGAAAATATTGATGAAGGTGGAGGAAGCGCGAGAAGTATGCCAGAATCGTGCAAAATGGCAATCCATAGTCTCTATCTACTTCTAAGGGATAGAGGCGTGATACTATGTATGTATGTATGTAAGAATTCACTGTACAAATTCGAACCTACTTCAAACTATATATACAATATAAACTGGCGACGATAAGAACTAAGATGTCAGTAAAACAGCCGGGAGGCTCGGTAATGGCATTGTAAAACTTTACTGCGTGCGGAATCCAGTCTCTGAGTGCAGTGACCATCGCCGACTCGTTCCGGAGACATCGACAAACCGGAATTAGAAATTTGTACATCTTTTGTTCGATGCGGGCTTCATTACATTGATACATATGTCAGATCGTGTAAAATGTGCAACATTACAGAGCATTTTTAAGTGACATTTATTCGATCTTGTTATTTTTTAGTGTACCTATTAAATGTTTAAACATTGAAAAATTCGTTATTTATATTTTCGATAATTTAAGTTAATCAGTCTTTTGTTTTTTGACTACAAAGAAAATCAAGTTCTTTAGACAGAGGTGCATCAACTCAACAAAACACAATTTTCCAAATTGACTAGCTGTGCCGAGAGCATTGAACTTAGTAAAATATTTTCTATTCTCCACATAAATTTAATATTCGCAAATTATCCCAATATTTTCACGAAATACATTTAATTAAACCGTAGACGTGGAACGTGCTTGGAATGTCGACATTAAAATGAAATAAAACACGCGATAAAATCCGTGAATGGTTTTATTTAACGAGTTGCTGTCGCGACAAACAGAGCTTTGTTTAGAGGTCGTAGGACCAATAAATAATCTTAATCCATAATTAAGGTAATCAGTGTTTAACCTTTTCCAATTTTCACCATTAGTAGTACTCGTGAGATATAAGACGACTAGATGCAAAAATTACGCTGATATAAGCCATAATTCTGCGGGTCATTCTTACTATATTTGAACCAACTTCTTTCTTGCTTTTTGTTAAATGATTCGTAATGTAACATTTAATTCGCAAAATATTATTACAATATTCCAACCTCCTATGTTCTAATATGGTGTCGGAGTGGGGATTCTGCTATTTGATACATGACGCACCCCCTATGCGAACTAGCTAAATGCAGAAACACAACTCCTTGAAACGAGGAATCGTGTATTTGCTATTGTCGGAGCTACAAAATAAATCCTCTAGAAGTACAAAGCCTTAAATCTAAAACAAAGGAATTTGGTAATACCTGTAGTATACTTCAGATAGGCGATGTTCAAGCAATGCCGTTGATTTAACCCCGTGCGTTCGAAACAGGTAAGGTTTAATGAATTTATCTTGGCAGGCGAACATTAACTGAGTTTACGAACAAATTACGAGCACAAATTTGTATGGCATCTTGGAAGTTCGCTGCCGAAACTGCCGTTTTTGTTGATAGTTTGCGTGACAGATTATAGGTTAACGTTGGGTATATAAGTACTCTGTAGTTTATATGTATTACTATAAAAACTAACATACTTCAGATTGATTTTATGTAAAAGTAATGTATGACTAGGTGGTTACAGTGTTCATTATACATATAATATATTTTTAATCACACGTTCAAACATATTATAGATTTTTGTTATACCTTAAGTCAGGTAATAAAAGTAGTTAAACACATTCAAAATTTCAAATCGCCTTTAAATTCTTTTGTTCTTATCGTTTTTTCTGCAATAAATACATTTCAAAGGGTTTACTTTATTTTAGATAAAAAGTATTTTGCGATTGAATTCATTGTATAGTAGAGATTTCAATTTTTGAATTTATTCAGTTATCTGTTTTTATGTCTATATCAATATAATTTATACTTTACACGTAGATCATATATAAATGACATTGAAATCGACAGGTATAGTTGTTTATTGCCCTACCGAATCTCGTGATACAGAAATGATCTGTGAACTTGTGAAAATCAATATCGTGTTAAAGCCTTTGAAGTCATCCACTCGTGGTGGAGTCGCGTGCCCGCTTTATTTCATTAAATTCAGTTTTATTGCCGCTTCCGACTGCCACAAAGTCTCGCAAGTACTCTAGCTCGAGTACAATAAAAGTGAAATATTCCGGCGCGTGATGTTCCAGGGTTTTGGAAAATGTTCGGGCCGTTGTTTCGTTCTTGGATTTGGTCTCGTTTATATTATTTTAATGTTCACTGTTGTAAAATGTTTCGAAAATTTATTTCACTGAGGCTCTTTACAGTACTGTTTGTCCATTGCTCTAACATCGTTTACACCATGTTCTAGTTTCTAATTGTTATCTAGTTTAGTCGTTTATTTGTTTATTATACTTTAGTATTTTATGTGAATATGATCATCATCATCATCATCATCATAGGACAGTCCTATCTTTCAAGTTTTTTATATTTGTTCATACTACAGTGCGCATATCCACCTCTTCTGATAAAAAAAGTTCATATTATCTTTACAGTAAGGAGGAATAACATTTTTATATTAAACTAAAAATCTTAGAAGTACAAAATTCATTCAGCAGTGTCAGTTTCCCTTTTGTAATACACGTAACAAAATAAATAAATAATTCATATTTGTAGCCAAGTGTGCCTAAATCTAATTTAGTAAAATACTTAGTATTAGTACCTATATTTTGCGTTGGATTTCCCTTTGGAAAATTTTACCCTTGGCCACCGCCATTCAGTACAATTCGTATAGTGCGCAATATCGACAAACAAAGCTAATATTGTATTAAAATACGCGAACAGTGTATGGTAATGCCCAACTATTTTCTTTTTTTTACATTTGAAATTCGAATATGCGTATTCCACTCGCGCGCGAGATTAGCCGTGAGCGAGTGGCTTGCAGCGGTGTCACTGGAAACGGAGCATGTAGGTTAAGGGCCCTCCGCGCTTTGTTAGGGCGCTCTAATCACTGGCGGCTTGAGGACACGCGACTCGCGCCTCGAGGGCTCGTGCCACTAGCGTTTTGTGTCTCCCGGCTGCGTCTATCATATGCCCACGCCGCGTACTGAATATAATTAAATGTTCAAGTTGTTTTGTAGATGAGACTTAGTTGGGCGGTGGTGGAATGGACTGGTGAATTAATCTTCTTGTTAATAACTATGAATGCTAAGTATGGATACTTTAGTGATAAAAATTTTGTGTATGATCACTAAAATACAACATTCATGTTTTCATAAATTCAAAAAGGTTATACGACAATCAGTTCCTTATGATCGATGGCGTACCCCTACACAAGGAACAAATCATTCATATTACGATTTATATGGCAATTATACTCACGAATGTTGGATACGAATGTAATCGCAATCCCGTATAAAAGCAACGGGCGAGTAACCCCAGGCGTATCGGCGCCGACAATAAATGTGAGAAATGTCATGATAAACAGGCAATTGCAATAATCAAACCGCAGAGCAGACGCTGTTTATGTTTTCCAATAAATCAGAAAAGGCAATTCCATCTCGATTCCGTACAAAACTACTGGCCGCTATCCAAGCTGATACTCGATACTGGATGCGGCATTGCAGACTCATGAAAAACAATATCACATTTATTTGATGTCATATTCCGAACGCGTATAGGAATAAGGTATAGAATGGCGCGATAAAAACGTTACTAAAATGGCCGCCGACATAGCGTCCATATTGTTTTGGGAAAATTTATGGTTTACTGTCGTCCCTGCTTTGAATTTCTAATTGGTTTCCATGAGATCCTTTGTGAATTTCCTAATCTTTTTTACTTACAGCGCAAAACTTGTTATTAACGTTTGTATTTGGAGTTTTTAAGTGGCGTACGATTCCATCTGTTTGAGGTTTGGAGATTGCTTCTTTTAATTTCGTTTTGTTTTCAATGTTTGTTCGGGACGGCTTTTAGCTCCCGATTTATAGCGATGATTACAACCTTTTTTAATTATATTAGCTTTAATGATATTATTACGAAGCGCTGCGTGCACAATTGTCATATTTTGTTTTAATGTTTTATTTTACATTTTGCAAAGTTAAATTATTATTGTAATATCATAGACGAGAATAGAATTTATCCAAGAATCAATTTCGATATTTTATTACATTAAATATTTAATCAGTAGTACCAATATAATGCTTTAGTGAGAGGTATTGTATAATTCAGAGTAACAAATTGATTCCCTTAAGTGGTTTTCGTTTCGTACTTACGTTTAGGTTATTGGGAATTACCTTAGCTATTAAGTACAACGGTTCAATATTGTGAGTATTAAGGTTGCCTTCTTTAATATTTAATTTGTATTGAAGCTTGCTTAAGGTTCGTATTAATGTTGAAGGCAATGGTTTTCTTAGTTTAATATTTTATTAGTAATGGATGACGAGTGTCTATCTACGCCCATAAAAACCCATATTGCCAGGGTAATTTTAGAATGTAATTTGCAGACGGGAACGTGTTTTAATTTTTTGTGTTGTCAGCAAATACGTCAATAACTTTTAGCTATGCAAATACTCAACAGTAAAACAGTCGATTTATGTAAAGTGAAAATATATAGGACGTCATCAAATTATTTGTCATAACATCAAATGGTTTGCATCAATTTTATTGTTATATCTTTAAATTGTAGTTCGTCAGCAAACTTTAGCAATTCACGAAGGAAATTTTAAAATATTTATTCGCGTAAATAAAGTTCGATTCCTGACTAAGGAAATAAGGCTAAATGAAAGTCCCGACAATTTAATAGTAAGGTGGGCCCTGCCTGGCCCGAGAGGGTTGGGGAAGGCGACAAAACTCATTTCCGGTCCGGCGGCGGAAGCGGCGACCAATAAGTGAGGAAAAATAAAATTCAACTCTTTTGCATTTGTATAACGTAATATTTCGCTTGAAGGGCTTCTGGTTGTAAATTGTTTCTCTTTTCTGTAATGATAATGGATTTGTTGGCAATTTCGTGTTACAATTTTTATTTTGTGATTGCTTTTGGTTGTTTTGTGTTTTATTGTTTTATTTTATTAAGTCAATGATATCATTGAAATACGCGTAGGTAAAGTTACTCATAAATTTCGAGTGAATTTGTTCCTTCGGGGATTGGAAATCCTTTATACACCGCAACAATAAACAAATATATTCATCTCCGCAGTCCGCAAACACGACTAATTAAAGCAAACACTATCTTGATTGCATTTTTGGCCTAAACACGACACATTTGAATTGGTAAGGTTATGCCAGGTTGGCAGCCCTCCAGGCTGGCAGTATGTCGCCCGTGCTAGCTCTGACACCACGCATCCGGGTTGACCTACTTTTTGAACAATATTCCACTTTTATGTCCACACTTCAGGGTTGTTAGTCGGTAAGCTTACTGCATAATGTTGGGACTTAGACGCTACCGCACTTGTCGGTAAGGTTTGGAATTTCGAAACTATAATTTTATGGGGGTCGTGGAATACTAGTCCAGCTGATCTTCAATATAGAACCTTGTGCTTACGAATTAACGTTTAATTTAATTTAGCAAAACGTCAATGCTACTTCGGAGTAAACTGTACACAATAATAATTATAAGCAAAGGCAAGAATGTCGATATTTAAATGAAATTTCTAGAGGCTATGTAATTACGTAACGTTTTGTATTAAAAAGGAAAAGGTCTAAAAAATAATAATACTAAAAATTTGTGTTTTTATATCATTCGTTGTAAAAACAGGGTTCGTTTTTGTTTTACTATGCATGAACATATCGTACAATGAATAAATTGTTACGTGACTGCCTCAGCTTTTCATAAGAAGCTTAACGATGCCCAGCCACGAACCTCTTACAATCTATATTTTATTTCACCAATAAAGCAAAGGAAATCGTCTTGTAAAATTGTTCGTTTCTCATTTAGCATTTTATTTTTTTAAGTCGAAGGAATCACTCCAGCCAGCCTTTGAACACGTTTAAAAAGAGAAATAAAATAATATCAGAGTTTCACTCGTTTCAAAGCGATACGGCAATACACGCTTGCGATAGCACGTCGTTGCAAAGTCACACCGCTCCATTTATTTGTGTAGCTTGTGTACTGTTAGCGACGCGACGTCAGTACAAAGTTATCTCTAACATTTTGCTGAAATGTTTCGCCTTTGCATTTGTGTTTGAATATGGAATAAGAAATCTTAGAACGATGCGTTGACACGCGTGGTTCTGTTTCTCTGTTATCGAAAAGCTAGACTTATAGGAATTTTGGGACAATGTTGGTAATGTTGAGATCTATTTTAAGGGAAAAGCGTTTGTCTTCCGAAGCAGAGAATATGACATATTCACCCAAAAGTAAACAGAAATTGCATTATTCAGATAGATATTTTAAAATGAATACAAGTCATTAGAATTTAAATAGAAGTCAAAAGAATCAATTTTAATATAGAGATATTAATGATCTTGAGGTAGTAAATTGTGATATGTTTGATATTTAACTAGTTGTTCTTCGCGGCTTTTCCCGCATGATAAGCCTTCTCGCTACCAAAGTTCCTTAAATACTATAGCGGTTTATATCGCCACATGCATGACGTCATCGTCATCTATTTAAAGAATCAGATTAAAAAAATCCGTTATTCCCCATGAAAGGCAATTTTCGTGATTAAAAAGGCTATGTTTGAATCTCGAACATGGTCTATTCATGTGTCAAATTTCATCTAAACTCATACAGTTCTCGCTGCGTTCACTCCTCACAAACATCTAAACTTTCAAGCATCCTAATGTTTTCACAAACTTTCGGATTACTAGTATACTATACTTATACTAAGAAGTAAGATAGGATAAGAACTACGATACTTAATGTAACTTTGAACGCCACTTATAAGGTTTCAATATAAGTTAATATTTCAATAAATTTATCCTAATAGAAAATAATTCAGGTCAATAAACGTTCTAGATTTAATTTCCGATTTCAAATTATACACAGGTCCGTGGATTTAATTTGAAGCAAAATTAATAATGTATTCCGTAGGCAGGTGTTTCAGGGCAAATTATTAATTAATTAATTCTTTTTCTGTTCCAGGTAAGCTTCACACCTAGAAAGATTTTTCATTAAGACCAATATTGGAGAAAGGTAGGTATTGAACATTTTTAAGATTATATCTCCACGAGCCGTTATACCAAGGTAAGGCGGCCATCTTTGTTTTAGGAAAAATATTTTGTCATGTACCTTTTTTTTAGAAATGAATATATAAATTATAAAAGTATTTTTTGAATAAGTAATTGTCTAGCGACTTATAGGCATGACATAAGAATAGTCTTTATTAATTATTGAACATTTGGTGCTGAAACACTACGTTCGATTTTATGAGAGGCGTAAAAAAAGTATGTTAGTTGAACGCGCTTTAAAAAATAATATCGTAGCTTTATTATTATTTAGCACTGAGGTGTATCCATTTAATATGGTTTTAAATATCAGGATATAAGTATCTGATCCAAACATACAATTGTAACTGAATAATGTAGGTACTGCATATATTCGTACCGCAAAGCTCCTTCAGAAAATCCACTTCAAAATGGCGGATGGCACGATTCTGCCGTTGCGGTTTGCCCGTTCTTATTTGAATGCTATTCAACTTGGAATTTCCTTTGAGAATTCTTCGCGAAATGTACGCGTTGGTCCGTATTGTTAATTTAATATACTCAAACACGAGGATTTTATAATTTTAATTTAGTCCGCGACGTATCGTTGCTGTCAGCATCTTGATGAATATTCATTCAGGGGGCAGTTTGCGCTTTTTTCTCGAATCTATTTCTGACTTAATTTAGTGTGATGAGTCTTTTGAGCCCCTGTAAGGACAGAAGACATAAATTGGTCATGTGTCTTTCGTTATCTTGATGTTTTATGGCAAATTTTAAAGTCATGTTGACAGTATTTTAAATTTGTATTTAGCCGCCATGTGTTGTAGTAGTACTTACAAAAAATCTTATTAGTTTTTCTCACATGAGTATTTGCACAAGTTCGTTCTCAAGATAGAAAGTAGTTTAGCAATTAGGCATAAATAGTGAATTTTTGTTAAAATTTTAAGATTGCAAAATTGGACCCGTAATTTCAGAAAAAAACACCTGATAATCTTTCTGCTTTATAACATAATACTTATTCACTTACTTAATGATACAGATTTCTTATAAACTTCGGCTCATTGAATCGCTGGGAAAGTTTTATTCGACTCCAGTTTTATTTACAACAAATTGCTCCCTTAATGTCTACATTTTACCTTGCCAAGCCATTTATTACTTACAATCAAAAGCACTAAAGCGTGAGCCTTGAAATTCTGATATATGTCGCACCACATTGGATTTAAACAGCGCTGTGTTATAAAATATTCGTTCCCCAGACATTTTCTTGTCGTGTAAGATCCTCATTTCAGATCTCATCTGTCAGATGGACGTGTTGTTTTACTTTTTATTATGCCTATAAAATGGAAGCGTGACCTTGTTAAATAAATACTAGGCACAGAAATTCGGGCGCGATGCGAATAACTTAGCTGTTTATGCTCTTATTTTAGTTAAATTCATTAATATTGAAGATGTGCGTACTACTATGTATTTCTAGCTTAATGTTAGTGGGTAATTCATTTTCAGACGAGTGTCTAGTCCGGTTACTCTAGTGTGAAGTTTTGTCATGAATTGAGCTAGGATTCTAATAAATGGAGTGTACTTTAAGAAAATAATTTGACGTGTTGCTCGACGCATTGTAGGACATAAAAATATAGGCATGAACGCATGTTGAAAAAAATTGACGTTTTTCAAAAGTTGAACATTATTATTTTTTACTCTCCTGAGCTCCTTTTCTCCTTTATTATTTTTTATTGCCTTAGTAAGCATACGAGCAAGCAGCATCCGTCGCCCATGAACTTTGCAATGTCAGAGGCACACCGTTGCTTAATAGGAGGTGAGGACTATTTTATAAAAGTTACCTTAAAGAACACAAATTGCGAATAATAATTCTCCAGGGATTTTCGTAATATGATTTTTCATAGTAAAATATGAAGCAAGCACTCAACCTTCTCAAACGTAGTACATACATACATACATAACATCACGCATTTATCCCCGAAGGGGTATGCAGAGGCGCAACTAGGGCACCCACTTTTCGCCAAGTATGTTCCGTCCCATGATGTGATAGGAGGCGAGCCTATCGCCATATCGGGCACAAATTCCAGACTCCGGGCTGATACTGAGCAGAAAAACCCAAATATCACTTTGCCCGACCCGGGATTCGAACCCAGGACCTCAGAGCGCTATTGTACCGGGCATGCAATACAACTACGCCACCGAGGCAGTCAAACACTCAAACGTAGTGTCTGTTGTAATCTAAGTTTAGTAACACGATGTCGTTTAGTTCTCCGATTTAATTTTGTACTTCACGAAATAAGTGTTTTCGGAGTCTCTTAGCTCAAGTGGTCTTTGAGTTTGAGACTTGAAATTAACGGCTAAGACGAGCACGTACGGGGACTTTTGCTGTGTTTGAGTTAAACAAATCGAGTTATTTGAATAAAAAATAGTCACAGATCCTACACAATTCATTAGTGTTTTAGTAGGTTTGTATAGTTGCGTGATAAATTATTTCTATTCTAATTTATTTCGTGAACAACGTGTAAGTACGCAATGTAAAATTTAGAGGATGTGTGTGAAAATAGGCACTGAATAATTAATGCGAAACCGCAGATTTCGAATGATGATTATTTGTTTGTATTTGATAAATATATTAAATTGTTTTATACTGTTTCTTTTTTTCTATCTAAATGAACTTAATTATCTTAAAATCATTGGTAGTTTTGGCTTTCATTTATTTATTTTGGTTTACCAGACAACTTTACTGTCGTAGCGATACGTGAGTTGTTTAAATCATACGTTTAGGTTAGGTTTTAATCGATTTAGCTACTTCTATTTACTTTGGCCGAAGGTCGCCATTATCTACGATCAATAATGTTTACCCAGCAAAGTTGGAACTGAACTTACGACTTCGAAGATAGAAGTTAATTAAAGAAGAATATTTGATTTCATTATTTTATTTTCTTTACTTCTAAACTGTAATAAGCAAGGCTTAAGGTTTCATAGAATTGTTTGTATTACGGCGTACGTATTACTATCATAAGACAGAATACCTATCAAGATAAATTATTGGTTGATGAAAAAATCTGATTTGTACACAGCTTTTTTTCACATAAAGGAAATTCGTACAAGACAAAGGTGTTCGGATACACACATGTTAAATTTTAATAAGATGCGCGGATGAGAAATTATTTCATTTCCCGAATGTGTTCAAGCGTTCGCGGCGCTATAACTCACGGATATTGCCTGACTGATGCGATCCGGATGTTGCCAGCCTTGTTCGTTCGGATATTCTTACACATTATTTATTAGAAAAAGTGTTCAGTAATAATGGAAATGAAAATGATAGGCAGGTGTGGCACAGCCTGACTTGAGTTAGATGGTGCGGAATCCATATGAAGTTGTAGCTTTATGTTACCTACGCTCATAGAGCCAATGTAATTATATTTTATACGTGCTGAAAATGCGCGACAAACGCAACTAAAACGCATAGTAAGTATTCAACAGACAACTCTACTTATACAAAAACGTGTGCCCTAAAATTGTGTATATAGCGCTCGACCACGAGCTCTTTCGACCCTCCAAAAAAAATAGCGCTAATTTCCAATAAACCCAACAAGGTTCTTTACACAAAACAAGCTGAAAAAGTAAGGTTATTAATCTTTCAGCCAACAGAATTTGTTAGCGTAATTCTTTAGAGTTTTTGTTTAGAGTTCATTACGTAAGGGGCGCATTGCGTCTCGTGATTAATATAAGGCGTCCGGGTTCATCAGTATTCTGCCGGGCTGTCTCATCACACCGCATTATACGGAACCCCGTGCTACCTGAACCTCAGGCATTCTATGTCGGCCTTTGAGGAAATTTGTACCGCTTTGGTATTTTGTTTTATTAGTTAAATATGTAAATATAGTCTTTTGGATAGCTTTTGAGGCTAAATTAATGCTTTGGCGACAGCTTTAAGAGGGAACAAAATAATGTTTATTTTCTGTTGTTTTTTTTTTTATTATAGTATCTATATCAGATAACCAATTGAAACCTTTCTTTATTATTATTGTAATGTTGAGATGGACATGACAGTACAAAAGCAATTCAGTGTAGATAAAGTAAATTAATTAGACCCTACAAATTTAATACAAAAGTCTGAAAGTAAAAACACTGCAGCATACACAACACATTCCATCATTCATTTAGATCGAATTCTAGCGCTTCGGCGCAAATTCACAGATTCCAGAACAAAGACCGTATCTAAGTTCCAATTACTCTTCCGAGCGATCGTGTTTTGAAAAAGGAACGTCCGAACAACGCCATCTAGTAGTCGTGTCCCTTATATGTTTCCAGTTCAATGGAGCCTTTGTGTAGGTGAAACTGAACTTCGTTTCGCATTTCGTACAAAGACTTTGTTGGTTCGAAATTTGTTCTGTCAGAGATATAGGACAATTGCAGGCTGCATTCGGTTGGAAATAGTTGGATAGGTTATTTCAACTATGTAGGATCGCGGTTCGATTTCGCGTGAAGTTGTTGTGAAATAGAATTGAGTATTGTTTCAAGTTTTAATCAGTTTGTGAACGTTTAGTTCTATTACGCTAGTGGATAATTTTAGAAAATTAGATAGGTTTAAGTTTCTAATGGAATAATAGTTTGGTTTACTGGTGTGGGGATTTTGATTATGTATTTTTTTGATGTTGTTTATAACTCTAATAAGCCAATAAGTACGAGAGGGATGCAACAAAAACATTTGAAAGTTTCTAAGCTTTATCTAATTTATGAACAAACACATCTACTCATCCCATTAATGTTTTTAAAATTATCTTTTATGAAACATTTTCCGCACTGACAAAATATTCAAAAGAGGGCATCAACATTAAAGCTCCTAATCCTTTTTCCGAAGTAGGGATAAAATGCCTATTTAGAACCTTATTGAAAGTGAAAGAAAGTTGACAATGCAAACCACCGTTCCCAAACTGAGGGTCCTATCAAGTGGCCCTAAATTTTAATGCGGCTCGCGACACCTACCCCGTCAGTTCCCGAAGATCCCTTCAAGGGCTCATCAAACAGGCCGTAATTCTGAATAATTACTTGAAAAACCATTTTGAGTTCATTATCTTGGATGTTTAAGCTCAACGAAGATTCAAAAGGGAAGATCGCTTCCGTCGACAAAAAACGATCAAAGACTAAAGAGTCTTGTCGAGATGACAGCAATGACTAAGCTGGGCTAAATAAACACTTGAAATTTAGGCTGTGTCACAAAATTTCCTTGAGTTTAAATTAATTCGTTAAACTTGCTTTTAGCGAGGTCCCTTAGTTTTCTGACGATATTTTACATCCTGTATAACTTTTTGAATTAAAATTTTGGGAGTTATAGTATCCTTAAATGGCTTACTTTTATTTATTTAAGTTCTCGGGTAAGTATTAGCTTATCTTTTAAATTTGTATTGACTATAAATTTTAAATTAAAATAGATGCAGTTTTCCCCTCGTCACTCTCATACCATCCAGGCGGAGAATATTATGATTATGTCTTAGATTTTGCTACCTCTGTCACAATTAATACCTACTTACTAAAGTTGATTCGATATTAACATCAAAGATAACCATAAAATAAATATAATTGAGTATAATATCAATGCTTCCAGCAAGAAGCATTACAATTGTGTAGATAATGTATTCCTCTACGGATCAAACGTTATTCGCAAATTCATACTAATATCCATATTGAAAGGCAATATCATCTATCACGTCTAATATAACATTTTCGAACATTCCCACAGCTCGATCGCGATATGGATTCACAATGACGGTCTAACATCCTCCAGGGCGTGAGTCGACGGTTCGCGAATCAATTAGGCAGGGATCAAGGTTGCCAGATTAGGGAAATTTATTGTGATGGCAGTTTTGAAATTACTTGCTGGAAAATAATGGCTTTGATTTGTGCGTTTCTAGTTCGTAATATAATCTGAATGTTGACTGTTTTGCAATAGTTGCAAGAACATAAACGGGAACTAGTTTTGCGAACATGCAGGGTCTATAATAGCAAACTTGTTAATATCCAATTTCGTGAAAGTTGTTTTGCAATACTCAAGTTAATTTTATAAGTAACATTATGCTGATTATTTGCCAGTTTTACGTATAAGTACTATTTGGTTAGTATCGTTTGCTGCTATGTTTCATGTAATAAACTTAAAGTTATTAAAAATATACGTTTTCAAGTCAAATACAGTTTAATTAACTTTCATTGGATCAGATAGTCATTGAGTATCGGTAGAATCTTTTCAATTACCCTTTCCATACAGAAATTTCTCTTATCTCCTAGGGGTCTCATTATAACTTCAGTGGATCCTTTGGAATGGCTTGCGTAATGGTTGATCCCAACTTTTGGCGAGGTTACTGGACTAATTCAAATTCAGTGTTACTCGCTGATTATGTCGGCTTAGACGGCATTAGCTTGGTGTTTTTGTTGAGTGCCTTTGTTAAATATTAATAGGATTTCGGTTGGTTGATAATGGTTCAATTGAAACTTATTTGGCAATTTATAAGTCTGTTGTATTCGCTAAAATGTTAGTTATCATTTACATTTTAATTATATTCATTAAAATGTTTTGGAAGAATAAATAAGCGTACTTTAAGTATTCAGAAAGTTGTACTTATATTTAATTTCAATTATAATTGTACTCAAATTATAAAAACATTACGTGTTTTTGTAAAATATTTTCTTGTAAAAACCCCTTTTTAACATCGTAGTAGGAAATTGTTTAACGTTATTAAAATTGCTCATTAATTATTCCAGCTGTACCTTTATTACTTTGTACAGTGCGTCTGAGGTGCGTCGGTGTTCACGTAATTTCAACTCAGCAGGTTTCCAATTTGTCGCTCCGACGGTGGCACAACTTTGTTCTACTTTGTACAGCGTCGCTGTCACTGCGATGCTGAGAGTGCTGATTTAAACTCTGTTTACTTGCGGTTTATGGTTAAACTTTTGAAGTAAATTGCTTGCTAGCCTTCTGTTTGAGTATTTATTTCGTTCTTCATTTAAGTGCCGTTGGCTGTAAAGGTGCGCAATATTGGTTTTGCTTTTGTTCCTCTTATTGTTTTGTAGCTGGTTTAATAATAAATGGCGTGTACGTATATTGTTGTATACATTAGTAAGTATTTTGTCTTGCTTTGTCGGAACATTTATCCTCAGAGTAAGCGATACCGAACATTATATAATGATAGATGTATATAGCGTTTATTAACATAGCCTTATGGTTAGACGTATATCAAAACGTTCTCAAACTCCGTTGCGAGAACTACTAAAAATTACAGTTACTTCAAAAACTTTACCAAATGTCAGTTCCAATTGTGTAGTGTTTTTATATAGCATTTTGACCGCGTCTGCGCGATACCTTAGAGATGACCCATTACCATAGTATTGTTTACGGATGTTATTTTCTAATATTGTTAGTCTTGTTTGATGTAAATGTTACCTTATGTACATAATACATTGTAAAAGCTACCGATGTCACAAAATAAATACGGCTTTCGTATTCTCAATGAAATTATGTTTGTTTAATCGAAGGGAATTTATATGACAGCTATTGTTTCAGCGGCATTTCGTTGTGATTGTTTTCTTAGGTAATCTATACTTACAATACAAATGCGAAAGTAAATCTATCTACTCTTTCATTGGGGAACTATTGAACCGATATCGATGCAATTTTGTATTATATCCATAGATAGTTAAAGGCCTTGGGAATGACAGGAAAATAGGCAACGGGACTTTTATTTCAGAATTTTTTTAGCGCGGTCGGAACCGCGAGCAAATCCTTGTAAGTTTATTACTTTACTATAATCACCTATTTATTTTCCTAATACCTTTAAATTATTTATGCAGGCAGATAAAAGTAAATAAAAATGCTGTGCGCACTTCAAAGGCAGCCACATCAAAAGTATGTTTTTATCAAAGCGAACTTATTCATAATATAACGGAAAGACAAAGGAATAATTGGAAACAATAAACTTTCTGCCAGAGCTCGGAAGCTCGTGAAGTTTGCAGTGAAATGATTTTTCTGATCTCCAGTTCCACGGTTAACGGAAATGTCATTTTCCAGTCAGATATTTATTTGCATCTTAATGATGTTACTTCTTGAATATATCTTCTTAGATCTTGAGCATTGGGTTGTCTATATTTTATATACATACACTCACGCGTTTTATCTGCAAAGCAGTAGGCAGAGGCCCAACCAGTGCATTATTTCCATACGTATACCGTCCCGTGATGTGATAGGTAAATTTATTTTCCTATCATTATTTTCATCTTTATAATATCTTTTAATAATATGCATGCTCATATGTACTTATAGCAGCCATAGTCGATTCAAGAATCAATTTAAGTTATATTATTTTTCAAACCATAAGATTAATACTTTTCAGTTATTCGTCAATTGTGTCATTGTTTCTACCATATATCTTTGATTTAAAATTTTTGTTCTACAAGCATTAAAAAAAAAACATTTTTACATAGAAAAAATAATTATAAAGTATTGGTAAACTAAAACATGCAAGTATATGAAAGTGAATGCATGAATTAATTTCAAAATGTGAAGCAACATCGCGAACCTCTTGCGAAGTCGCGGATTTAAAGATTTTTCGCGGGGAGTCCATTAAGTCTTTTTAATTTAACTTATGTACTGGCGTCGGTTCTCATTAAGCCAGTACTTGGCGCGGCTTATCTCGAGAGTGGGAGCTTGGCCCTGACACACTGACTCGCATTTCTCTTACTAATATTTATCGCTTATTCACGCCAGTTTATATGTTGCTTGTAGAGTCGCGGAATGTTGTGATTTTATTTTTAGTATATTTATTGGTAAAAAAAGTTTGTGTTGATCGTGTAAAATATGAGGGTTGTAAATTAAAATTTTAATAAATTTATTAAGTAATAAATAAAATTATAGAGTAAAGGTGATATACATAAGTCAGATAAATATTAAAAATGTTTAAAAAGTGGAAGAGCCAAGCTAAAATGATTAGTGATATCTTGACATTATTAAATTTGATTTAAGGCATAAATATTTTGATTATTCACTGAAATTGGTAAAAATTATATAAATCACGCAAACACTTAAAATATTCCAACCAGTAATTACATTTTATTAAAATGTAAATCAAGTATGTCATTATTATTAACCTATTTCTTACGATGTGAATTAAATTA
Source organism: Manduca sexta (assembly GCF_014839805.1). Taxonomy (NCBI): domain Eukaryota; kingdom Metazoa; phylum Arthropoda; class Insecta; order Lepidoptera; family Sphingidae; genus Manduca; species Manduca sexta. The sequence goes on along the minus strand of NC_051125.1, from coordinate 9,392,904 downwards.
TTCCGTAGCCAAAAACACGTTGAAAATTAATAATATATTTTGTTCAGGTAAGTCGCTAGGGTTGTGTTGACCTAATAAAATATTTAACAACCAAAGGGCGTCTCTATTAAGATTGTATTCATTAAAGTACCGTCACTCGCAAGAGTAGCTAAATAAATTCAAAACTTCAAAATGCTTTTACAAATTAACTTTCATTGATTTTTTTATATATAAAATGAAGTAAACCCTTTGAAGTTGATTTTTATGAAAAACAAAAACATGTTTTATTTGGTTAATATCTAAAGGTTGTATAAATAAAGCAAACTCAGGTTCGCTCTTAAGTACGATATCAGATGCGCCGCTGTCAAACTAACGACGGCATCTTAAGATAGTGCCTAATATTAACATCACCTCAAATCTATATATATAAAAATGAATTGCTGTTCGTTAGTCTCGCTAAAACTCGAGAACGGCTGAACGGATTTATCTTATCTTGGTCTTGAATTATTCGTGGAGGTCTAGGGAAGGTTTAAAAGGTGAGAAAAATTCGAATAATTGCCGGGAAAATCCTCAAAACAGCATTTTTATATTTCCCATACAAACGTTTTCTAACTAATACGTAGAGTCAATTTGAGCTTTATTGCTATTGTATAAAGTTCACTGTTGTCTAAGCAATGTAGGTGTGTTCCTAATATCAAAGCAGTGTGCGTTGGAGCACAGAATATAATAATGTAATGTCGCGTTCTGAAACTCAACAAAAGTGATATCGCGGACCCGACTAAATTGAACAGTCACAAAATTTAATATATCATTAGTTATTTGGTTGGCTTCACGATATTATTTCTTTTGTTTTACTTTAAAATGCATGTTTTCGTTATGGACAATTTTTGAGCTACTTTTGCATATCTTCTATACTTATAATAAATCTGTAGAGATGTCAATTCTGTACATGAAATATATTTCCAAAATAACTATCAGAGGGTGATTAGGGATCGATACTGATGCTAAAAATGCAATTAGTAAAATTTTTGTCTGTCTGTCTGTCTGTATAACCGTTATAGAAACAAAAACTACTCGACGGATTTTAACGAAACTTGGTACAATTATTTGTCATACTCCTGTGCTGGTTATAGTATACTTTTCATCACGCTACAATGAATAGGAGCAGAGCAGTGAAGGGAAATGTTGGGAAAACGGGAGAAGTTACTCCATTTTTAAGCTTCCGTCGCGTGTGCAAGCTTAATGGTTAAAGCTACACAGAAATCATGTATGACGGAAATGTTCTCCTTAAAATTATGTAAAAAATATCCCACGACAGCATATGTCTATCTTTTATGGTTGACTCACAATAACACGTGTAACTCCCGATAGCTTAGCAGTTCGAAGCTTTCTCATTATATTTGTCTACTGAACTCTTGAAGTCCGAAATCCACGCGGGCGAAGCTGCGAGCGGAAGCTAGTTAAATATAAAGTCACAAAGGTGACAGTTTTAACGGCTGACTTTTGTCTATGCACCATCGCGAACTCAGTTGAGAACAAGCTCTTCAACGGCAGCTTAATCTTGATTTAATAATACGAGTCAAATATTGGTACATAATTTCCTTTTTAGGTAATTCTGTGTAGTTCTAAAGATTTTGTTTTTGTTAACTTTTTTTGTTAAACGAGCAAATCTTTTAAGATTTTCGTAATATTGCTGACGTAAATGTTAACCTTACATAAGGTATTCCGAGCAGAAACTCCTTGAAAGTTGTGCCAAGAAAAGAATAAGAGAATTGTGTCACGTTGTAGTAACGAAACAAAACTTTGTAAGGACCAGCGTAACGACGCTATGTACAAACTTGGTCGATATATGGGGTAAAGAGTTAATTTGTTATGTATTAGGTATTTTATTTATTAAGGGGCCTTGAGTGCTTCAGTGGCGTAGTTGTATTGCGTGCACTGTACGACCACCGCTCTGAGATCCCGGATTTGAATCCCGAGTCGGGCAAAATGTTATTTGAGTTTTTGTGCTCAGTATCAGCCCGGAGTCTCTATTAGTGCCCGATATGATGTTATGCTCGCCCTCTATCACATCATGGGTCGGAACACTTTTGGTTAAATGTAGGTGCCATGGCTACGCATCAGCGATAAAGGTGTGATGTACTCAGACTATCTAGAAAGTACGCACTATGTGCTTATTGACACGAACAAAATATCCTGTAATTATCAATGTAACTATTACATAGAGAGTAGGTACAACACACACACTATGCTGTTTTGTATAGTTCTGAACGCAAACATACATAAATCTCTAACTTTTGTCTGCATTGCGCGTAATTTTTTTAAATCTATTCCTTAAAAAGAACATTTAGTAGTATCGTATCAGGTGTTGCTCGTATCTCCTAGCTCGTATCGCAGCTTTTAAAACGGGGAATGACTTTTACCGGTTCAAAAGTCTCATTATCCATTTTTCCGAAATAAAAAGTAGCATATGTTAATCCAGAACGTGGCCCATCTGTATGTGAAATTTTATCAAAACCCGTTCAGCGCGGCAGTTAACCTCAAAAACATTCAAACATCTTCACAAACTTTACATTAATTTAAAATCTTAATTAAAAAACAAGATGAATTTTAAATCGTGGTATACAGAAAAAAACACATGCACTGAACCTAAAAATGAACGAAATAAACTTGCACTTGCTTGCGCCAAATGATCTGGCGCCTTATCTCAAGAGCTCTCCGCCTCACCTTATCTACCGAGTGCTCGGAGCTTTTCACTTGCGCTCGCTAGAGGGCGCTCCACTCTCATTACCATATTTGGAGATACGACGCTTTTTAAAGTTCATTTTAATGAAAATTAGAATGGCAAAGTCGAGTGGTCTTCGTGGGCTTTGCGAATCGAGATTGAATTTTTTGCATTATGTTGATGACGGACTTGATAGACCGACTTCATCAATGCAGTCGATATGCAAACTGTTTTATGCTGGGCTTTGACGGGAGTCCTTAATTAATTTGGAAGCAAATTTTCCTTAGAATTACATAGTAGTATACCATACATTTTATTTATAAAGATTTTAAAACTAGAAACATATATAGGCCCGCAGATAATAATAAAACTAAAATAATTGTGAACAAATTATTATGGCACACTATTATATTTTGTTTCAATGATCATTGGTAAAATTTGAGCTAATGTTATTTTAGTTAGTATAGACTTTATACAGAGTTATTTACAGTTTTCGATCTCCAAAATACCTAACAAACTACGTAATTCAGAACCGAATATATGATCTGAAAATTATCCAGGTTACTTTCAATAGTACGACACCAAAAGCAATCTCTTCTGCTCTAGCGACCATCAATACGAGTAAAATACTTAAACGTGTAAACATATAAAGCAAACTTCCCATTATGTATGTTTAATGATAAAAACATGAATATTTTGTACGTTATAGTTGATTTAAACAGCATCCATTCTATATCAGTGGAGCGTTAAGGCGCGGACGCTAATTCAATTAGGCACTTATCGGTTTACGCTCAAATTCGCATGAAACCGATCATAAAAAAATATGAAGAGCATTTAAAAGGGAGCGACTGATGTGTGCTTACGTTTGTAAATGTTATCATCATTAAACTGTGCATACGTCTTTATATTTGTTAAGACGTAAACTGTGTACTTCGCTTATGTGTGCGTAAAGGTCGCGAAGAGTGCGCGTATATAACTCACATATATAGCTTTTAATGTAGATTGCAGACCGAATTCTAAATTACATTAACTTAGCTGACGTTTCGAAATAAAACTATTTTTGAGGATTTTATTGCGGTTTTTTATATGATTTCGATTTTGAAGACTTTGCAGCCTTCATGGTCATGGGGAGAGAGGACTCAACGTTGGGAGAAAATCATATTACAAAAAACCCCGATAAACTCTGAAAAATAGTTTTATATCGATGTCTAAAATTCGCGCATACATAAGAAATCATTAGTATTTTTTTTTATACTGTCCTGATCGCTAAATATGCAATCTAAACGAACTTACCTTTATTTTCGGCCTGAAAGCAGCATAACAAACGTCATGTGCATGAGCAAAGTCATAAGTATCCACTAAGTTTTTCTAATATTTTAATTACTTTATTTCCCAGTTTAACATTCATTTTCCATCATATATCCATGTATTCCAAGCTTAGCAAGCGTATCATTTCAATCGCTCAGCCTAAAGTCTAATCTTTAATGTTCTTATGTTTGTATAGAAGGAAGGCACACACGGCCTCAATTCAGATGTCTAAAAAAGGTCGCGATATTACATTCACCCACATACAGACATTTCATTCCGAACGCGAATGTGCCTCGGAAGCACAATAACAACTTCGTCAACTCTTCAAACAATATCCATTTGTTTGACGTATAACTTCCGCCATTTTTCCGCTTCGTCCCTTCGTTATGTGAAATTGTTTTGATATTTTTATTCTGTGAAACTAATGAGTGGAGCTGCTGACAATATGGAGTCATTTTTTGTAACTTCAGTGTATAACTGGGTTTGCTCGGTCGGTCTACACTAGTACACAAATTGATGAAACTTATTTTTTTCTTTTTCAATTCGAAAGCTATACTAATATATAAATCTGAAGAGTGTTTGATCGCGCTAATCTCAGGAACTACCTATTTTGATATTTTTTTTACAAATTTTATATTATTTCTAAGTGCTATAGTTTTAACCGAGAAAAACTTTTTTACGCGGGCAGAGCAGGTAATACGCATAGATAATATACGTGATACAGCCAAGGTACCTATGATTATAATTTGTGTCCCGTACAACCAAGACACGAGCCAATATAACGTTTCTCAAACACTGTTATTAAACACACAAATCCCGCTACATCATTACAGCACAATATCGTCTAATGAATCACTAGACGCCAGCATTATTACATCTAACAGTGCTTTTACAGGCATATCGTTAGCGCTATATTTATGCCGATGAGACCTCATTATGAATACACTAAAGCATAAATCACTAAGCACATTCCCGATAAGAGTTGTGGTGCGACGTATAGACGGAGATGGGAATGGTTTCCGCAGTGCATCTGAGGTGAGGGGGCACGCGATAGATGGCGCTGAATGCAAAGATAGACGTCGATGGTTAGTAAATGTAGGGAAGGAGTAGACCGTTATGTGGTCGTTGTGTTTAATGGCTAGTGGTAGTTGTATTTGTTAAATAAATTTTGTTACGCAGATTCATTGATTTTAAGGTTTAATATCTGATATATCTGGATGCAGGCCGTTTTCGACAGGTCCGTCTGGAAGTCTTTAGGGAAGGCATAGGCCTTACTGAACATAGGTTCAGTAGTGGACTTTATGTGAATGATGGTGATGATATCAGTGTTATAAGGGTAGTATAGAGCTTCGTGATTCTGAATAATGTTACTGTTCATAACTAACTTATTATCAGCGAAGCTATTTCCTCATCTTAAGAATAAATTATATAAAATATTTAAGCATAAGTGAAGTTGAATTTTCGTTTCAATGTTCTATTACCCCAAAATTCGAATTATTACACTCCCTTTACCCGCTACCTCTTATAATTCGTACCACAGCTCAACAAGACGCAATAAAATCGAGTGCCGCTTGCGTCGTTAGCGAGAGATGCTTATCTCCGCGTGTTAGAGTTAACGCGAGACTGCGCTCTGTGCCAGCTTTATCGATCCCAACTCTGACTTCCATCAGTAATTGCATAGGTATAAGGGTTATTTTATCACAAAAAAGATATATATAGCCAATAATGTGGGATATAAAGAAGAATGCTTGTAAATTTTGTAGATTCTTATTCTAAAGACATTGGGCAGGTTTGTTAGTCCAGTCCTAATTAGGATGTTATTACCTTAAATAGCCATTAATTCATTTTAATTGAAACCAATATTAAGAAAAAAAAATTGATAAAAAAAAATATAATAGCTTCTTTTCAAATTTCTTCATTAAGGGGTTTTATAGCAATATTTAACGCAATTAAAGTGTGGAAAGCTATGATTTTACATTAAATACCTCCCACGAATATTTTCTAGGGCTTAAATACGTCCTACAAAGTACTAAGCGTGGGCTGTTGCTTAATAACCTGAGTGGGTGTAGGAAATGTCATAGGTGAGAAGCATCTGTTAGAGTATTACATTAAGGTTGCCAATAATTGATGTGCAAAGGTCAAAGGTCGACTTGCATCGATATTTCCATAGGGTAAATGTGAACTTCGATAAAGCTAACACAATTTTGGAAGTAATTGTGGGGAATATATGATGTATTGATATGAAAATAAAGGTTATTGCAACTTAATATTATCTGATAATCTAGATAGACAATGTTTAGTATGATTGCGGGGTATAAATAATATAAGGGTTTCTGTGACGTAATAATGAGTTGAACATTTAAGCCTTTGGGACGAAAGTTCATTATAGAAGAATTCAATTTTGAAATATGCGACGCTAGTGGTCCGTATATTGTCCTTTGTCTCGTCTGCCTCAATTTCGTTTGCGCATCTTTCGAACACCACTATCAAATATTAATATGAGTACGTACTACACTGTTGTTACTTACTGACTGCCTTGGTAGCTTAGTTGTACTGCATGCGCGGTACGACAACGCTCTAAGGTCCTGGGTTCGTATTCCAGATCAGGAAAAGTGATATTTGGGTTTTTATCTGCTCAGTATCAGCTCGGAGTTTGGAATTTGTGCCTGATATGGCGAGAAATTCGCCCTCTATCACATCATGGGACGGAACACACTTGGCGAAAAGTGGGTGCTCTGGTTGCGCCTCTACATACCCCTTCGAGGATAAATGCGGGATGTGTGTTTGTTTTTCATACACTATTAGGAATTACGTCGTAAATCTTTTTAAATCACCATAGAATTTAAACGTAAAAGAAAAAGAATTTTATTTTTGTCGTTAACATTTTAAATGAGTTTTGTCGGGAATACCCCAACGCTACACATTGCTTGGTCCCGGGTGCCCCATTTAGGACATTCACATGCTCTGGCCCCCGCCCGGTCTAACGCTCGGTTTTTTTACTTTTTATTCTGCACCAGTGGGTGTTTTAAAGCGATTTTTACCGCACTATTTATTTCAGTTAGGGTATGCACGTAAAAATTTTAATGCGAAATTCTATGAATAGTTTGTTCGTACATTGGTTTTTTAAACATTACTGTTAACTAGCTTTTACATGTGGCTCCGCCCGCGTATAAATGTTTTTGGATACATATTTTCCCGGGTTATAAATAGACTATAGCACTCAGGATTAATGAAGCTACCTATTAGTGAAAAAGGAATCGAAATCGGATTAATAGTTTCTGAGACTGGCGCGTTCAAATAAACAAACTCTTCAGCTTATAATAGATATATAATAGATATAAATTAAGTTAAATAAACTAACGAAAAAATCTATTCCAAAATTGATGTCTTTATTGAATTTTATTATTTTTAAGATTACGAAACTTTATAGCTTCTCTACACGCAGTGTACGCGATAACTTTGCTTAACACTCGAGGTGACTCCGAAATATTTTATTTCTCACTGATGTTTATCAGTAAAGTTGAATTTTTGCCCTAATTTCAAATTCAAATAGTATATGTCACGCCTAATACATAAAATAGGATAAATCGTGTTGCTTACGGTTTTATAAAAATATATGATGAACCTTATTTATGCCCTGTTCTGATATAAAGAATTCCTTATTATAAATCTTATCAAGAAAAACTATATAGGGCTGTGAATAGATAAGTCTTAGGTTTAGTAAGGTCGAGCAACACTTTTAAAGGGTTTTTCTAATATGATTTGCATAGACTTAGATTCCTCAAAAAGGGTTTGAAAAAACCATTCAAATTCGTGCTGCAGTGCATTAATGCGTTATATCGATCCTACATTAAAAAGTAGACACTACCCGAATATAAAAAAGACTCTTAAAACCCAAACTCTAAATATTGAAATTAAAAACCATATTTTCCTTTTTTAAATAACGTAGAGAATGCGACTTGACAATAACAACCGTATGCAAATTAGACTGCAAAGTAAAATAAGCCTTAAGAAAAATAAGACGGCAAAATGGGTTTCGTCTACGGGTCCCTGTGTCGGCGATTTATTGCAACTGTCTAGACAACAGCTATAAAATTTCATAGATAAACAATACGAAGAGGATTTGATTTTCTCAGCAGTAGGTGTATTGTCTGTTTTATTTTGCTATTGCTTTTCGATTGGCAAATACCTCGCGATCGGGAAAGAGTATGATGCCAAGATTGTATCAAATTCATTTGAACATAAGCAATTGGTGCTTGGATTTCTAAAGGCTGAAGATGATAATAATAGCAATGAATCTGAGACATTATAAGCTAATGATAAAGTAAATTAAACACAGAAAAAAACGATTGGTAATAGCCAGAACTTAAGGGATAAGATGAATAAGACTTCACCCGTAGAATTGAGATATTAAAGATTGCCGAAATGTAATGTAAATAAACCAAGGTAAATTATATGCAAATGCAAACTCAACAGACTAATAACATGAGACACAAAAACCATGAACGAATGGTTTTGACATTACATGGTTAATGGTAACAATTAGATTCCGCATTGTGGTGACGAGCAGCATTATTACAGATACGTTGTCGCTATAAATCGGTACAAACAGACAAGCCCGCCACTCGACGGTTATTTGCACCATTTGATGGCAAAAGTTGGCTTTATGTTCATTAATATCTAAACTTGCGTTGTAAATTACGCGACCCTTTTTTATAAGGTCATTAGTCATCCGCCGGGCATTTTTTGGTACGTGTTAATCTGGGGACAATATTAATGACTTCTTTTTGCTTGTATTTTGGATTATAGGTACATTCATTTTGGGGTTATTTACTGGTAGCTTTGTTTATGTTGGATGGCTAGAAATTAGGAACCAGATTTTTGATTAGCTTTGTAGAATAAATGTGTAAATGCGAGATGTACTATGAATTTAATAGTATCAGCCTTGTATTTTGGGATGGTTTTGGCCTTGTTTCATCAAGTTGATATAGGGACTCCACACGCCTTCGTAATTCTTATGAAAAATTCTTAGATACGTACTTAGATTTCTACACGATGTTTGCCTTCAACATTAAGAGTCATAATTGGCAAAATATACACTCATGACTTCGGAGAACCTCGTAAATCATTTTAACCTCCTCACTCAGGTTAAAAAGTATACGTTTTACTTAAACTTGTGCTTGTCTTAACTTGTATTTATTAACTTTTATTCCACAAACTTGTAAATATTCTCGCATAGGATGCATATCCCACACGAGCGCATGCAATTTAAAACTTCCATAAATTAAATTTGTTGGAGAAGTTTTTATGCAATCTCAAATGGAAGGCACAAGTTTAAGTAGATTTAGTTAATCGAACTTAAGTTGTTTGATGCCGGGAGACGTTTTATGCTATGAACTTAGACTTGTAATGAATCCGAATGATCTTTCTTTGATAAAAAGGATTAGTTTTCTGTTTATATTACACTAGACTGGTAAGGGATATAAAGTACTGTTCAAATTCAGCATAGTCACTAAAACCCCTTTTCACTCCACTGGGAAGAGACTCTGTTATTTTTAGATAAGGTCAGGGAGCTTCGGGGGCATATCCGGCTTTTTGTAATTACGGACATACTAATCGAAGGATAGCTTTAATAGCCGTAAATAGGTAAATAAGGGATTTTTTGACTCTGTATCTCCCTCACTTATATAACTATCGAAGCTGTCCTTCGAATATAACGCCCATAATTGCAAAAAACCGGATTCGCCCCTATAGACGGAATAGGGCCCGCTGATCTTAATTATAATATTAATTAATTTAATATCTATTGTAATTTGTATAAAATAAAATAAATACTAACCTAATCTTATAGAAGATGAAATTTTACTCTTGTTTCAACTTCTTTTGGATAAAACCCTTTTAGCAGGTACATACATATTTAAATATTATATATATTAAAATTATAGGTAATATGGCCCCTTATAAACTAATAATAAACGCGCTTAGAAACTGAGATATCCCTACATAAAATATAATTATAAAATGAAGATAACCAGCATTTATCGCCTCTACTTGATCGTGTATCTATGTTTATGCCTTGTCGTTTAATTCAGCAAGTCTATGGAATGCCTTAATGGTTTTTGTGCCTCGGGCGAGTGTGTTATCTAGTAATTTATTGTATGTAATCGTTCATGCTTCGAGCTTACCGTAAAATGAAGTTTCTATATGAGTTTTTTTAGCTATGTTAAAGCTTGTATGTGCAAAGGAGTGGGCAGATGTATACATCTAGTGTAATGATAGTTGAACAATCTTATGTGAACCACAAGATATGTTTAGATCTCGAATATTTTCCAAAATTGTCTACAATGTCCTTATTAGTTAATGATATTTATTTTAAAATTGATAATTAAAGAAGCGGCTTTTGTCTAATTTTCGACGTAGTTAGGGCCAAGTGTAGTATTCATATATGTAAAACAAATTAGTGTTATTTCTTATTTTGAGTAAAAATTCTAGATTTTCTTTTTACATTAAAATGAAATGACATTAGCTAACAGATTTCATTTCATGAGAACCATGTTAGTGTAATCAGAACCGGGAATATTCTAGCAGAATACGCGGTGACGCCTTTGAAACAAAAAAATACCGCATTTTGCCATCTCGTCCATACCTAGCCGCGTTAAAAGGTGCATAGACTCGTCCGCTAAATGAGAAATTCCTTGAGCACACGGGCGGGCAGTCGACAACTATAGGGGTGTCGCAAACTTATCGATATCGATAGTTATGTATAAGAATTTAAATTTTGTGGTAGTAATAAAAAAAAATATGTATCAGCTTAGTGTTAGAAATTAGATATTAACTCACTGCTGAGAACGTGCAGTTTTACTACTGAGAGGCGTTACTCAGGCCACTTAGCCTAGTACGTGTTGGTAGGTTTCACGAATCCTCTAAATTCTTATGTAGAAAAAAAGCTGCTTTAAAATTTTTGCCCCGCACTCCATCTTTTTTATTCCCATTTCGAATAAATTTTACAAATGCTGAATAAAAACGAAAGTGCCTTTGTGATTAAATTGCATTATGGAAATCATAAATGTTCCTTTATCCTTGCTGGGGATAATTAAATTGCATTATTCAAATTAGAATTATATCAGAGCTACAATTAACTGTATTTTATAATTTGACTTTGTCACGGCACGCTACTTTTTTAGTCATTGTTACACTGCATTTTTGATAAGTAAAAACATGTATTACAATTTTTCATACTCTAATCTTGCTTTTAATCAATGTTGGTTAATAACCTCTTTTGAGAACATAAGTACTATGTACCTTTGCATATTCGAAGAAAAATGTACAGTAAAATTTAAGGAAATCCCCCTAAGATATCGATAACTTTATCGAAGACGTTGGCTCACCCCTAGCCGTATATAAAGGACCTATTTAAAGGGAGTATTAATTCGAGTTTCTGGTAATGTGGGAGTTTATTAAAGAGAGTGGAATTTTTCGCGTTCTCGCCGTGTGACTGGCGGGCCGAGTTAATTTGCTTTGAGGTTATAACAGAATGTTATAGGCGTTTTACGGTACTTCATCTTTGAAAATGAGTAGGCCTTGAGGAAGTTAAATGTTCCAATATTTAATGGTAGTACTATTTGGTTATTTGAATCTTTCGTAATTAGCGTTTGAAAATTTTAAGACAGCTTTTGATTACAATATTTCGAATGATGTTATGCAGACAGCTTGTAACGAATTTATCTCTACAACGCTTTGAAAATATATTGACAGAACCTCTAGCACAACGGGTAATGAGCCGAATGTGAATCGCGAGGTACCTAGTTCCATTCTTCAACCCAGACAAAATTATCTTTTTATCAATGTGTTTTATTAACAGGGAACTTTTTTATTGTATCGAGATATAATCTATGTACCACTGTTAAATTATATGCAAGCGAATGGTAATTGGTTGCTAGGTAACCGAGGTACAAACATGCTAACTGTATCATGGTTAGTGGACACAATTTACTATCGCCGTTTTTTCCTTTCGAAGAAGTACTTTTTTATAATCAACTATAATTTATTAAAGTATTATTTACTAATATAATATTGTATTATTCATGATACTGGCCAGTTATATAAACTTGCTGCATAAAGTTTTAAGACATTTTGTATTAAATTTATATTATTATTAATAAGTACTATTTATATTTAATATATAGGGGTTTAGACTTATGTTTTAGAAGTTCTCAAAATTCTTCCTAATTATTTGTTTGATTGTAATCTGTTTTGCGTCTTAATTTAGTAAGTAAAAAAACACAAAATTAATGTGTAATTTAATTGGGTAATGATAGCTTCTAACTCATTACAACGGCATTAGAAAAAACATGAATATTTTTATCTAAATAATGCATGGCCAATAAATTGATCTAGATTCCTTTAATCCAGAAAATCTCATTTCTCTTGGCATGAGACCTTAACTATGTGACAAAACTTTCACGCGGGCATAGCCGCGAGCGAAAGATAGTAATTTCATATGATTCTAAGGCATAAGTAGGTCACGAAGAAATCTGTAATTTCACAAATGGATGTAAGTAATGAGTTCATGAAATGTATTTTCGCAATACGTTTTTATTCAACTGAGAGACGAGAACGTCTCACGTCAAGCAAGATGACTATATATACTAGCTTTATATATTGGCTCAGTTATTTAATTTTAAAATTATATAGGCATATAGTCAGGGGCCTTATTCTCTATCCCGCACGTTATTTTAACAGTGCGCAACAAGCACGTAACAAAACGCATCATGTTTAGCACTATAGAAATTTGGCTTACAGAATACCATTCCACGCACATTTCTCGAAGATAACATGACACGGCCGCGTTACGCGTTTACACTACCATACAGAATAAGGGCCCAGGTATGGTTTTCAATCAGTTTGTATTCCAAAAAGGTTTCATACTACGTGCCAAAGGAACAGAGGCTAATAAGGCCCTACGAAACCCATAACATAATACATACATTAGTAAAAGTCGTTCTCCGCAATAAATATAGTGCTTTATGTACTTATAAGGTTGTTTATCGCTGTATCTCGCCCCACGTTAACTCCACGATAAAATATAATTTTCTGGAATTACTCCTTCATACAATCGTAAGCCGTCAGCCTTTTTACGGCTTCGGATTCAGCGAATGATAATTTGGACATTATTCTGTGAGATGTATAATGTATAAAGCGGGTTTAATTCGCTGGATTTGCTTTATGGTGGAAATGTAATGAGGTATTAGCGTAATGCATTTTTAAGTCGATGTCTCTGTCATTTTTCTGGATGGTGTTGTTATAGTTCACGGCGTGGCGTCTACCATCAGGGGAATGTATTGGTTCTTGCGTCGTAATTGCGTAAAAAATGACTAGATTTTTGTATATTTTTGAAAAGCCAAAGTATGTGATCTAAATTATTCATGAACACTGAATACTAGAGAAATAATTTTTGTATCTATGTTATCTTTGGATATGAGTATCGATTTAAGATTTGGGTTTAATTTATTTACATAGCATTTTAAATAGAGAATCGAGAATCAATACGATATAGAATTTGTGTTACATTCAATTTAAATCTAGAGAATAATTATAAAGATCCGAAATACTAAACGATACAAATGTTCATTCTGTCCAACAACCAAACTTCACAAACAATAAATAATGTGCACAAATATTTGCCTCCAATACGTCGGGAATCAAGTTGTCTTCGCAATAAACGTTCGCTCAACGCCCGAGGCGTGGGGACGTAATGTTGTCGACTCACGGCGTCAGATCGTTCGTCTTGTGACCCTATCAGCGGGCTTTCTGTATAGGATTCCTTGGGATTTGAAGTCTAGGCTTTGTTGTCTAACAAATGGACGGTGGAAAACGTTACTAGAATTTGTAAATAGTAATTAAAATGTTCTTGCTGTAATAAGACGATTAAGATTTTAATATGTCTATCGTAGGTAGTTAATTTTATGTTTTAATTTAGTTTATGTTGCGTGTATTATTTTAATTTAGTATCTAAAGTTTTCTAGAACCTCGTCCTACTTTACACGTTTTAAATCACAGATCTTATGTTCAGCGTCGGTACATCTTCGTAAACTTGTCTCTCTAAAGCTTAAATCTTCACAAATTAGAATTTACTTTCCAGCGAACAATAGTTAAGTAAATTTTGTTCATACGAGACCTCGATATCTCTTCGAAACTATAAAACAAATTTCTCTTGAGCAACTTGGTCTATTAATTTAAGTTTGCAAGTTTTCCCTTTGTAAAGGTTTTAAGTTCCTTGTGTTGCGAAACCGGGTACTAGGTGCGGGAATGTAGTCTAGTTTTCTATTCTGAACCATAGCGACTGGTTATTCTTGTCTTTAAATCGATTCTTGGTGCATCGTTTAAATGCTCTTGTTGTGAGAAAATTAATACTAGTAGCGTTTTTAATGTATTGGTCGTTTTAGTTTGCGTTGTGCGTGTTAGATTCTATTATTAGGTTGATGTTGACTCATTTAATTAATTGAATACTTACGCTCTTTGACAGATAATGAACCCTTATTTATTGACGTTTTGTAATTACATGGCTCTTCAATAAAAATATATATTTTTTTTTAATTTTAATTATAATTGTGAAACTATTAGCTAGTACAATTCATAGTAAAGGTACACCCAAAGAAGGCCAATTACAAGTTTCTACTACAACTGAATATATAAGTGATACAAATTGCCAACTGTGTTATACATTTTTAATTCGTTTGTATTGAACTTTAACCTACGAATAAATTCAACTGATTAAAAAATCAGCCTTAAGTTAATTAAAATATACTAAAATTTCGACAGTTTTGATAGCCCACCCAAAAGTATTTTGTAAATAAAGTTGTCCGACACTCCGCTGCACTCTGTTGCTCGTATAATATTTTAATTTTGTGAATTTAGTTGTGCTAATTTTCCGCCACTTTTCAGCGCATCACATGTAAAGCTTTTAATAGTTTTACAGTGGAAAGTTTGTTAATTTTTGAGTAATGGTTAAAATGTTACATTTACGTAACAACTCTGCTCGCTACGGGTAAACGCTGAGAGTTAATTACTCTGGACTATCTACTTTTGAAGTAAAAAAACCCCGAATATTTCGAGTAGATACGAAGTTAAATTGTTTTTTTATTGTAAAAGGTTTTAGGAATATAAAAAATTTTCACTTATAAATAAAATATAAATGGAATAATCACAAAAAAGGTTTTTCATGATAGTAGACACCATTTCAGTTACAATTTCATATATTATTAGTATTATCACTTTTTTATAATTCATGGAGCATCTGATTTAAAGTGAGAGCGTACTTGGGGTCGTAGCCAAGATCCTACAATCGTTAACGCTAACGTTTTGTATTAGAATGACATGTCCTAGAGATAGCTTTATCGATAGGACATGTCATTCCTATACATTTTTTTCGTCGTATATTAGCGTTAACGATTGTAAAAAGGCATCTTTGCAACGGCTCATGATATTTTGTATCGGACTGGATATTTACCATCATAGAGAATGTATCATATTTTACCATGTATTACGTCGCCATAATAATAATAATAAATATAATTACACCGCCATAGTAGCTTAACTAGCATTATGGTGCTAGCCACGCGAGTCAACATTTTTTTTTTATTTACACACAAAAATTATTTAATCTATATTCTATCTATAGTAACCATTCTAGAATTAAAATACCAATGACTCACTCAAATTAAAAAGACAAGCAACTTGCCCCCAAATAACCGATCAAGATAGTGAACGAATCATGCGCCGTGGCGTGGGAGATGCGTGGGTCGCCCGGGGACGGTAAAATTTGCATGAAACTGACAAGTGGACACGCAGCCCGTAATAAACCAGGCTCTGATATGCAATGAGATACTGTTTGAGGCCCGACTCTCTCGATTATTCTTTTGAACTGGATTTAAGGTGGGTTTTAAACAGGATGTAGGAATTTGTTGTTAAGCATTGAAGGTATGTTTAATATCATGTTTTGTTGTATAAACTTCAAAAATTATATTTATGTAAATATCCAAAATATGATTTCTAATATTTAACTCAATAGACTTAGTTAATTACACTGATTAATCTAAATTTTTGTTACGGAAAGTAATGGAAGTTATTTCATATATTGCAATGCTTTTGTTTCCTTTTCCTAACTTTATCCACAAGGAAACACCACAAACCTGGTTTTATTAAGTATTTCTCGAATCAAAGTCCTTGTCCGGTACCCTTCACAATAACTTTCCCATAAACAAAATGAAACAGATACGAGAAGCCATTTCGACCCCAATACATTCTAGGTTCAATCCTCACATTGTATATTTAGCGAATCGTAACGATTACAGGTTCAATTCCGGAAACCTTTCATGCGCAAGCTTTAAATAAATTGGGACCCAAAAGGCCAAATCCTTTATCTACTTCGGAAGTTATATGATCTATTTTTGATGTTTCTTCGTCTGAGAAATAAGTGGCTTGTGGACCTATTGGTGATCTCCGACCCGTTAACTTGGGTTATGCTAATGTTAGTGGAAGACGAGGGTCGGCTAGAGGTACGCGTTATGCCAAAACGTTTGATGTTAAAAATATACTAGTTTTTCACCCAATGCGTTGATGATATTGTGGTGGAAATGTGTCAGATAGTTATCTTTTACAGGAAGATCTTTTTTGGATACAACTTTAATAAACGCTTTAGAGAGTACCTATATGAATTATATCTTCTTAGTGTTCTATTTATTCGCCTAGTAGATTACAAAGGTGATGAGTCTTTGATACAATAATGGTTTTTTAAAATTCAAATACAATAAAATTATAGTTAGGATTGTCATAAAGCAAGATAATCAAATATGTATTCGGTATTACCAATTGCTTAAAGCATAATAACAAATAAACAGATAAGTCCATAACAAATAACGAAGAGAGCGCAGATACTAACATAAGTGGATTTGTATGCAACAATATCTCACTGGCATCAACAAAAGTAATTGAATCGGATGAATAGCGATTGAATACGAGGTCACCGATGCAAGGACGAACGCTCGAACCGTAAGCAACGAACTGAATCAATAATGTTATCAGTTTCAATACTCTATTCAGAGAGATACATCAAAGGACCTGCCTCTATGGTAACCGAGACTTGTGCCAACACAATGGAAGCTCTATCTTTTATCCTGCTCTTGGTTACTAACCATCAGATGTTAGAAAAGGACGGCAGTATGTGTTTGATTACTGTATAAATATTTGCCACCTTGCTGAAATATTTAGGTGAACTTTATGACAGTGTAAAGGTAAATCGTTTTTCGTGTGGGTTTACGTCGAACTTTTAAGGTTGTGGGTCATTTTATTTATAGCGAGTTGAAGTATTTATTGAACAGCTTTTATTAATTTTAAAACATATCTAAACTGTTAAAGGGTATTGAAACAATTTATTGATTTTTCAATGGAACATTCGTTCCAATTTTATTGATTATTGATATTTAAAAATTTGATCTAAATTGCGATCAACACCCACACAACACGCCTTTATTTTTATCAGGAGGCGCTGCTGCACCGTTAACTTCGAGTCCGTAAATAAATATTGTTTTTTATTTCCTGTCATAAGTTTTTGAATAGCAAAAGTGTTTTAAGTGTAATTTGAAGTGCAATTCGTAACATATTATGTGGGCAAGACCAATAATTTACCAGACACTACAATAAAAGTTTTGAAAATATACGTTAACCGTTTAAAAGATATTGACGATATTCTTGATGAAAAGTGCAAAATAGTGAACAAGTTGGACAAAAACGGCAAGAATATAGTGCATAGTAACAAAAACAAAAGTGAAATGTGAATATTAAAAGTTTTAAAAATAGTACATACATAAATAATAATATCCATAGAAGACTCAGTAATATTTTTTTTTTGTTACAACGCCATCTATTTGTAAATACACTATTTCTTGAAGACAATGGTTAAATACAATACCATGATAATTAATTAATTAATTTAAAAAAAGAGATGGCGTTACATGCATAAATAAACACCAGTACCGAAATTAAACTTCGTGAATACTATAAAACAATATTTAGTATAACAATAATATTTTATAATTTAATAGTGAAGATATTAACGGAAACATGAGCAAAGTGAAGACCCGGTCAAATACACCACAAAACAGTGCAGATAGTTCTATGCTGGCGGACCTCAAAACTTACATGGCTGATTTAATACATAAAGAAATGGATGGCATCAGAAGGGCAATTAGTGACCTCACAAATATCATTACGGAGCAAAATACACGTATAGAACAGTTGGAATCCAGGGTTGCCTGCCTTGAACAAAAAACTGCCAATACTAGTTCCTTTAACAATAATTCCAATCTAGAAAATACAATTTCTCAACTTAAAGCTGAATTATCCCAACGAGATCAAATTATGCTGGCAAATGACGTTGAAATCACAGGATGCCCTGAAACGCCCAATGAAAATTGTGTGCTCCTGGTTCTCACTATCGGGAAAAAGATTGGTTTGGACCTTGATGAGAGAGATATCGCTAGCGCGTCTAGGGCAGGAACACCTAAGGTAGCCACAGCGGGAGACAGCGAAGACCACGCGCGAACGCGCCCACTCGTTGTACGTTTCACGCGTCGATCTCCTCGAGATGAGATTCTGCGCGCTGTACGTGTGCGTCGCAACTTAACAACTGAAGGCTTACAACATACAGGCCCAGCGCGACCCATGTACATCAATGAACGGCTCACCAAACACAATCGCATTCTGTTCCAAAAGGCACGTTCTCTAGCGCGGGAATATAAATTCAAGTACACATGGACCCGTGAGGGAAAAATCTTTGTATGTGAAGGTCAAGGAAAACCAAGACATCGTATACGATTAGAAGAAGACCTACAAAGGGTTTTTGGGCAAGTCAATATTTGACCACTGTTGTTTATACCTACTATTTTATTGTAAACCACATTGATCTCACTAGTATAATACTCTTACTTTTTAATTTATATAGTTTTAACTCTGTTGAATATTTAATTGCGCTATTTTTTGCTATGTCGTATGTAAGCAAATATGGTCGCTGTACCATGATAATTATTGTATTATACACACATAACTATTTTATTCTACAAGCACACATTAATACAGTACACACTCACATATTCCACACCCATTACATACAAAGTACACATCACTCACATACTATTATTCTATACACGTTAAATACACATATTATACTACAATCACTTTATACATATTATTATACGTTTTGTACCAATGTGTTCACTCTAAATTTGCTGGTAACATGGATATATTCGAAATCAACTCCAAATCTAAATTATAACCTGTATCGATGGCTAACGTAAAAAAAAAAATATTTAACATTAGGCTTATTAAACGCTAGATCTTTAAATACTGGCTCTGAGGAACTTTTGTTATCAGTAGAAATAAATTCCCCTGACATATTAGCCATAAATGAAAGCTGGATTAAACCTGGGGAAGAAGCTTTGGCACCTGCAATACCAAACTATAGATTTTTACACAGGGCTCGGCAAGGTATGAGAGGAGGTGGAGTAGGATTCTATATTAGGCAGGGCATAACCTCTAAAGTACACCAACATCCAACCTCTTTGCTGGAACAATTATGGCTCGAAGTTCAATTACCGAATGCTACTCTTGCAGTAGGTACTGCATATAGACCTGAAAGTGTAGGTGTTAGCGATGCTTTGGATGCCATTAGTGAATCCATACATAGTATGGCTCGCTGCAATTACACCTGCATTTTAGGTGACTTGAATATCGACCTCAGCCGCAGCGATTCTATAAAGGCACAGGAATTAATACATTTCTGTAAGCAACATAGTTTAGAACAGCTTATTAAAGAACCCACAAGAATAACAGATGACTCAGAAACAATTTTAGATGTTGTCATGACGGATAGTATAGCACGATGCCGCCATGTACATGTTATACATAACCGATGTCTAAGTGACCATGCGATGGTACTAGTAGACTTTGACATCAAAAAACCTAAACTAACCAAACGAGTGAGATCTCAACGTAACCTTAATGACATAGACTTGGAGCTATTTAGGGCTGACTTGCAACTCATTCCTTGGGAATCTATAAACACACTAGATCATGTGGACGAGATGTTAGAATCTTTTAACATTTATCTATTAACACTATTTGATATACACGCACCAATTAAAAATATAGTATGTAAAAGCAAACCAAAGCCGTGGATAACAAGTTTGATTAAATTTATGATGAGTCTACGTGATAAAGCGTTTTTAAAAGCAAGTAAAGACAAAACAGATAGTTCCAAAGAATACTATAAAACCCTAAAAACTTAGTTACATCAGCTACCGAGAGGGAAAAGAAGGCTTATTTCAACAGTACTATCAATAGTATGACACATGCACCATCTATATTATGGAGAAATATAAGAAATGTGGTAGTGTCTGATAATATTCACTCGAACCCTATCCCTGATCACTTAAATGATCCTGACAAAATAAACTATCATTTCTTAGACTTACCTCCAGTAAACGCTACTTGTGGGAGCCAAACTGTAAGAATAAATAATGACAAGACAAATACATACACAGAGTTCAATTTGGCCTTAACAACAGAATCAGAGGTTCTAAAAGTTATTAATAGTATTAAAACAAAAGCTTCCGGTCACGACGAATTGAATATAGACATGATTAGACTCACACTTAATGCTACTCTGCCTATTATAACTAACATTGTGAATAAATCGATTGAAACTCTTACCTTCCCTACTTACTGGAAACGAGCTCTAGTGAGACCTATACCAAAAAAGAGCTCTATTGATAGCCTTAAAGATTTACGTCCAGTTTCCATCTTACCAGTGTTATCAAAAGTATTGGAAAAAATTGTATTAGATCAAGTCAGGAAATTTGTAGATTTACACAATATCATACCTAAATTTCAGTCTGGTTTTCGTAGAGGCCACGGTACCGAAACAGCTCTTCTTCATATAACCGATGACTTGACTGAAGCTTCTGACAGAGGACTGACTAGTATAATGGTTTTGCTTGACTACTCACGTGCCTTTGATTGTCTGCCCGCTGAAATACTCTTACACAAACTAAAGAACTATAATTTTTCTACCGAAGCCTGTAAATGGTTCCAGACATTTCTGTGTGATAGAGAACAGATGGTTGTTACGGAAGGCAATGATGGTCAAAGGAAATTTTCTGCATTGAAACCGCTTACTCGTGGAGTTCCGCAAGGCTCTTTACTCAGTCCTATGCTGTTTACCCTGTTTACTGCTGATATGCCCAGCTGTTTTAAATTTTGTAAATACCACCTATACGCCGACGACACCCAATTATATTATTCTTTCAAAGGCAAGGACACTATACAAGCGATTGAAGACGTAAATGCTGATCTGGCACGTATTTATAACTGGTCAACTACAAATTCTTTGGCTTTAAATCCTGCTAAGTCGAAAATGCTCGTACTGGGAACTAAACAGCAAATAAAGTACGTCTCAGTTTGCACTGAAAGAATAAAAATTAATAATGTTGATATAGAACAAGTCGCATCCGCTCGTAATCTCGGTATAAATATTGATGCAGAACAAAAATATATAGAACATGTAAATATGAAAATTAGAAGTGCATTGTTTTAAGTTAAAAACCCTGTACAAAATTAGGCCCTATATTAATGAAGAATTACGTCACACTATGACGGAATTATTGGTCCTCTCACATTTTAATTACTGTAGTTCAGTTTATAGCCGGAGAATAAAGTCTTACACCGAAAAAGCCATCCAACGAGTTCAAAATGCTTGTATACGGTTCTGTTACAACATTCCGAAAAAGACCCCATAACCCCCGTCCTAAACCGTAAGGGCATACTTAATATGAGGTCGCGGATGGAACTTCAGTACGCAGGGTTGATACATAGAATAATCTGGAACAAAACACCCGCTTATTTATTTGAAAAACTTACCTGGTATCAGCACGGTAGCAAACATCTTCGTTCCGCTTCCTTAAATATGATAAAAATTGCACCACATACCTCGGCTCGATATCGAGGCTGTTTCAAGTTTGCTGCGGCAAGTATATGGAATGATCTTCCTCCACCGCTTCGGCTTAAAGGAAGTGTAGGTAGTTTTAAAAATAAATATAAATCTGCTCTGTTAAAGAAACAACTTGCCGCTGAAAACGTGAAACACTCGTACCTGAAAAACCTAAGCCTAAAGCCATACCTTCAAGCAGTAGTAAATAAAAAACAGAATTAATTATTATAATATATAGAGAAACCAAAAGTTACCATGCTTTTTACACACATACACACTTTCACACACACATACATACATACACATACATATACACACACGCACACACATGTACACACACTATTGTTCTTTTCAAATGATAATTTTAATACTAATGAGAATATGGATTTATGTTTGTTAAAGATAATTTTGACTGTTATTATTAGACCTAAGCAGTTTAAAAACGAATGGAGGAGCAGTTAGTCCTAACCCCGCCTAACAACAAAGGGGCCAGGAGTGGCTGAAAACCAGCGCTGGCTGAGTTTCACAGCTCAGACAGCAGTTAGCTGAGCCACTTCCTTTTGCCATTTTTATTTATAAGATTGTTTTGTTTTTATTTTTTTAATTTCTGTAATAGTTTTAATTTTGGCAATAAACGTTTTTATTATTATTATTATTATTCCTGAATAGGTAGGCGGAGATGTAACTAACCAACACACTTTTTGCCAGTATGTTCCGTTCTATGATGTGATAGTGGACGAGTTTATTGCTATATCGGGCACAAATTCCAGACACCTGCTAATATTGAGTAGAAAAACATCACTGCCCAATGTGGGATTCATAATGGATTCATTCATGGATAAATAAGGCACTTATTGACGTCAACACATAAATACACCAGTATATAGACGCAATGGACAGCAGAGCTTGGATTAATCATGATTATGTGATAGGCATGCCAATTATTGGCCAGGCAATAATGCGGGTAGTCTGCAAAGGGCGAGGCATTAGAGCTACACGGTCGGGTGGGTGCTCACTCGAGCGTGTCATCTCGCGGAGGACAGACGTGCAGGATCATCATATAAATAACGTGCAATGATCAAAGGTTGCCCATTCTTTAATGTTATTACGATTATATATTTTAACTATTTAATGTCCCAGCTGGAGATATCATAAAGATTATGAAAATATGTCTATCTCCAATATTTTATTAATAGCACTATTTAACTGTAGAAAAGCGAAACAGTCGAGCATAACTTTTTCTCAACAAAATAAGCGAAATCTTCAAAAGTGAGAATATCAAGAAAACAATCCACAAAGTACGACAGCTGCGAAAACGGAAACTTGACAATTTAGATCGTCAAAAAGTCTTCAGCATTAATAATTCATAAGTAAAAAAGCAGTTTCATACATCTTTGAAAGTTAACCGCTGCCGCGAGAATTGTAAGACGTATTTTTTTCTATAAACGGGAGGCCTTTTCCTTCTTTTTCCCGATGAATTGGCATCCATCGATGTCAAGTCGAACAAAGAAAAATCACTGTACATTTACTGGCAGCCAAAAACCGGCCCGTTTTAAAGCTACGTCTTTGTATAACCGAGTTCAGAATTCGGGCTTACCTTCTGTTATTTATGTCTGGTTGGGGAGACAGATAAATTGCGGGAAATATTTTTGAAATTGTACGATGCTATTATTTTTTATACTTTTTCCAATTGGTACGGCCTATAAATCTGTTTAAGCTACTCGATGTGAGGTGAACAATATAGATGGTTTTTTCATTACAAATTAATATTGAAACGAGCAATCCGCTGGACTAGTTAAGGGTCGCCATTAACAGTGGCAATAGGACCGGAACTTTGAATTACAAAGCGTTGTGTGTAGTGCTCTCGTCTCTTATGCATTAGATGTTAAGGCCATATTAATAAATCAATTTCAACTTTGAGTCAAATCTCAAGTAGACATTTATTTTGTTGAAATATTTAATAAACCAAGCATAGATTTTGATTTAAGAGCTTGTTCTTGAATCGGTTCTGTTAATTAGACAAAAACTCTGCTGTAAAATTGTGTCACATATCGTAAATTTTGATATAGTTTTAGCTATTGTTAAAATGGATATATTAAATAGAAACTATTTTAAGATGCTGATCTTAATTGACAGCATCTCAACTGATGTCGCACTTAAGAGCGAAATTAAGTTGCTTTTTATTAACACGGCCCTAAGTTTATAAGCTAAAACGCACTTCAGATATTATCTTGAAGAATTAAATTGAAATCGGAATTTCTTTTTTATTTAAAACTAGCTGACCCGACAGACGTTGTCCTGTCTTAACTATGTATGCACGCGGGCATTCTGTCGATCGCTGACAGTTCTTTCAAACCACTGACAGTTATGTAAAATAAATAGTGTCGTTAAGTTTTCTAATATTCCGCGTTTTTTTTTTGAATTTTTTGTTTCATAAGAACCTTCTCTTGACAATAACAAACACAAGAAAAAAAAACTGAAATGGTCCAGCCGTTCACGCGTGATGGCGTGACCAAGGGAAATAGGGATTCATTTTTATATATATATACATTTCATATTATGTTGAGAAGGATCATTTTGCTGTAGCATAAACCAAGTTTGAGGAAGCAATTAAGCAGAACAGCGTTATTACGATGACCGTTAAGATCTTTGCGCGGCTAGATGATAGATTTTGAACTTTATCGGATGGAAATAGTTGTAGTATGATTTGTGGTAAAGTTATAATTAAATTTCCATCATCACATATTCTGCAGGATTATAAAATCTTATGTTATGAAGAAAGATATATTGTAGGCGTAAATATATTTGTATGTGAGCTACGAGCGCTAAGTATGTGTTGAAGACGGCGACAATAAAGAAAACAGTATATTTTCATCATTCCAATGTCGTCATAATAAATTCTAGTAAAACATGATTTCTCATCACAAACATGTTTATAACATAATCACAAAAGCGTCTCATCTTTGTATACAATTACAGAGAATAGCTCTTATCTTAAGCCAATAAAATAGCGTAATGGCAGTTTCCCTTCGGAGGGTAAAGTTTGCATTTGACCTTACGGGGGCCGCAGGGTGCCCAGACACCCTCCCGGGCAAAGCTGCCTACCCTGTCGTTAACGATTCTAACTCCCTAATAATAGAGTTCAATATCTCTTGACGTTTTTGCTATGTAAATTGTAAGGCAAAAGCTACCTTCAGCTCCTGTAATTAGGTACACAATGAGTATTTGTAATCGATCAGGTTCGATAATACCGACCTAATCTAAACGAGAAAGTATTGAAATATGGACTTTGTGTGTATTTTTTAGGGTTGCTAATTTAATGTCGACGGTGAGAGGGTTTTCGAGCTTGGTCGCCCAGTTGTGAACATAAAGTTGACATTTTGCGGGCCGCTGTTTTTCTACAATGTTAAATTTTGTTCACGACGCGTGCTTTTGTTATTTGCACGTAAATACGGCGGGATAGCGCTGTGTTACGGTCCGTATGTCGATTCGGGTGGATCGTATTTGCAATTCAAATGAGGGTTTTTAGCTAGTAAATTTTAGTTTATTTTTTAGTAAGTTACCCGCTACTTAATTCAACCACGCAATATTGTTGTACACTTGGGATTGCAGAGAACATAAAATGGAAATTTTATGCATGAAAGATAATGATGTATCATTGGAATGTGGTATTTAAATTAATAAAACAAAATACTTTTAAACATTAAGTCATTTTGCATAAAATAAATGAAGGAAAAAAAGTAAAAATTATAATTATAATGAATCATCTCTAAGTCTTATATGCTAGAATTGAATATCAATTATGAGTTTTCTGAACAAAATCCTAGACATCCTCACGAATAAAAGTACAATGGATGCATCTTTCGCAATCGATCCACTGGCAAACAGCGCGGTGTCGCAAATATATGCTTACGTTTTTTATCACATTTGCTCCGAGCCCTGATTGAATAAATACCATGTTTCCAAACGTAATACCCGTTTTTGTTTTTGTATCGTTTCACGTAAAATGTAATGCAGAAAGGGTTTCTATTCTGTTTTGTATGAGATTTAAAGCGGATTTACGGACGATACCCGCTCGGTTCAAGTAAAACACATACGTTTTGATAGGATACGTTTATTCAAATTTATACTTTCCGTGTTATTAAAGTATAATATGTTATTGTTAGTAAGTTGGCTTCAGTAGATAGATATAAATGCCAGTATACTTGTGGCATTGTAACAGTGTTTCAGTGGACATTTGTCCAATAACTATACATTTAAATCAAATTATCTGGAAATAAATCTATAGCTCTCAGATTTCTTCAGTTTCTTTGTCTGTAGTTTCTTCAGTATAACTGTGGCCCCTGTCGAGTGATTCAGCTGACGTTTGTCAATAAATAAATGTTTAAAATCAAATTACCTGGAAATACATCTATAGTTCTTAGAATTCTTCAGTATATTTGTCAGTAGTTTCTCCAGTATAACTGTGGCCTCTGTCGAGTGATTCAGCTAACATTTATCAATATATAAACATTTAGATCAAATTACCTGGAAATACATCTATAGTTGTTGGAATTCTTTAATTTATTTGTGTGCAGTTTCTACTAGATCAGAATACCAGAGATGATATTTCATAAGACGATTGAAATGACGCTTGCGGGTAGTTTAATTGATCTACAAACGCTGCGTCTCTGAGAGCAAGATTTAGTAGTGTGAACACGACTATAATCTACGCAAATCTCTCGACCTGACTGACTATCCACAGGAATGACAAATTAATCGTCTCTTCATTAAACATAGCTTAGACACCTCCGTTGACACTTAATTATATTGCTTTACTGGACAACTAACAACCAGCAAGTCTTAACTTATAGAACAAATCACTGTATTAAAATAACTGTAAGCGGCTTGGGTATGAAATACTCTCTAACTGTCTGTACCTGCGGCGGCGTCGTGTGACGGGTCGGCCACTTCCCTACAATATGGTTGAGGAGGCCGTTGGCTGGCACATGCGTCATACTCGTGAACGGGTGCTGCTTGTGTGGACTGTTCTGCCCATTTCGCTTACATTTCTAATTTCTAATTGCTAGAGGTGCTGGGAGGAAATAATTATAAGGATAATAGAGAAATTTCATGATTCCTGAGAGGGTTGTGCAGTCATATAAAAATTTAAATTAATTTATTCCTTATTTCACGAGCCTATAAATGAACTGCTCTAAACTTTTTTTTTCTCTTTTCACTTTATCATGTACTGTAGTCTTTACCCTAAACTGATTGAAAAGACCAACACCAGAGTTTCTTGCCCGTTCTTCTCTGGTGAAAACTGCTTTCCGAACTGGTGGTAGAGTTAATATTGACGGAATCTAAATAATGTATAACATTTTACAGATTCAAATAAATCATTTCATTTCATTTCATTTCAAATCATCGATTTCATTAGCAGCTTCATGTTTAACTAGCCATATAAAATTAACAAACTTATTCATGTAATGTTGAATAATAATTTTCATTGTTACAGGTAAGTCTTGGAAGTTTGAAATTTCATCGCTCCGAGTGACTGGTTTAATTAAAACGAACAAACTTGTAACAATCCGATGTTACATCACGGGTAATTCTTCATCGGAACTTCTCTTTAGTATTTTTGTTCGAGAAATTTCTGTTTTTGTTGGAATTTTAATATTTGAATTGTGTATTTGTTTTTACTTATATTCTGTTCTGATACATACCGGTGTATTTTTTATTTTATTAATAACATCTGAGATCGCTACCTTTTGTTTGTTAGGTCGTATAGTATTGAGACCTCCAAATTGCGTATTTTTATTATCTTGCATTAGTTCGAAATCAGACACATTAATTACAACGTGGGAGATCTAAAGGAAAACATTATTTACCTCCTTCCAGATCTCAAAACTTTTTCCATGAATTCAGTAAGTTTTCTGCGTTAGTTTCAGCTTCCGACACTAATTTATACACCTCCAATATTTAAATTTACACTACATATTTCTCAAAGTTCGTATTCCATGGGGCTGTGAAATTACGTGTCATATCTGCCCAGAGTCATGAATGCGTGATATTCAGTTTCTCGCGTGTTTTTATGGGAGCGATATGGTGTTATGAGCCAAGGGTCCCGGGGTTCTGATAACTCGTCTTCACGTCATGAATAGCCTAGAAGTACCCGAAACTTGCCCGTCGAGTGTATATCATAGAGATTTTATGTGGGGTGACAAAATAGTTCCGTGTAACTTTTCAAAATTTACTATATTATGAGATGTTGTCCTTTTGATGAAGTTGTTTTTATCTACAGCTATTCTCCATTCTTGTGGTAATGTAGATTTCATTTATCAGTCATTTTTATGCTTATAGTTTTGTCTCTAAAGAAATTCTTACGTCACATAATCCACATTGTTGAATTAAATAACTTACGATAATAACAACACTATGTTACAGCGTTCTGTAACTTCACGTTTTCCCCTTTCAACATCACGGATAAATATTTAATGGAGTCCATAACTGAACAGTTCCTAAGGGCGTTTTTCACATGTTTCGTGTTGCGCCATTATTCCTATGAGTTTATTATACGATGCATCTAATCCTCCAACTTCAAAGAGCCCCGGGGTGTCATTTGGCTATTACATTGAAATAGGAGCTCGCGCGCTTATCGCGCTTTCGCAGGGACGAAATAAGCGAAATGTGCGGAATAAGCGAAATAATCTGGGGTAAGCGGAATAAATCGCCTGCCACTGCAATTAGGATTCGCTCATCCGATCTAGGTTTAGCTTCAATTTTCAATTCCCGTGTCAAGTACAGAGATGCGCTTCTTAATCGATTTTCTAAGCTTCCGTGTGTTGGAAGCATTAAATGTATATCGTGTGAACTAGGTTTGTGTGGGATATTTCTTATTAAAATAATCTGAGAGGGAAAATAAATTGTAGAGTTTTTATTCAAGACGCAAATGATTAAAGAGGCTGAATTTACTGAAAGAACTCTTTCATGTTCATTATATATTCATGAGCTTTTCGGCTGAGGAGTTCCATTTATTATTTAACTAGATGTTTATACCACATTTTATTTTTTTTGTAAATAAAAACAAAATATGGAATTAATGATTTTTCAAATGTGCCCTTTAGAATGTAAAATTGTTTCAAACGTTTTAACCCACTTTTTTTATTTCTTTTCTTGTGTTACTTGAGGCACATTATTATTATAAAAAATATATTTTCTACTTTTTGTGAGATTGTAACCGTAATTCCATTTAATGTTTTACATATCCAAGAATCTTCAACTTATTTCTGCTAGGATAGTAAATTGTTTATTAAATTAAATACTAGCAAAAATGAGCTGTTATTATATAATAATAATGACTTCAGTACGACACACTATACAAAACTTCGCAATACTGTTCTGTGGCCATCTTGACGCATAACATCGTTTCATAATGATCAGTAATTTTGCGATAAAGCATGTTACTCTATCACGTTCAATAATATTTTTCATTATGCCAGTTATATGAGATGAGCAATGTGCTGACGCGACTTTCCGGTCTTCAATCGGTTTACGTCATTTTTATTACTGGCATAAAATTTACTGTTTCGATCTTAAATTTGTCATGACTGCATGCGTCATTACTCTATCAAATGGGGTGGTTTGATTGCCTGAGTCTTTCAATTGAGAATTTTTGTGCTTTGAAAATTGCTTAGCGAGCACGACAGTCAAACTGGCAGCAGTTCAATAATTATTGATGTTGAAAATTTTTTGAATGACTGAAGTGAGATTGACTGTATATTTATGGATTAAAAATATGTTAAATTGCTTAGCTAGCACTTAGAAAGCCAAACTGGTTGCAGTTCAGTTATTGATGTTGATAATTTGTATGACTGAGGTGAGATTGACTGTATGGATCAAAAATATTTTGATAATTTGAAATTCGACAACATTGATGTTTCATTGACTTTTTTCGAGATTATTCATATAGATATTCGTGGATTCTTAAAGAGATTGATTATAATTTCGATCATCAATAATATAATAGTTGTTCACGTAATGCTATCAAGGTCTGTAACCTTGATTTATATTTATCAAGAACGAAGACTCAGATTTTCATCTAAGCAAGTTAAATAATACCTTATTGTCAACTGTAGAATGTTCAATCTAATTTGTGTCACCCAATTTCTTTAATTCAAGCCTTAATACCGTCTGCGATGTCTTGAAAATAGTCTGCAGAAATTACAGAAAGTAATTATAATTATATTCTGTTCTGTTTAGGATCAAAAACTGTTATTCTTGTGTTATTTCTATATATTGTTCTTACAAATAAAATAAAACAAACACACATCAAGCTTTGACCTCCTAAGGGGTAGACAGAAGTGCAACCACGGCACCTATTTTGTGCTGTGTTTCACCCGTGATGTGATAGGAGCGGGCCTGTCGCCACATCGGGCACAAATTCCATACTCTGGGCTAATATTAACAGAAAAATCCAATTATCATTTTGCTCGACTCGGGATTAGATCCCTGAACCTCAAAGCGGCGTCGTACGTGTACGCAATATAACTACGCCACCGAGGCAGTCTTTATTTATAGTGTCTGTTTATCTCACCACGTCAAAATGAGTGTATACATGTAAGAGCACAGAGCAATGGGACTGAAAATTCGACTAACGAAAGATGTACCAATTGACTGTTAGTAGTATAAATGTAGTTAATTTTTGTGGGGTATTATATCGTTTTTTAACAATACAGCGTTATTTTATAATTGCGTTACTGAATAAACATGATTACCTTCTTAAAAATAACACTACAATAAGTTACTCGAACCGTGGATATAAAATAAAAAAGTGCAAGTTTCAAATAAATTAAATATCAATAAAAACACATCCTAATGTACTACTTGAACAGAATATCGGCGACATCACACTGTCCGTCAGAAATACATCCACGTACACGCCATATTTCTATTAAACTATAAAAGTATCAATAAATCAGAAAAATAAAACTGGGATTTTCGGCATAATGTTATCAGAGGTAAAGACGACTATGAAATTTTATTAATTAACGCACTTTCAAAATGATACAGCGTATTCAGTAGTCCTTATATCTCAGAATATATCAAACGTGTTTGAAATTATTTTATCTCTATCTCATATCAATGTAGACATTTCAATAAAAACTTAACAATCTCTATACTTACAAGGGATTACTCACTTCGAGTGGTTCTTAACTTTGTGAGGATTACAGACTTAGGTTTACCGAGAGGTGAAATAAAAGGAATTTAGATCAAGGCGGCATCAATTTAAATCTGTTAAGGATTAAGTATGAAACAAAATCGTTTAATATGAAGTTATATAAAATAATTCGTTCACATTTTGTGTATGTTATTGGTATTTTTGGAAGATTCGGGAATACTCTGGTCTATTTTTATTTTTTGACAGGGTATATAGGCTGTTATAGTTTGCTTTTAGGGTTAGTCGTCATGGCTTTAGAAAGGAATGTCTAGTTTTGTATCAAATTTTTCGCGTTCTTGCATTCCTAGTATTCTACACTTTAGAATACCCAATCATTTTCAAGTTTGATCCACTATCGGCTGCAACCCTTTTTTTAATAATAACACCGACGTAATACTACGTTTGGAAGCTATCGACCGTGGTTCAAGCGAGAAACCAATATCCAGACAAATTTTCGATCCCGCTGCTGTAGTGTTGAAAAAAGTGCGGTACGTTGGAGCGACAGCCGATCCCGGGGGAGCGATTAACCGTCTCGGGAAACGGGATCAGCTCCCGGGACAACGTTATTCTCTAGTATATAATGTTCCTGATGCACATAAACACTTCCCTTAATGTGTTTTTTGTGGTATTTAGTTCTGGTGGGTTTTTTATCTCATATTTGGAAGTTTGTGTCTGATATGGGTTCGTTTTAAAGGGTTAGTGGTTGCTTGTTAAGCTATTAACTTCTGATTTGCAAAAGATAACGCTCTTTTATGTTTTATATGTTATTGGTATTTATAAAATACTTTGGAGTGTAGTTTTAGAAAAAATTTACGTACTTATGTGTATTGTTGGTAGTAGATTCGTAAATTTACATTACAGTGGTTAACATGCTTTATATAAGATAGACATGGTCTCACAATCATCGAGAGATTTGGTCTGAGCGTTGTGAGGCCGAAAATAACTGAGTAATACTAACTTAGTTGCTCTTCCTTGCAAAAAATCTCTTGTTTGGTAGTCAGAAGTGATGATCAGCTAAATAAATGTTTCGTTTAAACTGTTTAAATTTTATAACTGAAACATACTAAATTCTCTTTAAATTTATAATAAAAATTATAACGATGTTCATATATATTTTTATGCAAAAAAAAAATCTAAGTAAATTGAAATATGCTCTTTATATTGAAATAACTTTGCAATTTGACTTTAGAATAATATCGTCTCATAAAAAATTACACATAATGTATATATATAACTAACATTGAAAATGTAATTCAAATTTTATTTGGCCTTGAAATGAAATTTTATTATATATTCGAATATAAGCATAGACGAAATTCGTGGAATAGTTTAAAGGAGATATTTTAATTGCAACTGTCTATTATACACAATTTACTATATCGATTACTTTAAAGTATCTGTTCAATTAATAGGGGACCGGCCTGTGTTCGATTTTGTACATTATTCTATATGAAATGGTTGATAATACGAAAAAGAAACCCTCCTGCGAAAACTGCATTAAAATTGGTTAAAAAATGGGCCAGTAATTCATATTTCAAATATTACTATGTGCCGAAGTGGGGGCGAAGTGGGGATATCGCTTCATCTCTTTCTTTCGCACGCGTCGTAATGCCCGATGACGTCACACGTGGGTATTGCGCCTCTTTTCTGTTTCTTGTTACTTACCCCTTCTACCGAAATTAAAACACTTATAACTTGTTGATTTTTTACCGGATTTAAATAATTCTTTCTGTGTTATAATTTATATAACGTAAATATTTGATACTAATAAAGAACAAAAATGAGTCCGGTCCCCTATTGTAATTAATGGATGCTGATTTCAATGTTACACAATATAATAAAAACTTATGCCGCTATAATTTACAATCTAAATTAGTCCAGTTTGTTAGCGATGTCTATAACCGCTGAAGTCATTTAAAAAAAATACTTTACTTATAAAAAACTATAGTATCCGACACAGAGTTACATTTGATTTAGTAACATTTAGTTTGGATTATATTTATTTAAAATTTATTATGGATGATCTCATAAAAGTCGCAGGAGGGCTCTGGATGCGAGCCGCTTTCATTAGGTCGATCTGGAAATCTATGGCCGAGGCCCATGTTCAGCAGTAGACATCCTGCGGCTGATGATGTTTCTGGATTATAATCACGCACGAACTGTGATTCGGAAAATAGTAATAAGACCAAGACCAGCATTTTATTCTGCCTAATAACTTAACCTACAAATTCTGTTCGCGAGTCACACGAATCAACCATTTTACTGCGCGGTGTTAAAGCTTATAATTCGACAAAACAAAGCATTCGCGCTGAATCCTGCCGCCACAATAAACACCATTTTATATTATAAACTCCATTTTCACGAACCCTTAAGCTCCGTATTTCTCACCTATTCCATAAAATGTTTTACATTACTGTAAATTGAGCGTACTTCACAATCTCAACGTGCTGGATAAAATTGGGAGAAAAATAAAGCGGGATTATACTTAAAGGGAAAATGGCGCGCCCGGCACAGATTATTATAAAGGGATTTACGTGTATACTGTCAACTGAGATAATTAACGTGTGGTCGCAGCTTAGCCAGTTAATGCGAGATTAATGATTATAGTTCGCGAACTGATATCGGACTGATGCGCTGGAATAATATAGCAGTTTGCAGATGAATGGCTTTATTTTGAATAATTACGTATTTAATTTGAGAGGTCTGCAGAAGCAATTATGCGTAAATTAATTTAAGCAAATTAGTTGTAAAACTACGGCTTTATTGACGATTAACTTGTACACCATCCCAACATTGGTTCGTTCACAAAACGTTTTATTCGAAACATCAAAGCCCCAAAAAATAAAACTCCGAATAATGAATGAAAACGGCGGAATATCAGTGCTGAATATTTCTCATTTACTAAGCCAATCGGATTCGCAGGCAAAACGGTATCAAAGGAAATTTCGGTTATTCAAGTTCATTGTGTGAGGCATTGTTCCCGTTCTTTTGTCTGCAGGGCGCGGCTACAGAAGCCTCAGAGTCGTCCCATTAAACAAATGATGGCTGTTTATTTGTGATGATTAATTTGGGTTGAAGTAGCTTTTTATCGACTTGATTATGATTATTTGCTAGTGATGAATACCTTCAACATGTCATTTCCAACAACCGGCCCGACGGAAGATCAGCGCTAGCTTCACTGTCAACATATTGCTGAGTTGGTGCCTTTTTTGTGACAAACATAGTTTTAAGTTTTTTGTCTGTTTCGCGTGTTTGTTTGTTATGTTTATGTAACTCGTGTTTGTTGCAAAATAAATTTCTTTTCTTTATTTTTTTCTTTCAAAATCAAATCATATATTACAGCAACCTTACCTACTGTCTTGAGTTAGTACCAATATAATCATAGCCGTTGATTAGCTATTTATTGAACTCTATTGCGGTTGTATCATAGAAATCTTATTGTATAAAAATATATAAAATTAAACCATTGTTTGACTAAAAATATGTATACAGTAGAAACCGGTTATAACGACTCCGGTTATATTGACGCATTGGCTATAACGAATAAATAGGTCTCTTTAAATAAATGCATATAAAAAGCGTATCGTTTATAACGACTATCGGATATAGCGTACATATTCGGTGATCCCTTCGATGTCGCTATAACTGTATTTATTTACAAAGACACCAAAATGTTTCATCCGAGTCTCAATCTGCACTGTGTGATTAATCATCTGTAATTTAACCTCATTCAATCTATATGTAAATTTCTCCATCTCCAAGTTAATTGAAGACGACAAATTAAGGATAAAACTAACTATTTTTATAGCTTCAACTGCAAAATAAACTAGTTTCGCAACGAGTTTTCTGCACGAGGTTTGTTGTGGCAAGTTTCAACCATTCTGCGAAACGACACTATTGATGGTAATTACACTATGCTGGAACTTTGGATGGTCTTAACGTTTTTTTATACGAATTTGTGCTGTAATTACGCTGAGGTCCTAATGTGTGGATTACGTTCTAGTGTTAATACAGTGTAGTGATTACTGGATTTGTTTGGGTAGTAAGAGTTTTGACTGAGAATCGTCCAGGTGGCTAGGAAATGTAATCTAATCGTTATGTGTAGTCAAATAAATAATTATAAAGAAGTAGAGAATTCTCTTCAGTTTTCCATAGAATGCATGCAATGCATAGAAATGCAAAATATTAATTTTGCTTTTGGTATATCGCTTTTTATATTGAAATTATCGGTATACATAAGAATCTATTATCTCCCATCATAGCTAAAAACAGCGATAATACTTGGGAGTAGAACGCAGTGCCTAGACGAATGTCCGCAAATTCAAATCCCAAAGGCGCGCACCTCTAACTTTTCAAAAGTAAACTTGCATACTTGATTAGGTCTCTATTAGAATTTTGAGGGTATTTTACCCTGCCAATGCGCACTGGCCAGCGTGGTGGATTAAGATATTATCCCGCTCAGCAGTAGCGGGGGCCCGTGCCCAGCAATGTGATAGTATATAATACAGGGCTGATATTATTATCTATACTGATATATAAAGCTGAAGAGTCTGTTTGCTCGAAAGCGCTAATCTTAGGAACTTCTAAACCGATTTTAATATTTCTTCACGGTTACATTACTTCTGAGTGGTATAGGCTGCTTTTTATCTCTGGAAAATATTTATCCCGAAAAAACCTATTCACGCGGGTAAAGCCACAGGCAAAAGCTATTATAAATAGCGAAAATATGGATGCATATATTTCTGTCGCTTAAGTAATATCTTTCACATTACCCACGTATGTTAAGAAATATAGAGTAACCGACAAAGCACATTCTACGGAATACATAATATTTCTCATCTTGTGAGAGGTCCGCTGGTCCATACATAGTCAATGCGAAGGACCATCGGACCTTTTATCTGATGAAACACAAACCATTTTGGACCATAATGTTTGCAAATTTTATTCTAATTCCGCCTGGCATGGAGGATTTAATAATATGTAGGACTCTTAGTTCTTTTTTATGTTATTTAGAAAGTGGAGATTCTAGCTAAGCGTTTTTATGTATACGATCGATTTGAAACGTGGAAATTGTAATTGAAAAAATTAATTATCTCAACTCACCATTTTATAAAAACAAATATGGGTACTTCTTAATCATAAACATAGTTTCTATACCATTTTGAAAACTATCGTAATGCTGGCTTGCAGCGTTTCATTTGAAATTCGGTTTTAT
This sequence comes from Manduca sexta, assembly GCF_014839805.1. Taxonomy (NCBI): domain Eukaryota; kingdom Metazoa; phylum Arthropoda; class Insecta; order Lepidoptera; family Sphingidae; genus Manduca; species Manduca sexta. The sequence goes on along the minus strand of NC_051125.1, from coordinate 9,356,435 downwards.
TATCCGCAATTATTAGAGAAAAATATGAAATCATACTTCTCATCTTCATTCAAAAGCGGTATTAAATTACATTCCAGAATGTTCGGAAAGCACAAAATCATCTACACTATATTAATAAATTTCCCGAGCGTTCGTTAATAGATTTTGCGGTTAGAGTATTCCAGATTACGCTAAAGCAAAATACCGAAATGATATTACAAAGGGCGCTACACTTTGTCTAGCTGAGTCATTTTAATTGCGTTACAGGAATATCGGGTTATACGGTATAATGCAGATATTAATTTTATGAAGCATCGACCGCTCGAGGCATTTTTATATGAAGATATAAAATTTATATTTAGTTCTTAGTTTATAAATTTTATTCTACTTAGCGGTGTGTGTAGTTGACGTTTAAATTAGAAATATGTTCGTAGTAGCTTATTCGTACTGTGTTTTGTAGTATTCTAATTTATACAGTATTTAATTTAAAACAGTTTAATAAAAAAAGTTACTTACGCTTGTGTATAGAAGTATATAGCGAAGTATCTGAGTGCCAGAAAGTTATGACATAATAATTCCACAGACACATTACGATAATGATTAAAAAGTTATCAAATCAATAAATACTTATAAGATTGTACAAGCTGAAAATCACATATTACATTTTATACCTAGTAATAAAAATAATTTCCTCGAAAATAGCAGCTCCACATGAAAACATAGATATTCGAATTTAAAACCAAAACATTCGAATCGCAAATATCCCTTAAACCGTTCAATAAAACAATAAAGATTTCTCCTAGTTTCGTAATGTTTAAATTCAGCTTATTCGCCGACATATCGCACAACTCGGGAAACAGCACAATGCATAGAAAGTAGACAATTTCCAACCATCCCGCCACATACGGCCTGTTCATTATTTCGTGTACCCATTCCCGCCATCCATTTTGTCGGCGAAAGGAAAGAAAAGAAAATGGAACGCGTATATTTGTCCCTTATCTTTTTTCTTTTCTTTGGCAACAGTGACGAGTTGCATTGGCTTTCCCGCTGATGAAAACCTTTTTTCCGCTGCATTCGACAATCTGATAATGAACCGTCATTTTCACGTTTTTCATTTTGTTTCATTCGTATCTGTTGTTGGAAATAAACTGTGCTAGTATTTAGTTAAATAACTATTTAATTTTATTACAATAACACGCTTAATTAAAAAAAACGCTTTTCTTTAATATTTGTCGAGTAAATGGTTAAAGATCTTCACAATACTTTAATGTCTATCTTTGGATTAATAAAGAGAATCAAGTACTAAAGTAATATTGGTTCGCATTAGTCCTGTTTGCTTTAATGCTAAAAGCAATTTATCATTGTTCAAAAGTAACTTTACTATACTGTCTAGCAATTATACTTAATTATTTAATGAACATAGTTCGGCTGTGATTGTGATCATGTTTTACCTACTGTAGTAATTGAACACATTTCAAATTGCATTCTTATTTCAAACTACGATAATTTATATTATCTATGGATTAAATATTTTTTTTTATAAATATGGCGGCAATCTTCTGTCATTTGATTTTAAATGTTCAATAATACGAATATTACCCATAAAATATAAGCGTGAGACGTGATTTTATTCAAATTAGTCGTTTCATAACTAGATAATGTGACGTTATTAAGTTTTTCATATTTTAATTATATTTCTATTAGTGATGTAACGAATATTCGCATTCGCATTCGCATTCGCGAATATTCGCATTCGCAAAATTTCTGCGAATGTTTTGCGAATGTCAATATCAGAAAAAAAATATTTGAAGATAATAGGAGACTGCCTCGGTGGCATAGTTCTACTGCATGTGCGGTACGGCAGCGCTCTGAGGTCAACACAAAATTATTTCGTTTACTTTAATAAAGCTTAAACATTCAATTCTCATCAGAACTTGTAACACAATAGCAAGTAAGAAATTAAAAGCATTTGAAAGAAACAAAAACAAATTCTTCTATAATTTTTTTATCAGTCTTTACATAACTTTTTAATGATTAGATAATTATCATCTTGAATAAATATCTAAAGAATATATTAAATAAACTAAAACGATATTCTTCTACAATAAACTATAACTCTTTCTTAAAACATACCAATTAATTAACTATTTAGCCATAGAAAATTGGCGCCAAATTTGAACAAAAACTAAACATTCGCATTCGTGAATGTCGGTAGCAGATATTCGCATTCGCATTCGCGAATGTTCAAAAAATGACACTCGTTACATCACTAATTTCTATGTAGTTTACCGCCATATTGTGAGTCGTGTTAAAACCTAGGTTGCCATGGCAACACGTCGTTTTTGTACCGCTTGTGGTAATTGGATTTGCTAATTGGTGTCCGGGAGTAAGACATGCCCTAGAGCTGTGGACGTGTTTATTATTTTTGTTTACATTTCTCTTCGAAGTATTTTCATCTAGGCTTTAGATTTTTTACCCATAAACAGATTTAAAATGTGAGCCGGTTAAATAAGCTGTTAAATGAAAATTACGTTATTCGTACCTCTAAAATTGTCTTTTAAAATGAATCCTTTTGTGATCACAATTTTAACTTAACTTTTTTATGACAGTGTTAAAGTATTGTCAGTCGTCTTGAACACGCGATAAAACATCACAACCAAATTGTATTTGACTTCGGCATTTCAAATTTTATTCTTAACGCATAAACAACTTCTACATACTACAATTTCTAGACGATACAATATATTTCTCACATAAATCAACATTTTATGTTGATACTGTATTTACTGCAGTCTACTACAAACATAGATTAAAAAACTTGGAAATACAAGCTGAATCTGTCAGTTGACATTTCTTTTATTTGTCCTGTAGAACGCGAATAATAGCAAACGAACTATTGTTACCCATTTCTTGTTAACTGTTCCGCGCTTCATGAAGACCATCTCCGGGGAAATTTCATTACCTGAGCATAAACACTTTTATTTATTTATACAACAATCTGTATTTAAAGTGCGATAATGTATAGATTACTAGCTCTGAGGTATTTAATAAATCGATCTCAGCTTTGAGCAAAATCTCAAGATAATTAATGTTTTGGAATATTTAATGAACCAAGCTTAAGCTGTTACTTAAGAGCTTGTTCTCAACTGTTGAATAAACAACACTGAACTGTCAAAATCCGTCACATATCGTCTTTAGATATCATTGATGATGATATGGCTGAGAACTGATGTTAATATGGCTATTTACTAAATATAGCGACTATCTTAAGATGGTGTCTGTAATTTGATAGCGTCTTACCCGATATAGCACTTGAGAGCCAAACTGAGCAGCATCTATGTATATGGCTTTTAATTAGTCGTATTGTATTTTGTGTCAAGTTTCTTCCAAATCTTTTCACTGATATAATAATAGATTTATATCAAACATATTATACAAAAATATTATAAACTAATATATAAGACTATTAATTAAAGATTTTCAAAATATCACCTCATTCTAATCATATTACGATTTATATAAAAACATTAAATCCTAAAGCATTTAAATGAACAAACATAAACTAAAATTCTAGATTGTCATGTAATCTATTTCGCATTGCAGTTCGCATTTATTCTTTCTGTAAATTATTTTCCACTTCTTTTTTGAATAGTGCTCCAACATTAATTAACCTGGTTGTGATAGAGGATTTTATAAAACACCGCGTTGTTTGTCGGCGTTGTATTGTTTTACATATAGGTCTCCATTTTAAACAGAGAACAAAGATTTTTAATAACCCTTGCTCCGATTATTAGCTAAAAATATTATGAGTGATTTGTTGTTGTTTGCGGTTATATTTGAAAGAACTTCCTCAAGATAAAACTGAGAAGCTATTTATTTATAATATAAAAGTACCAATATTTTCCAGGACATAATCTATTTAATCTTTAGCTTCAACAGTAACTAGGACATAGTCTATTTGTTTGCCTAATTTTATTTAAATCTTTTAAACGGCCTTTACGTTTATTTCTTACAAACATCGGAACGTCTTCACGAACTCGCATTCGTAAAATTAGCAAGATTAATGTATGTACAGGCGGCGTTAGTTTTGCGGTTTTTAAATTCGTGCATTTTTCGGCCCCGCTTCGGATACATTTTTTTCTAATTTGGCGCGCGTCCATATTTCCCGTTATGTTTTCTATTTTGCAATCGGTGTGCAAAGCTTTGAACGTCGCGTTTATAATTTGATTTTCATTTCTATTTCCGTCCAGGTTTCATTCTCATGGATCAGTTAGCGTTATTTGTATCAAGTTTGTATTTCTATGTATCTATAATATAGTGTCGAATATTTCTTTCTTTTTTGTAGTTTGTGAGCGTCAGTAGCAGGCATCATATTTTATGGTTTTTATTTAAGTATGTTCTCTGTACTTTGATACTGAAGCAATTAAAGTTTTTGTTACCTTTTTAAATACTTGTACACATATGTTTAGCTATGAGGGTAAACAATTTACATTATTAATTTATCCCGCTAATGGAAATAAGTAGGGTTGTGTTATTTTTAACCCGTTACAAAATTAATGTGGGTGTGTTTTAGGATTAGACAAATTGAATATATTTATAATTGGGTTGTGTATCTCGAAACAGAATCATACGGCACATCAAATATGGCGGAGCGTTACCACTGGCTTGGAAATTATTCGGCTCAGCTACCAGTACTGTTTACTGTCAAAAGTTGTCTTGTTAGACTATTTTACAAGTACCTCTTGGGACGGTTTTCTTGTTTAGAACAATATTTTTATTACTTTATTTATTTGTATACTAAAGCCTCATTTAGATATATCAATAATTGCTGAGAATAGTATGCATTGCATAATAAAGCTACTCAGTTTGAACAGGCAATTCTTGGTTTTATTGACGTATACGTATTTTTTGACAAATATTCAAAAGACGATTATTGCTAACAATAATTGCGTTCGATCATTGCTGGCAATAGTTACTTCGCCTAAAAGAGGTCTTAGTGTAGGTAGGTATAGTAAATACTCTTGTACCATTTTTATTGGTTATAACTTAATAGTCCTTTTCAGATTTTGTAAATTGAATTAATATTTACTCGAAGGTGTTTTCGTTTTGCAATCGAAATAAAATTTAAACTTTATAACTACCAGACGTCATTTTTAAAACAAACACCCTCTATACTCAAAACAACAAACAATTCCGTTCAAATAGTTCAAACTAATATACTGTTTGCTAGGAAATTCGGCATCGGCGCTGTTGAGATGAGTTCGTTCCAGATAAAAGTTTCCAGTGCAAACATTCGGCTGCATTCGGGATTGGTATTTGTCTTTTATGTGGACTCTTTTGGTGGGCCACGATTGCGCTTTGCTTTGAGTATTGTTTATACAGGGTGCTGGATTTTAGTAGAGCCCGTTCTTTGGGTGCGAATCGGCGTCTACAAAACCGACACTGGAATGTTGGTTTGTTTATCTGTAGCGGTAAAACGGCTACTATCCCTGTAGAATTGAATAAATTGTCTAACTTGATAGCAGCATGTTCATATTTATTTAAAATCAGTTTTCAGTGTCCTTAAATTCAACTCATACCACCGCTCGCGTATTCGAATTTACAAGAAACTATATTCAACCATCATGTATATTACGATTTGTTATTAGTAGTCTAAGAAACTATGCGCCATATAAAAGACTCCGGAGTCCTTTTTATGCAAAATATAAAATGGCGTTCGGCGTGACGTAAGAATATTGCGAAACAAAGGAAAGGAGAGAAATTGTACACTGGCGAGGTTTATTCTTAGTGGAAAATTCCAACTGTTTTATAGTATGAATTCTGAACGCAAAATTGTTGGGCAAATTTTATTTGACAACGGAGTAACGTTGAAATATTGTTACGGTGCAATAGTGAGGGACGAGCTTGTAGCAAAATGTTTAACGGAAGGTGTTTATGATTTCGCTAGTTGAATTTAAATTTAAACACAATGGTTTTTCGGTCTAAATTAGGAAGAGGAAATGTTAATTTGTACGTTATTTTGGAAACTAAATTGTAGCAGTTTATGGAGAAATCTTCACTCGGTTAAAATGTGCTTCAGAAATATTGGGTTATCATAAACAAAATGATATCATCAAGCATCAACAACAAATAGTATCATGAAAATAAAGAGGGGCATATATTATTGACAATATTGTCACACTTGTTAAATGTGGGAGTTTTGAGCGACTCATATAAAACAAAGTACAGAAATCCCTGCTCCGCGAGAGGACGCTCTCATTAACTTGTATCAAAAATACACTTTAGCCCAGAAAACTCAATTTTCGTAACAACGAAAGTCATTTTAGCTGGAGCTCGTTCTAGTCCCTTGGTACTACTTTTTTTAGGTTTTCTAAGCGCATTTTATGATTTAAAGGTCGAGTATGAAAAATGATATTTTTGTTCTTGTAAAACATGTTACTTTTATGTACGTACGTGTTTACAACATTATAACAAGTATATAAATTCAGTTAAGATTACAAACATCTCTTATTTGCATAAGATTAAATTAAATTATAAAAAAATATACCAAACTCTATAATATTGTCTATTACTAAAATATTAAAATTTAATCGATGAGCAAAGCATTGATTTTTATATTATTCAAATATCGAATTCTAAAACTGAACTGGCCAGTTTCATTTCGTACCAGTAGTTCCACTAATTAAAAAGGTTTATCTACACGAGTGGTGTCTCGAAGTTTTATATAAACTGACAGTTATCTTTACTAATATATACAGCTGAAGAGTTTAAACACGCTAATCTCAGAAACTACAATACCGATTTTCACTACTAGAAAGTTATATTACTTTAGGCAAATTTTTAACCCATAAAATTTATGAAGTGGGAATTTTATTCCGGAAAAACGTTATCACACGGGCGGAGCAGCAAAAAAAAACCAGTAAATTATAATTCGCTGACAATATTCGAACTACAGTGAAATATGTGTATGCTATATTCAAATTTCAAACCAAGGATATTTCTGTTCATGATAACTAGATGCGAGAAACCAAAGTTTTGTTCTTTTTTCAAACAATTTCTGTATATTATGTATGTTGAGTTTCGCTCGTTAAATTTAATAACAACTTCTCTACCTTCCCGGGCTTTTGTATATCTGATAGCGGTGTGTATAATCTTTGTAGTTTGGGATACTTGTTTGTATGTAGAAGTTGCGTGTACATTGGGGTAACGTTGTCTTGTTCAAAATTAATTTGTTGGTCACTTTTTGTATTTTTTTTTTATAAATACACTAGACTAAAGAATTGCAAATAATATCGAGTGGAAAAGCAGTTTTAACACAATCACAACTATTTTGGCCTGTTATTGTTTGTATGCCTACCGAATGGTCCAAGAACGCGTCTCGTCGAAACACCATAATATTTTTTCACTTTATTTGGGAAACAGAATACAATTTTACAGACCCACAACAGTCTCCACTGATTACGACGGAAATAATTATGATATAAAATTATATGACGAAGCTAATTATGGCGGTATTGCCATGTACAGCGACTAGTCAAGTATCAAATATACTCAACACTTCAACAGCATATTTGTACAAAAAAATCTCAGCGAAAAATCGATGGTAAATTTTAAATTCCCTCAGGCCACTTCTGTACTCCAATAATACGAGCTCTAACAATAAGAAAGGATTTGGCGAACGAAGGCTGGCTGGTTCACAAAGCGCAGGTTTATTTCATGGAAATCGAGTTGATTTGTCCGGCATCGGAGGTTAAGGACCTATGAGTTAAATGTAGGTTATGTTCAGAACTGAGTTTCGTGGCTATGTATTTTCGCTATGTGAAGTGCCAGTATTCATTATGCATTCAATAATTCCTAATAGTCTAGTCGTATCAGGAAGTATATTCAAATTAATAACGTTACTTCGGTGTAGGGAACGCGAACTCTTACATTACAGTCGTTTCACCACTCGTTGCGCTATGGAATCTGTTATAAATATATGATTTTTTTAATTCGTTCACAAAACGAGGTACAAAAAATAAAACAGAGTCAACACAAGATATATGACTGACAACATTATATAAACATAGCATGCTTAATAGAAGATGACATTTTTAATTTACTACTATTTCATATATTAAAATATTGATAAAAAAATAACAATAAAAACTTGGATAATTTGCTTACATTATCAAGGATAATTCTTTGAAATTCAGATCGTAAAATTAAATAACGGATATACAAATACTATTCAATTAATAAACTACGTATTACATCATCACAAAGCTGTTACTTGAACTAAAAAATCATCCACAAATTCATTGAAAAACCTGCCTTTCATTCCGTGCGGCTTTCTTTCTCCGCAAAGGCTTTTAACTTTGAGGGTATGTGAGTAATCCGCATTAAAAGATAGACCGTTTACATTATAAATAAGTTTTAAAGCTTTCAGACTCCTCAAGGACTTTGAAACGTGCCGCGCATAGATTTAGCCTCGTTTTGTGCTATATTTGGGTAGGTCAGGCATTATAGCTGCACTTTTTATTCATTAGGGTTTATATTTAGCAGCTTTCCATATGTAATCCTTAAACAATGTTTATAGGTTGTATTTATAAGTATTACATACTTTGTAGGTATTCACGAGAGCATAATGATAGGCTATTATTTTCTAAGAGTTTTAAGGGAATATAATAATATAATTTTAAAATATTCTGGAAAATTTCAGTTTTTCTTTGGGAGAGACATCATGATGCAACGAATGTCTGTAACTCTAATGCTAAGGTGATTTGCAATATCAAATTTTAACAATATATTCACAACTACACCATCTTTACGTATTATTAAAAAGCCACAAACAATGCGAAAATAAATATAAATAAGCCTGCCGGAGTTAAGTAAAATGTAATTTGCATAAAATACCCATAAATTACGATTCAAAATTTTCGTCGCGACTTAACGAAAGCCGGAAACTGCTCAGTATTTACTAAGAAGCAGCGGTGTTGATTTCAGAGGTTACAATTCTTAACAATAAGATAAATTGCTGGAGATTTCTTCATTAACAACTTAACTCGCATCCAGCGATGTAAAGAAGAATAATAAGTAATAAACTATACTCGCAGCTCCATTATCGCAAACACTAGAAATGCTGCACCACCGTCGCTGACCACTAAAATATTTCATACGATTTTATTACCGTATTGGAACCATTTACTGCATTTGGTTTTAGTGGAAACCAATCTGAAACGGGGATATTTTACGAACTATAAAATAAAAATGGTAAGTGAACATTTCTCTAAGAAATACCCTTAAAATATAGTTTACGACGATTTATGATTACTCGTAAAATGGCTTCGGTTTGAGTTAGTTGAAAAGTTGAAGAACGGGTGAAGTTTTGTTCCGCTTAAATATGGCGCCGTAAAAATTCTATATCAAAATGGTGAATTCTTTTATTCACCACGTATTTGCATGGAAATGAAAAAGAACGGGTATAAGAATAATTAATGCGCGTGGAATAGTCGAAATTATATCACGTGTGCAGGTGAAATAAAATTTGGTGTACCTTTAAAAGTGGAATATGAAAGAAAGAATTTGAAAATAGAGTAGAAAATCGTAGTTTCTGTAAAATATACTTGCAATATTTTACAGAAACTTAAGCTAGTTTAAAAATTATGTTCTTTATTTTAATTCCACATCATCTTATTGTATCGACTCATGTTAATTCTCAGGTAGCTAGACAGTTAACACTTACTTTATTAAGTTCTTTTTCATATTGAGATTGCGTCTTATAACTAACAAAACATACTTTGACCGACATGCTTTCAAATCCTAATCTATGTTGAATGAAAGCTAAGAAATAGTAAATCAATATACAGCAGTGGCCTAGGGCACATATAAGCGGATTCTTACCGGATTTATTTTTGTCATATAAGTAAGATAACTATTAAAATAAAGGATATTATTAGTGAATAAATAATTAATATTTACCGCATAGTGGCCTAAAATCGAATTATAATTAGTATTAGTATTTACATATTGTGTCTTCACTTTCGGAAAATTTTATCCTTCGCCACTAATATACAGTTAATAAATTGCAGAGGAACTCGTGTCACGGCGTCCGCACTTCTTATTGTGTAGGCCTTGTTAGATAAAAACGTTATTACCAAAAACAAATGTAATTAGTTGTTCCACGCACAAGCGTAATTTGTCTACTCGAAAAATGAGGAAAACATTTACGTATATAGGAACGTTGGTAGATTAACGAGTAATTTTGGCACATATTTGAGATTGGTCTCTATTTTGACGTACTTCTCTCATTTTTACAGTAATGTTACTTTTGTATTAGTTTTCATTGTGGCCTAATTTTTATAACTTAGTATACTTTCGTTTAGTGGCCTTAGTCTTTATTTTTTCTGTAATTAAAAACTAATATTTATTCACCAACTTACATATATAAATTAAACCTTTTCATATACAGACGACAGTGAAACAAAAAATCAAACAGAAGGTGTAAATCGAACACTGGACCGTAGAGAGCTGATGTTAATAAAATATCCAGAGTAGGTACTGGCGACGCTAACGGTCAGCAATGACGAATGCTTTTCCGCGCTACATTTTTGTTCACAACTTTATCGGCAAATGGATGGGTTTTGACCGTAGGTTTTGGCGTATTGTTTGATGGTCATCGGAAAGGATGAATTGTTGACATAACGGGTAGAATATCTACATAATACCTACATATGTACTGTGAATTGGAAAGGTTTCCAGTTCGTGTAAATTTGGATGTGATTTTAGGTTTAGAAAGATTTTTAGAATTTGTTTTATAATTGGATTGTAATTACGATACAGCAGATCTTGATCGTGACTGATATTATATGTCGCTTTATTACAGCAATAATAATGAGTGTTTTTTTTTCAATTCAATTTTTAAATTGTGGTTCCATCGTTGGCAGACGATGATTTTGCCAATGTCAAAGTTCAATAATGAGTGTTAGCTAAACATAATTAGTTCAACTTAAGAAATCGAGATCTTGGTAACGGCTTTTAATTTTAGGTTTTGTTCGTAAAAACAGAGTTTTATTATGAATTAAATCGGCAAGCCAAGTTATTCGAGGAATTAATAAGCCTATTATTCAATGTTGAAATTAAGTAGTGAAAAAGGAAAATGGTATTAAACAGATTGTTTTGTTAAAGTTTTATGTAGATTTGGTGTTATCTTTTATAAAACATTTTTTTTATTTCGTTTTATTTTATACTATTACACAATATTTTAAATAACAAAGATTTATTATTGGTTTTATTTCTGTTTTTAAATAATATATATCATCCCATTGGAGGAAGCTGTTTCGATCTTTTTATTAGTGTGATTTGATTATTAGTGTATTAACCTCGTACAAAGCGAATTGTTGAATTTATAACATTTTGCGTAAACAAATATTTTCATTATGTTGGACCATAAACACTGCATATAAAGACATATTTAGCGCGATAATATCAGAAACCGTAGTGAAATATCGATCAGTACTATAAACATACGCACTGCAGATCCAAACTTCAATAGGATATTAGGTTCGCCCAAAATAGACGCCCGACTGGCCCCTTTATTACAATTGCGTGATCTAAAGGGTTCACAAGGGCGCGGTAACGCCACCGGCGACCACACCTAGCCCAGTATCTTAGCAAATTAGGGTATTAAGAAAATGGTGGTCAGTATTGGAAATAGCATACTAATTTCCGGAGGTATATTATATTCCTTCCTATTCAGTTTCTGCTAGATATCTTATCCACATAAAAGATATAAAATTGTTAATATATTTTAATACCTTTCTACTAATGTATTATAAACTGAATATCGTAGACTTGAGATTTTCTCATACTTATGACCTATAGACGTTTGTTGCTTCTTTGTAAAGTTTTCTGTTAAACTGTGAACAGTGTTGTTGGTTATGTATATTTATTAATGCAGTACCTGTGTAATTTTACCCTTTACTTATTTAATGTGTAACTATTTTCTGTTCCTTTTGAATAAAATATTTAAAAATGGTACAACATTTTCACAAAACTATACTCTTCTTCCTTTCCGCCATTAGCGCATCCGTGCCTTCTTTTTGACTGTGGAAATCAATTGTATTCTGCTGCCACAGTTTTTGATTCTAATAAATGCTTCTTTCTCGCTTAATGACTTCAGAATAGTTCTTAAGGAGCTGAAGATAGCTTACGCTAGCTTTTTACAAGTATGTTTTATATATTGGCAAGGTTGAGATCATCAGAATTGTTCAGCAGCTCAATGCTGATGAGACTGCATGGCTAGACTCCCTCAGGGCTAGAAAATAGCTGTAATTTATTTCCCACTGAAAAAAAAAGGATTTCTATTGCCTCGGACTGGAAATGTATGGACTTATTTTAAATTCTATGATCACTTTCAAGACTGCTTGGAGTTAAAGTAACATTGGTTTCTTGAAAGGAGAGAATACAAAGCTTTACTAATAAACTTTGTATGTTTTTAAAGTGGCAGAACTTTGCTGTGGACTAATTTGTTTTTGAAACGAGCATGGGAAAGTGACTCCACTGCACCAGATGGGTAGCGGAGTGGATTCCAGATAGAATGTCGATTGACGAGAGATGATTACTCCTCGCCAGTCGACACAATTATGCCGGCCTGTTTGAAAACTTACGTGGCCCACTTTGGCAGGTTTTACATCTTGTTTGCGGTGGTCGCTATCCAGGCGGATACAAATATCCTACCACCAGCGAAATAAATTGTTCGACTGGCCATGGGGTAGCACCATTGGGGTAATCTCACAGAAAATAAACATTCGAAAAGAATATTACCTCATGATTTTTTAAGAGACAAAAAATACACGGTATAACGTAAAAAAACATAAAAAAACCAAGATAATCTTGATTCGCTTGAAATAAGTATAATTCAAAATATGTCAGAATGGCGGCCTTGTTCTCATTTTTAACAGGGTCTCTATAAAAACACAACTTAAAATTCAAATTATACGACTGATGTAATTATGAGTGAGTAATAAATTCCGTGATATTTATTAAAACTTTACTAACAAATGTGGGTGCGGTGTATGTGACTGCTTTGAGTTGGGGTAAATTTGCATGCACGAGTCCCAGTTAACTTCGTACAATGTACTTTGCACTTCATCTTCTACGTGGTTGATATGTAGAAAGATTTATTAGAAGCGCTGTAGGAAGTTATTATCCAGTCGAGTTAGACAGGTTTCTTTCAAAATATAATATCGAAAATATCATAGAACGTTACTTTTGAAGCAAAGAGAATATACTAATAACAACATTAGATTGCAATTACTTATTTCGATAGGAAAAGCGTAAAAGAATAACTTCCATGTATTGTTTCAAATTGCTTTGTTTGTGCAGAATTTTCCCTGTAATAGATTCAGGCACTCGCCATTTGCAGCATCCGTAAACCTCGTTAAAATAGACAGTGTTAATCGAAATCCGATGCTCCCCTTCACTGTACAAATATAACTTTATTAAATATTTATATCGCAAATAAAGTGTGCAGCTTAGAATGTACCTACTATGTTGCTGTTTTGATAGCTTACATAAAGTCTGAAAGCTTTTATGGTTAGCGCTCATAAAATTTTAAACATGCACTCGTCGCTTAAACAACATATTTACATAAGCGTAAAAATACAGATGTAACGTTTAAAACATTGTTTCCTGACACCGTGCCCCGATAGGCGAATAAGCGTTTGTACACACAGAAAAAAACAAAATCAACTCGCAAAAAATCAACGTGAAAAAAAGTGAATTGTGGAGATAGGTAGCATATGACGCCGCCCCTTGTTCCACGTGAGCGAGTCAGTCGCCCGGGGCAGCACGCAACCAGGCCGGCTGCTCTATTATTTCTCACTGTATAGGTAAACACGATTCGTGTTACACTTTACAACGAAAATCAATATCTGCTCTGTATTTAAATGAACTTATGCCCTGTTTTTATAGCCTTCATTTTTATTCAGCGGTATAGTTTTGTTTTCATTGCGATTTTTATTTTCATTGTTACTTGTTAGCATTTCTCCTGTTCTGTGAAAAGTGGTTTATGAATTTTTAATGGAAACAAAACCATTTTATGTTATAACCACTTCTATTTTATTACAAGTCTTGGTGTAGTTTTTTTGGTACTTGACACAATTTTGATACTTGTTATAATCTAAACATAAATTGATACTTGAACTAACGAAATCAATACGTTAAGTAAGTGCAACCGCAGTTGGGGTTTCCCACTACACACCCCTTAAAATGGGGTAGAAACATTAGTCATCATAAATTGACACAATGATTCATACTCGTAGGAATTGTACGTGTACACAGTCATTAAAAAAATATAAATAATAATAAAGTCTTCTTTATTTCATTACGCAATAAAATAGTTGTATATATTACAAATATGACATCTAGGTCAGTAAGATAACTGGTTAATGGGTTAATTAAGGCCCCTTTCGGGTAGAAGCCTTCGAATCTTTTCCAGTATAGTCGGTTTCTCGCTTTGACCATTCAGTTAAGTCCAGCAACTTCTTTTATTTCATCAGCGCTGCGTGCGCTCGGCCCGCGCCTTGCTCTCTTTCCTAAGGGACCCAGCCACGTTGTGACCGTTATGGTCTACCTTTTGTCTGTAAAGCGTGCCAATGATTATGGGTGTAACTAGATATAATCTACCAATTTCAATAAAAAATACTTTTAATTTTATTTTGTAGCTGATTTTCTTTAGCTAGTAACAAAACTTCAGTAAGTCAAATTTGCGTGAGTTGTGTTTAAGATTGTTTGCGAACAGTTACCAGCCCTAGCAGCCTTCCAGATTGTTTATAGGATGCTTAATCAAACTCAATACGGGAAGTAAATGTAAACTCATGACCTATATATTCCGAAGCGCTGAGATAGAACTCGGAGCGTGGAAAACTAATTAATCCTGGTGTTAACAGGAAATACCACATCGCGACCCCTGTCGGCGACATGGCTCACTTCCGACAACCCTGCAATAGTTTTAAAGCTTTCAGCATAATAATTTCCGAGAAATAATTAATTTATGAAATGTATTGAAAGTTAAATTAGTGCAATGTTGTTTAAAATATAAATGCTGCAGGTAGCTACTTAAATTGCTGGCATACACCGCCTAAATTACTAGACTCTAAAGTTTTTTAGTAGTATTTTACGTATATTTAACTCGAGTAAATTAAAATAATTATGTAAAAGCTCATAAGAATTTGTAACATGATTTTTAATTATACGTATCTCTTCAATTCCTGACGACATAAGGGTCTATGTATTTAGGTAATACCAATATAAGATTAAGCATTCCATCCAAAATATTTTGTCTTCTAAGACATGCCATTTTGCTATAAGACTCCAATACGGCAACAAATCTATCAATAAAAGCCGAAGTTCGCGTGATAGACACAACTCCAGTCTTGGTAACGGCGCCTTTATGTCAAATGATTTATGATATGCTTGCAACCAGGATACCAGGTCATGCAAAGCGAACTCTTCAGCATTAGATAAAGGGAAATCATGTTAAGATCATGGAATCATGGAAGTTTATTCTCAAACAAAAGTGGATATCTAAAACGGGTTAGTGACGCCTCATTTACGCCTCCCTGAGAGTTGTGGAGACAGGATAAATATATTTGTTATGTATAACGGGTTATGAAGAGGACATTTCCCATTTATGGTTAATGACCTTAAATTGGGGTAAATTAGTTACAAAATGTATACGTACGCCTTTATTGCAGAATGGGCTAGATGAGTCCGTTGTTAATGTATTTAAGATTCATTAAGCTGAATTTGGTTCTATGGTGTGATATTTTTCTAAAATTTAACACCATGAATTCATCTAACGAAAGACAAAAATAGATTTAAAAAAAACAACTCACAAAACAAATTCAAATTTAGTACCTTATTTACTAACATTTTCTTCGATGAAGGGGTAAACATATCCGCACATTGTTGAAAACGTCCATTCCCGTTGAAATAGTTGTCAGACAGGTGGCGGAAGCCATCGTGCCGGACACATCCATTGCGTTTGGAACTGTTATTCCATATTCGCTTATGACGAGAGTTTATCAATAGATTTACTTAGTAGAAAGTTTTCAATATTTTACCCCGTTCAATATTATTTTAGATGAGTAAAAAAATGATTTGTATTAATAATACTTGTGTCTGCTCTAACCCTTTGGGGATAAAGAGTTTTTTGTTGTGTTCTTTTTTTTGAGAGGGTGTTGAATATAAGTAGATTGATCAGTATTTCTGCTTCCAAGCATCAGTCTACAAGCACAGTTGCGTTCAGGTATGAATTTTTAGGAATATCCAACGTCTCATGACGACAAAGTGGAGCACCATGAATATTGTGTAATTCCGAACTCAAGTGGTATTTAATTTTGTGGTATAATAATAATTTCAAGCTATCCTGTAAGTAATAGTAAGTAATTTTCAAATAAAATAAGGTAACATATTTCGACCATATCCTTGTCACGTAAAAGTATTACTTATTATACATAAAATATTATGACCACATTTGATAATACAGTTTTTAAAATGAGTGTATTATTTTTGTTAGGTTCCATGCTGAAAGCGTGCAAATAGCATTATAGTTCTTATAATTAAGTCTAAATATGCTTTTTGATTGTTGCAATTTTGAACCGTTCTGAAGTTTCGTCAATATATTTATGTGCTGTGGTCGTTATGTTAATAATATTAAATACAATATTTTGATTCATTGTCAGTGTACCTTCAACGCACGACTGACTTGCCTTTGCATTTTAAACTTTATAGAAATGTCAACGTGTTAGCACGTTGCGTGTTATAAATCAATACATGGCTCAGTAAACACGACACAACCTTTTAAATGGCAGGTTGTTAGTTTTTTCTATGTTAAAGTTTATTCTTTGTCGGATTTATTTATTTGTAATATGTTGTAGCAGATGGTTATCGAACAGTGAGAAATTAATTGTAGAATTATATAATAATATAATATCAGCCCTGTATGTATTGTCCCACTGCTGGGCATTGGCCTCTACTACTGAAAAGGATTAGGCCTTAGTCCACCACACTAGCCTAGTGCGGGTTGAAGGACTTCACATTCCCTCAAACTTCTTATAGAGAATTTCTCCTGTATAAAGGTTTCGTTACGATGTTTTGCTTCATTGTTAAAGCAAGCGATAATTTACAAAGAATACATACGTATTGTCGAATATTAATTACAAAGTATAGTTATTTAGTTATCAGTCCTGTATTTTAGGAAGCCACTAAGGCTAAGATGAGATATACAAACCGCTTGCCTCGTAGCAAGGATGAAAGTACTACATAATACTATAGTGCAATCATTTCGTGATGTCCGTAGTTTAGTTTTAATGTTCGGTAATGTTTATTGACTTTATTGCTTAAACTTCCATCTGCAATTTCCCCTTACACAGGATGATTGTAATCTAAGTAAATATTATGTAGAATAGAGGTACTACCTACACTTTTATATAGCTCAAAATATTGCCGCAAAAATTATCGATAACAAATAAAACGTAGTATTCAGCTGTGATTGGATGTATCTGCAACTGATTTTTCCAACACATACGCTCGTGGGCTGTCAGCTACATGGCTGTTTTTCCCATCTCCATCCCGGCAATATCGAGGAGAATCCAATCAATACGACAGAGGCTTGGGCTGATTGGCGCTTTCAATCAGTCGGTTAGTACAAGTGGGCGTTCCGTACATTTTATATCTACGTTTTGGTTTAAATTGTGTTGTGTTTTTATATATTAGATTCGTTTGTGTTTACCCGGTGATAGAATGGGGATAAATGGAATTGCATACGTTATTTTTCTATTGCGAAACTAAAAGGATTGATAGCTATTGTTCTTGAAATAGAAATATATGTTTCTCGTAGCCTCGCCGGCGTTAAAAGCCTTTCCTGCTACAAAAGTCCTTAAAACAACAAACAACTACGAAGCCAGCGCAATCTACTTAAAAAATCTGATTAAGCTATTATTTCCTATGGGAGAAAATTACCAGCCTAAAAGTAGTCAAATAAGATTGATGAAGTGATCAAAATTGTATTATGGCTATGATTCGCAATACGAATTACATATCATATTTATAGAATACCAATAATGTTTCAATATTTTCAAACTGACCTACATTCGTCGAGGTTTTATTACTTATCGCATCACACGGTGAAATACCGGCTTTTATAAACGAGGCTACATTTCATAATTAAACTCATGAAATAACGTATTCATGAAGATAATTAAAAATATTTGCAATTAAAGTAAATCAGCGTAATGACGCGACGATCCGGAAAAGTACACAATCCTCGACGCGAAATGAAATATGAACGCGAACATTAATTTCATTAAAACATCAATAACTTTATTACGTGGCCGCGTACAAAATGCCGCGACCGCTCCATATATTTATTATCTCAAATGATTTTCGAAATTATAACGTTGCAGTAATTATTATCATTGAATTCTACCGTCCGGAACAATACGAACGGCGCGGCGTCGGTATTACGGTTTAATAGGTCCGGTGCAATTTCAGAATTAAATTTCTTCTCAGCTGATTTCATTTAGCTTATAAAAGCCAATAAATTCTTAACTTCAATAATGGAGGAAAATAGCTCCTTAGCGAACTGAGCCAGCACTTACGAGCACTTCTTTGTTATCGGGAAGTTCCTTGTTTTCCCCTTTATTTATGGACTCTACATTGTACTGCATTTAAGTCCATAAATTTTAAACCGTGTCTACTACGTTTAAAATCCAATTTCTCAAGAACAAACTATTTACGTGCCAGTTTCGCTGAATCGAACCGCGTCTTTATAAAATATGAAAAGATTTATTCATATTTTCGAAATGTGAAAGCATTTTTGCATTGAATGCGTTTGAAGATGTGTATTGAAGTGACAGGGCGGTGAGTTCGGAAGGTAGCCAGACTGTATACTCCAGTTTTCTGTACACAGCAGTGTACTTGGCCACTCACGCTGGCGCTCTTTCGGAAATTGCAATGAGTTTTGCTTGATTTTCCCCAAACCATTCGTTCGTTCCGAAAGCCGAACGAGCGCTAATTGCTAGCAATCTATTGCTTTTTAATGTGTTTGCGCCAATCGGAATGTTTATTTCGATTATTTTAGTTTTCCCGTGTTCGAGTAAACGACAACAATAATGTATTTTGTTGTCTTTTTCGTGCAAATCCAATTTGTTCAGAGAGTGCTTTTAGTTTACTTTTCGCTTCGGGGCCTAATTATTTACGTTATATCAGGTTCTTATTTGATTTTTTAGTATAGGAATTCATCGTAGTCTAGATTAAGATAAAATTCCTATCCCAACATAAGGGGATAAATACAATTCTTAAAATTGGCTCCTGATCCTTCCTTAATGGACAAGAAAAATAACATTGTTGATTTTTAAAAACGCTAAAGACTAGCAAAGCCCGTAAAATTCTAAACATACCAAACTCAGTATCGATTATTGAACGTGGGTAATGTAAAATCGCTATGAAAACGATGGAAAACAAGATTATTGAGAGTGATTCGCGAGCTCACTAGCTCGATTACCGTTTAGCGGTAGCAACGTCGCTCCAAACGACCGAACATTGGCACAAATGAAGCTATTAGACGTGGGGAATAAACTCCCCGCTTTATGAATAGGCTTTGTTACAACGCCCTGTTTGTTCCCGATTGGAGTAAATTTTGGATCTTTAGGGAAATTTTAGATATGATTCCGTTGAAAATGGATTCTTGTAAGTATACTAACGCTTTAGTGTCTTTAAATATTATGGAATTTAAATAATTAGAACTTAAAACTGATAAAGAAATCGTAACAAGATTCTTTCTGATTAGATTTTGAGTAATTTATTTTTATGTTGTGAAAAGAAACAGTGATAACAGAGTAAAATTTGTAACATTAATTTCGCTTATGAAATTGTCAAAAGAGTTTATCAAGAGCGTAATTAAACAAAAAGGTTGTCTGGAAGACATCGCCGAGGGCAATAAGGCCGTCATTTGCGTAACTTTTATAAAATTTTTATACCATCCATATTTCAGCAAACTATGCGAAATATTTTGCAGTAATATTTCATCATTTCCACACAATATCTCATGCAAAAATGCACCTTTGCTCTTCTGTCTTCACGATCATATTGCATTATTTATTGTTCTCATGAAATATGAAATATACAAAGCTGCAGTTACTATTTGTCACTACCCATGTACCAACACCCCCTCATAAACCGTCTCTTGCAGCGAAATATTGAAATGAATAATAGCCTTCTTGATAAATGGTGGTGATTCATCGGTCTACAGTCTAGACGGGCCAGTATCGATCGCCTGCAACTGCATTCATTGTTATTACACGACTGCTTTATGCTAATTAGGCTTTAATTACAAAGTCCGAAGGGGTGTTTTCGTTTAATATTTTGCTTGTTAATACGTGAAACATCTGTCTGGTCTTGTATTGATTTGTGGCCAGAGCGTTTGGGCTCTTTATAATGAGGTATTGTTTTATGTAAATGCGTTGTTTGTTGTACAGCAAATCGTATGGTTTCTAAACAATATTTAAATTCTTTGTTTTGTGTAGTTTCTTGTTTAAACAAAAACTGTTTCCACCCGTTTTCCTGTCTTAGAATCCGTCTGGGAATGGAGAGGTCCTAATAGGATTATAGCGTCGGAATAAAGCCTGTGACTTCCGCAAATACTTTATCCTTGTCAGGATATCGTGGACTTAAGCCCTTTGAAGTTTCTAATATCCACAATGTATATTCTGTTACTAGGCAATATTTTTTATCTTTACCACCAAATAAATTATGGGCTAAACTTTTCATAGGTATGCTGGTTTACGGCTACAACGCTGGTTCATGGTTTCTGGCGATAAGAAACCAAACACTGATAAATTTGATGTGTCTAAATTTTATTATTGTATGAATTTTCTGAAAAACTATGCACTATTCCATGATGAAAAGTCTATGTTCATCCATGACTCGTTTTATCCCTGTACTTCAAAAAATATTTCGTATTTTTTCCAAAGTAAAGTATCATGTCGAACGTGTTCTGTCGGAACAATATACTCTAAAATTGACATGCGACTAGCTGTTAAGCCAATCCTATCCATCAATCTACACTGAGCCTGCTGGGCTTGCGTGCTTGATTTAATATGTATGCAGATGTGCAGTGATACACCATTGATTTGTTAGTCCTTTATAATCAGTGTTTGAACTTGATATATTGTTAGTTTATTTTTGCTTTTGAAACAAGTAATATTTCAATGTTCATTTTGTTTAGTTTTTGTAGAATGTCGTTGGTGAGTTATTCTGCCTTCAGTATCTTAAAGGTTTCATCATTTTTAGTTAATTACTCTTTTATTTCAGTATAACCACCTGGAACGCCCTGACTTATTATTAAGGTTTTATCAGTTAGAACCAGACTTTCGATCTATAGACTTTTGTCATTACTTGAAAACAGACTTGCGTCATCAGAATTCTCGCACCTAGCTTCGAATACCTATAATCGTTTATTATTAGTTTTTTCTTAACCAGAAGCGACATCTTCCAATCCAATATCTCCATAATCATCCAAAGGTCTAATATTTACATCGCAAGTCTATTTAAAACATGCATTAATAGACGTACCGTGCCATCAATTACGTGCTTCGTTCGCCGAGTGCTTACCTATAATGCAATATGACGGCGCAGCAGCGAGCTAATGAGCGCAAAGTGCTCGATCTGTCGCTTACACGCTTGTACGTTGCATGCAGTATAGTTTAATTAACAATGTTATTTTGACGAATAGCTATGTATACTTAGGTATTTAGAATAGTTATGTACAAAGGTATATGAGAGGTATGAACGTGTGTTTCTATAGTTAGGTGGCATTGTTTTTGTTTGAAGAATGTTGCTATGTAATTAGGCTTCATAGGTTTTCAATGTAATGTCTTAGGATGACGAGTTCAGTACCGAGCAAGCTTGTCATTAGATTTGTTGTCTGTGTTATATCAGTATTGTTCATGTATAAGAAAGAGCATCTAGCTTGTTTTATCATTCAATCATATAATTTAAAAAACTGTGATGATCAGTCAGGTTTCCGAAAAAAACACATCATGAGAGCCATTCGATTTTTTGGTCAGCAGAGCGGAGCTTTAACACGCATTATTTTGGTTTGAAAATACCTTTATTTTGAACAAATTTTTGTCATTACGCCATAGCGCCGTTCTAAGATTTAAGCCATAAATGTACTTTACATTTATAACATATTCTTATCTCCCCCACGAAGACAGAGCGTGCTTTCCCTCCTGCAGTCAAAACACCAATACAACAAGTAATTGCATACATAATTTGAACCCTCGCTCCTCTTAATAAACGTCATTTTACAACAAAGAGCTTGGTAATACAAATTCTCAATGAGTGACAGTGGCACGCAAGCGGACGGGTCTTGCGTGGCAAAACTTCAAGATATTTATATAAACTTGACGTACGACGTGAAAAAGGAAATTGGTCCCTAATTTAGAAGTTTGATTGTATTTTTTCGTGTTTTAATGTTTTTTGTTTTGTTTGGGGAATTGTTTTTTTATTGATTGAAAAGTGAGGTTGGGTTCATCATTGTGTTTTGGAAGTTGTGTGATTTGATCAGTTGTGGAAATGGGATGGCGTTTTTTTGTTGTTTAATCGGATATTTTATTTATCTAACATTCTATATAATGGGAAAATCGACCTAAATCTCGACTTATTTTTTTTAGGTAAAGTGATTAATTAGTTCTGAAATTTGTTCTTTTATTAACAAACATGCTATTCCAACGTGTTAAAACTCCGCTGCCGCTATACTTAAAAGAAATATTCTATTCTAAAACAGCACGAAATGCTAGCTAAATAAGCTACATGCGAACTAAAGCTGGCATTGACGGTCTGACACATTGACACGAGCGTGACAGCGTGCCGTGTTTATTCAACTAAGAAAGCTGTTTTTAAAATATTTACTAGGAAAGAAAGCATCACATACTGCAATGTTTAAATTGGAAATTAATAATATATTTTTTTTCATTTTTACTGCTGGGTAAATAAGTACTTTAAATTTTCGTCGTCTTCTTTAGATCTAAATAAATTAAATATAATATGGCAGCATATACACAAGTCATGTTGCCATCTATACTCCCAAATAAATAGTAATAAAACTACTATAATCTACATTAGCTGTCACTCTAACTGACAGATATCATTAACTTGAACACTGTAAATGAAACCTTTAGTATATTAAATAAAATCACATTTTAATTTCTTTTCTAAAATAGAGCCGCCGTGATGGCGTGCCAGTGACACGTTGTCGCGCGCGTAACGCCGTGTTTATTCAACGTATAAACGCTCGTTAAAATCTCGTCGCTCGTATCTATTTACATGGGAAATTCAATTTTCAATGGTTGAAACGTTATTTGCAGGTACGCGTTGTTAATCCTACCATGTTTTCCTTTTAATCTTTTGTTAATATAACGGCTTTATCCTGCAAGGGTGGGAAAGGTCGTAAATAAGTAAAATAGTACTCCCATGTTCATGAAAAGATTGGCAAGTATGAAAAAAAATTGCGATGGTCAAGACTACCACTTTAAGTTGCTTATTATCCTGTTTATGATTGTTATAATGTCGATATGGTTCTCTGTTAAATTACCTTATTTTGATCTTTGAAGGAGACTTCGCTCACAAAATCGACTTTCAATTTGTGACGCCGTCTAGTTTCCTCCCTATGGCTGATGCCTTGAAAAATAACTGTTATTATGTTATTTTGCGACAGTCTACCAAACTTAACTTAGAAGTGGACAAAGAAACTGTATTTAGTCCGGCCGAATTCTTTGTTTACATTTTTATCTCAACCATGCATAATGATTTCTTATGTTTACGTCAATGGTAGACATTAAAATAGAAATATTTTTTTGAAATTTTATCGCGGTTTTAGTATTTGTTTTTCCCGACGTTTCGAAGACTTTGCAGTCTTCGTGGTCACGGAGGAATGCCACCATGCTTTTTATTCACGTCACAACTTTGTTCTAGACTGTGTAGGTTAGGTTTGGCACCGTAGGTTTGGATTCAGTAGTCGAACCTCATATCCTTTCGAGTACTGAGCTATAAAAACCTTTATTACAGGTGGCCGATCGTTGCCAAACTTGGATGTTTTATTCTGTCTGTAAAGGGTGGAAATTAATGGTCATTGTGGGTCGTTAAAAATGTCTGCGTTGCAGGAAACTCGAGATGTCTTGTCGGTTTTATTGCATTGAATTGTCCTCAGGAGTGGGTTTTGTGGAATTGGAAAGGATAGAGATTAAAACGTATGCTATTGTGATATCATTGTGTAGACTGTTGTTGTATTTAAGTTTTATTATGTGAGGTAAATTTTAATTTGTATTATTTTATTTGGTTTTGTAAGCTGAAAGTGATTGTGATTAACATGTTTAATCAATCTTTTGATTACAAGATTATAGCAAGTTATTGGGTCATATTAAAACACTATTTTACTTTTAATTGTCAAACCCATATTTTGTTTTGTTGTTTGTATTATGTAAGCATATTTTGTTTTTATAATAGCCCTAAGCCGGAAAAGAAGGAGAAGGGGAATTTTTGAGTCCGGAAATCTTACTAACCGCACGGAACACGATAATAAGGCAAGGGGATTATGAAGATGGCCCTACTGAAGTAAGGACTTCGCGTCGTTTTATGTTAGACAGTACCAGCTCTACCTTGTCAGCATATTCGTAGAGAAAACTTGATACACTGGTTCTACGTAAAGTATTGGTAAATCAAAAAATAAAAAAAAATCTATTTACATTTGATACAAATACTCTAAAAATAAACAGTTTACATTAAAGCCGTTGAAAATAGCAAACTGTATTCTGAATTCAACTTAAGCCTCTTATTATTTAGGTGACAAATGCATTGGACGTAGTCTCGTTAAGCTTGCATGCGTCGTGCGACATTGTTTCGCACCTCGACCTAGTGTCGAGCGTTATTATCGTATTTTGAATTGCGCGCCACGTATAACAGAGATTTGATAACGCAATTTCAGTTTTCGTACGTGATTTTGTCGACAGTGCATCGGAATAAATCACTTTGCTTTTGTGATCATTATTCAAAGGCTTTGGTGCAATTTATGTAAAGTTCTGAAGAATAGGTCTGTGACACGATGAAGCCGTTCATTATTCGTATTAATATTCACAACTTAAAAAAACATTCAGGTGCGTAGTGCGCAACTACATTCGTCAAATATCCATTGATTTCAGTATACATTTTTTTGCATACTTTGGATAATAGTGGGTTTTTCTTCTCTGTATCTGTCTGAATTCTGAGATTTATGCCCGAAACTTAGGTTCCCAACACGTCTGGAAAAAGTAACTACAGAATTTGCCTCTGCCTACCCTTTCGAGGATAAAAGGCGTATCTGTCTTGAGAATATAATTACAACAGTACCCACTCAGACTTTCGCATACTAATGACCCAAACCAAAATACTACAGAGCCGAATATCATCCTACCGCAATCAGGTCAAGCTTCCAAAGCGGCGACCAGTTACATAGATATTGCGGCTAAGCTAAAAATTCGCTGTAGCCGCGGTGTCGCGTGCCATTGGCAGCAGGCTACACCGCAATGCAGCGACCTATGCGCGTATAATTTAGCTAATGTAGCCATGCGATATACATAATGTGAATATATCGGATGGGTCTTTGTTACAAGTAGTTCACAATGGGGATTGTAAGTGACCTGGTTAGTGTTTTGAATATGGAATTCGTGTGACCCTATCGCGTGATATTTATTTGGTGTTTATTTTATTTTAATTATTTAGTATATTTTTTAAAATAAAGTAATGTTTGTAACTATAAAATAATCTATACTATTATATAAAGCTGAAGAGTTTGTTTGTTTGTTTGTTTGTTTGAACGCGCTAATCTCAGGAACTACTGGTCCAAACTGAAAAATTCTTTTTGCGTTGGATAGCCCTATGTTCGTGGAGTGCTATAGGCTATATATCATCACGCTATACCCAATAGGAGCGGAGCAGTAATGCCTAATCTCAGGAACTATCGGTCCGAACTGAAAAATTCTTTTTGCGTTGGATAGCCCTTTGTTCGTGGAGTGCTATAGGCTATATATCATCACGCTATACCCAATAGGAGCGGAGCAGTAATGGCTAATCTCAGGAACTACTGGTCCAAAATGAAAAATTCTTTTTGCGTTGGATAGCCTTTTGTTCGTGGAGTGCTACAGGCTATATATCATCACGCTATACCCAATAGGAGCAGAGCAGTAATGGTTAATCTCAGGAACTACCGGTTCGAACTAAAAAAATCATTTCGTATTGGATAGCCCTTTGTTCGTGAAGTGCTATAGGCTATATATCATCACGCTATACCGAATAGAAGCGGAGCAGTAATGGCTAATCTCAGGAAATACCGGTCCAAACTGAAAAAATCTTTTTGCGTTGGATAGCCCTTTGTTCGTGGAGTGCTATAGGCTATATATATATCATCACGCTATACCCATTAGGAGCGGAGCAGTAATGGCTAATCTCAGGAACTACCGGCCCAAACTGAAAAAATCTTTTTGCGTTGGATAGCCCTTTGTTCGTGGAGCGCTATAGGCTATATATCATCACGCTATACCCAATAGGAGCGGAGCAGTAATGGCCAATCTCAGGAAATACCGATCCAAACTGAAAAATTATTTTTGCGTTGGATAGCCTTTTGTTCGTGGAGTGCTATAGGCTATATATCATCACGCTATACCGAATAGGAGCGGAGCAGCAATGGCTAATCTCAGGAAATACCGGTCCAACCTGAAAAATTCTTTTTGCGTTGGATAGCCCTTTGTTCGTGGAGTGCTATAGGCTATATATATATCATCACGCTATACCCATTAGGAGCGGAGCAGTAATGGCTAATCTCAGGAACTACCGGCCCAAACTGAAAAAATCTTTTTGCGTTGGATAGCCCTTTGTTCGTGGAGCGCTATAGGCTATATATCATCACGCTATACCCAATAGGAGCGGAGCAGTAAAAGCTAATCTCAGGAACTATCGGTCCAAATTGAAAAAATATTTTTGCGTTGGATAGCCCTTTGTTTGTGGAGTGCTTTTAGTTATATATCATCACGCTATGACCAATAGGAGCGGAGCAGTAATGAAACATGTTGCAAAAACGGGGACAATTTATTAATTTTGAGAGTGTCCGTTGCGTGCGCTGCGTAAACGGTTAAAGTTATGCAACAATGATGTATGACGGGATTGTTCCTCTTAAAAAGTTCTAAAAAATATATTATAAAACAAAAGTCCCCCGCTGCATCCGTCTGCCTAAACGTGTTAAACTCAAAAACTACCCAACGTATTAAGATGAAATTTGGTATGGAGACAGTTTGAGACCCTGGGAAGAACATAGGCTCCCGGGAAACTACTACTTTTATAACGGAAATCTTTAGCCTGAAAAACTTTATAACGCGGGCGGAGCCGCGGGCAAAAGCTATACATATATAAATTTATAAGATTGTATAATTTTAAATAAAAAAAAACCTAACGAAGAACTAGACTATTTATTATTATTTTTGTAAATAATATTTAGAATCTTAGATGCTATTTCTGAATAAAGTACGGCACATATATTTATGCCAACTCTACATACTTAACAAAAAATGCTAATACTTTTCTCCATTTTTCTCTAAATTAATTCCTTAGTTACTTAACACTGAAAACTGGTACCACATTAATAGTGCTGTAAATAATGAGTCGAACAACAAAACCATTAACGAAATTACATTCAAGTACAGACAGCAAAAAACTAACAGGTTGTAATTGCCGGCGACGTCGCCACGCTGTCGTGTCGTCGACTTGGCACCCTCGGACCCCGCAAATTAATTGTTTCCTCGCACTCCGAATGCTTCAGACAATGTGACATAATGACTCGTGAAACGCGACTCTATAATCCATAACTTGATGAGGAAGTTCTGCGTTAATTATTTTATAATGTCCATAAATATATTCTAAAAAATAAAAAAAACATCTGTATGAAATTAATTGGTACATCCCTAGTGTCTGGCAATCTAAATGCAATCAACCAGGTTTATATGTTGTGCTCTATAAATATTCACAATTTTCCGTCCACTGTCGGTCCGGTCGCAGTGCCAGAGAAATTGCCAATTTCCTGCCATCCACTCGCCGCCCGGAACCATTTTGTATCTACACATATACATACGTAATTTGTTTTCATACTCGTTTCCCGTGTAAAATTGAGAATCATTTTATAGCTGAAATAAATGGCACGAAATTAAAAATATTAAATTTTTATGCAAATAATATTTCGTTCATTTATTTAATGTCCGGTAAATTGCGACGTCACGTTCTGATTAAAATAATATTTCTGAATTATTGTTTTATTTGGTTATTAAAATAATTAATTTGCCTTATGGTAATTTCAAAGTGAAATTAATTATTTTTCTTTTAATATATATTTTTCTGTCATAATGAGGTAAATAATACGGATTATCGGAAATTCAGATCTCATTTTTTCTGGCTAATACACACAGGTACATGTGTGTTTTACTACATCGGAATTGTAGGTATATAATTTACTGTCATCGCTTATTTATTTGCGGTCATTCTTTTCATTTATTGATTCCTTTTTTTTTTATTGTAATGATAATATTATATAAGCGATATAAAGCGCTTATTATAGGTGTGAATTATGGATGTTTAATATTTACTGTATTCGTTTTGACAATTATCTAAAGATGAATTAATAGAAAATACAACTTGCTTGTAAGTTGTATTTCTGAATTAGGTATGTATGTTTGCATGTATTATATATTTTATACATAAATACAATGAGCTCCGCCTGCATTAATTATTGTGAATCAGTCCGAAACCACATCACGCGCGAAATTAACGATATTAATTTCACGTAGTTCAAGTTAATAACAATTTATTACTTTGTGACACTTGAAACTGTTGCAATGAGTGGCCTGAATGCCTTATAATTTAATTACGAAAAGCACGGTTTGAAACGACCGAAACTTATTCAGTCATTTTATTATTAATAATTTTATCTGGTTTATTTCTTTGCGGTTTGCAATTTTTATTAGATCACATTCTGTTGACTTATATTATTATAATTGTAAGAGATTTTGTAAGCTTCCATTTTCGATACCCGTAATAAATAAAAATCCGAAATTTCGTTGACGTTCAAGATCGGTCATAATTTTTCAAACAGCAGTACGATCAGTCTACAACAGGATTTTGTTTCTTACTTTCTCGTTATAGCATCCTTTAGGAGTCATTCACCACACCTTGACAAATTATTGAATCATTGTATAGGGTTAGTTATACATTTTGAGGCAGCGCTCTATTTTGATAGAGCGTTAGCCCGTTTGAAAGCGTATTTAAATATTCAAAATAATTTGTTAAAGGGAATCGTAAAATGATTGTTGTTTTTGCATTGGTATTTTTATTAATTATATTTTCTGCAATTGTAGAAAAACGTTTTATTTAATGTGGCTAATATCCACCCTCAGTTCCTCTACTGTTTTACCGACAACAAAGACTGAGTAACTAACTAGTTATTTGTGGTAAGTGTAAATAACTTGATTAATACAAAAAACCTACTGTTTTACCAGCCTACCGACCTGCTGTTTTTAGTCTAAAAAAAAGAGTTATATAAATAGTTCGTTGATCTTTAGTTTGAAAAACTCAGACGCTCTTTAGAACTTAGATGGTCTTTTCTGCTCTACCAGACGCCCTAACACTGGTACTTTATTAGCGGATTAAGCCTTTCACAGTTCATCGCACCATCTTTCAAAGGACGTCTCATTGTACCTTTAAATCTAGACCACTTTTATCTGAAAGGTTATTTATTCTTAGCCCCATAAGGTCTTATATAATTATCTCGGTAAATGAACAAATATATTGACAGTATATCATGGTTAAAAAATAGCATACCTTTAACTGTACAAAGGTACTATACATTTACTACAGGACATAATAAGACTTAACATCTCATGTCTCAGGATGGCGAGCGCGGTGGAATACCAAACAATACTTTGTAATTCAATGCGTTGGATGGTGTTTCTACTGTTTATGGGCGGTCGTATCGCTTACCATCAGGCGACCGAAAAGCTCATCTCGTCATTGAAAGCAGTAAAAAAAATCTATGTTTTTTTGTCTATTTGCCCTGAAAGTAATCGTTACTACATTGATTTTCAAATTCTCCACAGAGGAATTTTTAAATAAACGTTTTCTGGCAAAACCACTCCTCGCTCTGATAATAATTAAATGAAGATGACTTCAACATGCCTCAGTTTATTTATGAACAATCATAATTGTACCTAACCTCATTCTTAAATCAATGCAAATACATCCTTAATCCTGATGTAAATTTAATTTAATAATAATCCGAGCGAACAGTAACACCGATTAAATAATGTTAGCTTAGTTAAATTAGTTTCGCGATAACAGCACAACTAATATTGACAAGTTGTGATTGGATTTTGATACATGTTTGCAATATTGTTTGTATTACTGTGTGGTTATGATTGATAATTATTTTTATGTTTACGCGAATGAGATAATGGAATAAAACTATTTTCGGATTCGAATGTTTTTTTATTTTGTAGTTTCCTCCCGTTTCGAAGACTGCAGACTTCATGGTCACAAGGGGATTAAGGTGTTGGTTGTCCGACAAATCAAAGTTACAATATCTACCTGTATTTTACAATTGTAGCATATTTTTTTTTAGCTGTTGACGTTCCTATCTACGCAGAACGAGCTCTCAGTGACTTGAGGTCTGACAGCCGGTCTTTTGAGTTCCGATTTAATTAAATGTAAGTTGTTGACAATTATCAGGATTTTTTAGATAGCGAGGAAGATTCAATCGTTTTACTTTTGCAGTCGGTTGGTGGTACTCGGTTTTGACCGCAGAATTAATGTATGGATTGGCATGGTGATAGTTTATATGAAATTAAGCTCCCATGAAAAAGTCCGGCTGAATAGATGCCAGTGTAATGTCTATTCCTGCCACCAAGCACTATGCAAGCATTATTAAGTTGCGTTTTGGGGAACACGGTAGCCAGTGTAATTAGTTACTGGATTATATTGACATAGGTAATGTCTCAGAGAGACGAGTGCAAATTCAATAAAAAAATAAAAGAAGTCATGTCACCGTACATTTTATTTTAAAACCTCTATGTATGCCATTAAGATCTTTTATCCTATACATTAGATGTGTATCTATAGAATGGATAACGACCTTTTCTAATATTCAGTAAGCGTACATCAAGCTTGGATGGATAAAGGATGAAATCCATGTACCCGTGGAATTATTCTCCTAGTTTTATATCAGATTTGCTTAATGAAATCTCTAGTTTTCATCCTTGGTAATTGCTTTGAAATATAGTCCCATGTTAGTTCATAGAATACAAGCAATATACAATACACAAAATAAACTCAACAAAAACACCATAGAAAAGGGAACGGGAAGAATAATCCGCAATTTCTTTTACTTACATGTCAGTATTTTCAGTTATTTCGGTTTAAAAATTAAACTACTGAACTGGTTTTAAAAATATTTGTTTAGGACTATTTTGGAAGTATATTTCTAACAAAACAAGAGTTTTCCAAATTGGTTTATAATATATTACTGAGTTCTGAGGTAACAATATAAGAAAAACTCATCGAACTAGGAACCTTTTTTGGAAATCGGTTAAAGTGAATTCGTATTTTTTTCGCGACGCTTTAAAACTGTAATCTTTGAAGACACATTCCATTTTTTTTTTGTTACGTTTATTAAAACAAAAAACAAATTTGAATCTAGATCCGATAAAAATATAACGCGAACCAATTTTCGGTTGATCGAAAAATCCGATTCAAACACCGAATATTTTAGACGAGCGAATATTCGTAACAAACACATTAACGTTCAAAGGTAATGAAAAAATAACTGACGAACATACATTTATGCATTCGTATTGAAAAGCAAAGTGGTTTTGTGGCAGGCAATATATCGTGGGGCACAATGCGTCGGGTCGATGGCTTAGGTTATAAATTTAGGTTTTACACGTAAATCCTAGTGTTTGATTGGTCAGTGGCGAGTGACTATATATCTTGTATTATGCGACGATCGACGGGGAGTTAGTTTGAACTGCATAAATCGTTTTCGCGGTTAACTGTTCTCGTGTATATTGCAGATAGAATGATTCTATATCGAAATAGAATTAAATAATAATAATATCAGCCCTGTATTATATACTTGCCCACTGCTGAGCACGGGCCTCCTCTACTACTGAGAGGGATTAGGCCTTAGTCCACCACGCTGGCCTAGTGCGGATTGGTAGACTTTACACACCCTTGAAATTCCTATAGAGAACTTCTCAGATGTGCAGGTTTCCTCACGATGTTTTCTTCACCGTTAAAGCGAACGATAATTTCACAAAGAATACACACATGTTTTTTTAGAAAAGTTAGAGATGTGTGCCCTTGGGATTTGAACCTGCAGACATTCGTCTTGGCAGTCCGTTCCACACCCAACTAGGCTATCGCCGCTTATAAATAGAATTATTGATGTTATAATAATGATAAATAATATTATTTCACTTTGAATTCTTTCCAAACGGTAGCTTGGGTCTTGAACCCCACAATCAGAGATTATTCATTGCATATATTTTTAAGATATATTTAAAATAAAAAATAACTTTTACAAAGAGAAATCAATAATATAACTGCCGTGTATTACGTACTTACATTATTAAGAACAGTTAATTTAAAAAGTTATTCAGAATCTTGGTTTCTTTGAGCGGCTATGTTTAATTAACTTGTCAGAAACTACGATATCAAATCGTTTCTTTTACTGACAGAACTATTCGTACGTACCAATTTAGGTATACAGTTTCAAAACTTACAGAACCTACGCAGCTCAATTTCTACACCATTTTCAAAGGAAAATACTCGTATACCAAACACGTTTGGGCCCTAAACAGTCTGAACGTAATACATGTATTCGAAATAGACAGTAATCGAAATACACTTTCTTTAACAGCTGTGAGAACAGGGCACGAAGGGCCAACGTTTATTAAATACAATGTAACATTGAAGCCTGGGACTTCGACAACGGAATATGGATAAGGTTTAGGCCTGTTTAAATTATAAAACCCTTACGCGGTTTCAATCTGTGTAGTTAATTCACCCGTTAATATAAATCGTATATTAAAGCAGGGGTAATTGAAAATAGATTTAAAATGAGTTATGTTTTTTTTAACTGCCCCGATGCCACTCTAATGTAAACACTTTTATCACGCATGTTGCAGGAATAATCTGGCTTAGTTTTTATAATCGGGTTTTGACTTGACGTTTATCCCTATAGGAAGTCTAATTATGAGCAAATCGTAAAAAATCCCACAAAAATACTTTAATTAAAGTTTTTTTTTGTAGCTTATAGCTTGGGATTGTATACTATATGGCCTGATGCTAAGTGATGTATGTGGTCTACGGTGGAGCACGCTTGCCTAGATGATACTTATTCACTCGTGACTTGAAGATGCTCACGTTATAATGATATAATTTATTTTAATATTCTCAGTAACTAGTTAAAGCTATCTTCAAAATAATGAATAGTATACTGGACATATGGAATTACTGTTCGCCCGCTATGTTGACACATTGAAATAGTGATCAACAGAACTCCCCATCTGGTATAACGTGAACTATTTGACAAGTCAGAAGCTACTAGGTTCATAAACGTAGTTGTATAACAATAGAGAGCATTTGTCCAACATGTCAGGGACAATAGCTAGTTATTATGTAAGCCATCGACCGTGAAAACTGAACGCTTAGAAGCTAACGATACATGTACAAAATGCCACGTCAAAACCTCGTCAATACATTAAATAGAACGGTTAATGGCTTCCTGACGAAAAGCCGATTGAAAACTCCATAAGACTGCGAATTATTAAATTGATAGGCTTTTAAATAAAGCCGATGTCCTTACTGGACTTTTGTTCTAAAATGACCCCTAAAATCGCGTTCACGAAATATTTAAATTAAAAAGTTGACAAACACCCTCGGTATGACACACCGATTTTAACCTTAGGGATCGCTCCGCCCCCCCCATAAAAAGGTTCGATTCGTCGCTTCACCCTTGTTCTTCCCCCCTCCCGACGGGGGATGAGTGTGCGCGCGCATCCAAAATCAATACGGTCCGCGTTACGCACAAACATACGAACGATAGAGATGTCATAGTTTTGTCGATAATTACATGGACTCGTTGAATGATATTTCGACAAATAATACATTTTTGAAGACGTTTTGGGTCATTAAGTATTTTGAAGGTTTCAGTATTTGAACAATGATGATTTGATTATAGCAGATTATATAAAATATTTTTTGTAGTTTATCTTTGGTAATAAAAGATAAATAACATTGTTTTCTATATTATTATATGGATTTTCCACATCAATTTCTTAATGGTCATAATAAATTTTCAAAATTTTTTGTTAGCACATTATATTTTCACATGTTACATCTATCTATAAAAAATATTGGAAATACATTATATATCTAGTATATAGAATGCTTACAAGGTAAATTAACCAGGTTCTCAGGAGTAATACCAATAGAAAAACGACATTAATAACCATCATGTTGCATTTCATATGATATATGAGTTTGTAGAAATATGAGAGTATTTCATATCTTAAAACTAGTTATAACATTAACATAAACATGGATAACCAAATAAAACAGTAATAGATACAACTTAACCTCAAATCAATAAAGTTTTTCTACTTGAAACGAAGCGCACTATCAATTAACAGCCTTGTAGTAGTCGCTGGGGATCAAATTATCGACACGCAGACCTCGACCCCGGAGCATCCCTAGAGACAAGTGACTACGGAGCATGATTAATTATAACAAAATTCTTGAATTCCAACGACAATCCCCCGTATTTTGAATTTGTAATCGGTCGATTTGTGTATTTGAGATATTAAACGTTTCGACTTAAGTTATTCTCGTATTGTTTGAAGAGTAAATACTTTTTTACAGTTAAGAATGAATGTGAAATATATTTTTTATTGTTTTAAAAAAATAAGAAGTAATAATATTGTATCCTTGTCTTATTAGAATTAAAAATTAATTACAGTTTATTAAAATCATTTACAGACTTTTAAACATAGTACTTACTAAATAAATCTAAACCTTGAGATATGTATCATCTCTCAAGTTTTAAAATACTAAAAAAAATATAATGAAGTATTGATTGTACCGTAAATTACGATGTAGACCAGAAAACTGAAAACAAAAATTTTACTTTCCAAATTTTTACGGCTTCAATTTACAGAGCCTAAAGTTCGTTTCGTAGAATTTATATTTCCTGAAACGCAATGACATTAGAGGAGACAACGCAATCCGAAGGATATCAAATTGGGCCGTTTTTTGTTATTTTAATCACGTCTTCGGTAGCGAGTGCTCGTCCCAAATTAATTGGATTTTATGGGATCGTTGGCAATATCCCTTATCGTTTGTTTTCAAAAGTCAACCGAAAGTTAAACATCAAATGAGATTATGTTTACATGGAGCATTCCGTTGTCGGCAGTGACGTCGTTTGCAATAATTATTTATATGTAGACTTTTTTGTAAGTGTTCAAAATCGATACGGTATTATGCTGCCGATTCTTTAAAAAATCAACATTAAATTACAATTATCTTAGTACGAGTAAATCATTAATATATGATTTAAGAATAGCTGATTTTTTATCTCCCTAAATGCTGTTTACTGATAATTTTAAAACACGATTAGGATTTGCAAAACTTTCCTTATTTTCTATACTAAATTCTATACTTCCCAGAGCGTTTACTATTTATTACCTCTTAAAGATACACAAAATAACGCAATTGCTTTTTTCTATAGAAACACCTTTATTATCTTAAAACCGAATAGTTGGAAAAATGGGTGACATCAATTTACGTTGGCTACTCTAGCCTTCGGATTATCCGTGATGTAACATCGCTCGCTGGCACGCTTACAAATAAAGTGGTTAAAAGTGAATTTACTCTGTGTACTGCGAATATTGTTATTTAGCTGGACAGTGTTATTTGACTTTAGGAAGATAGAAAAAATGTACCTATAATAGAATCAATGATGTACATGTGTTTTAGCAAAAGTGAAGAACGTTGATAATAGAATTCAATTTTGGGATGCTATTGAATAGACGTAAGTAAAAAAACGGTTATAAAAACAATTTTCACGCTACGTAAACAGCAAAATGAAACTAAGGATAAAATGCAAGTTATTCCAAAATGGAATTAATAAATCTGCTGCTTGATAGATGGCTTCTTAATTGTTAGTTGTTTCCGAAGCCTATGAAGTTTTGATGGCGCTCTGCCAGTTCCGGCAAGCTGCGCTAATGGAGACGACGTACCTATCGGTGCTATAGTTGTAGCCAAGTATAGCAATTATTTTGAAAGCTGTAAGGGTTCATCCACACCAGAGATTTACGAGCGTGTTGCGTGAGGTGATCACAAAACGCTCGCGGCGAATGCACAGCGGGTTTCAAACGTGTTCGATGCAAAATCATAGTATATACTGTGCTGTTTTCCTTTTTCTATTGGCACAATCGCAACAAACGCTTTGAAATTGCCGTGTGTTGAGAGCTCGTCCTCAGCCCTCATTATTTGGCTCTCTTGACACACGCTCGCAAATCACTCGTATGAATGGGCCCTTATGCAGCTTAGTCTTATGCAGTGAAAAAGGTTATGGTAACGTCGTGAAAATGTTAACAAACAAGCAACAACTCTGCATTAATTTCCCTAGAGACTTACTTCTAGAATAAACCTAGACTCCATTTTAAATCTTAAAATAACTTCACCAGAGAATTAGCTCAGAACTTTATCCCTGAAGCCACAGTCCTTGAACACAGGAACTTACGCTCCTTTACATTAGTAACGTTAATAGCTTTTGTTTAACACTAGGTACACACCCTCAGTGATTCAGCACAAATTCCTTCACTAGATGAAGATTTCCCACTCAACGTACTAAATGAAAGTCACGCTCTGATGGGCTAGCAAACGTTGGAGCGAGTTCAATCAATTGATGACTCGGCTTCATATCGTAATAACAGATGCCGCAATGGCAAATCCCTGGCAATTGGAGAGGATTACTCGAAAGTTAATTTATATTAGTATGAACTTCTGAAGTAGCTGATCCATCGTTGTAGATTGAGCGTATTTATACAAAAACAAAAGATTTGATTTCATTCAAAGTGTCGGAAAGTAATGCCTCAAAACGATAAGAGCTTTTGTATTGTTATTTACTGATCTTACAGTTTTATACGTGACAAAGATTGTTTGAAATATCTCAAAAATTTGACGCCGTGCTACGGTTTTATATTGATTTTTATAGAACTGTTCACATTGAAGACGCCGTGCAGAGAATTCTAACCACCGCAAATAATTCCCATTTTAGTTTCGTTTTAAAATGATTTGTGTGGCTCATAAGTTTTTCCTATGCATGCATATAAGGAGGTATTCATTAGACCCTCTGTAATTCTTTTAGTAAAATCACGTTTAACTCTGTAAGTATTTGAACATTTCCAAACGGAATCTCCTACCGCGCCATGTGTAAACCACAGTATAAGCATGCAGAAATTAATAGGATAGTCTTAGGTGTTAGAACTTCGTCGCCCTTCCCAAGTTTGTTGTTAACTTGTGTCAACTCTACACGTCGCGGCTCCAAACTTCGCTGAGACAAATACCCCAATGATAGAAAATCGATATCATACGTGCCGACAAGGGATGGTGTTGTGAAAGGCCGCCTTGATCGAGGTAGATTTAAGTCTTATTTTAAGGGAAGGAATTGAGGGTGAATGAAAGGATTTTGTTGTCAGTATTCATAGAAGGATTTTAAATTCGATATTTCTGATAACGATAGAAGAATAAAAACTTTTGGAAAGAATAGACACTGCCAACAAAATAAAACTATAATAGAGTAGACTCTGTTGTATAAAGAAATGCTGCATTATGGATATCGCAATACTCACTTCGCAAGACGAAAAATATTATTCCAGTCTTGACAATTCCATTCATTCTCAAAATATGGTTTATATTACTGAAAGTACGTAAAAAATGAGCCTAGACGTCCAAAACAGCATATTTTAGCATATCAAGTGCGCTTTCAAAATTCTCTTTCATTGCACCACTCTTTTATAGTGTGACGTCGCCGTCAGTTTTGAGACTTTGTCCCTTGTGTTTTACACTTTTAACCAAAAGAGAATCCACGGTTAATAAGCTACAAGAAATGTCAGTCGTGACTTCGCAATGTAAGAATAATTAGGTACAGTTGAAGGATGTATTTACATTGTGTTGGTGGCATATTGAACTTAAAATATTTTTTATCGATATGATGTAATTGTTTTACTTTTTGTTTTCTGTGAAGTTAAAAATTCAATGCAGTTGGCGTTAGGAATACCTAGTTGAAGTCTTATTCTATCTTCTCTTATATCACTGTAGCGTGAGGTTACTGCAATTTTTTTTTTAAATATTAGATTTAAATAAACTTAATTTAAAATGTCAGTAACACACGGTACAGAAACCTTGTATAAACCTACCCGAGACTCCATAAGACTACATATTTTAAATGCTAGACTTTGTAAATCATAATTTTGTTTCATAACTACATATAGGCTATGATCATAGAATTTAATATCAAAACTTGCCTGCAAAATCTGCCAATCATCACAGTCGCTTCATCATCATATTAAACTCCGATGATATATCTTAACAGCGGATGATTCCCCATTAATCGCTATACAGCGCTC
The DNA here is from genome assembly GCF_014839805.1 of Manduca sexta. Lineage (NCBI taxonomy): Eukaryota > Metazoa > Arthropoda > Insecta > Lepidoptera > Sphingidae > Manduca > Manduca sexta. The sequence goes on along the minus strand of NC_051125.1, from coordinate 9,317,652 downwards.
CATATCAACAATTACCGTATTTTAGACCATTTTTTCCACCCCCGACGTTAGATAATCTGATCAGTATCCCCCGGAGTTCACAATGGCCAATAATTGACATGGCCAATAAATATTTACGGAGTGGCCGGACGGATTTATTGACAAGCTCCGGCGGGCGCAACGTGAAATATGGCCAAGTTAAAGTAAATTATGTGAGTGTTTACCGAATAAATTGTTTCTGCTTACAGATCTTGTATTAAAATGTCAAATGTTTAGGGGTAATGTGCGGATTATTTACTATTACTTAGTTTCTAATGTTGATTTGTTTGTTTGGTGGTTAGAAATATTGTGATGGAGACCTAACCACAGTAAAAGTATTTAAGTTTTTGGCACTTTTGGGTATAGTTTTGATATAAAAGCGGACATGTAAATTTTACGAATAACATATTGCACGTGTTTTTAAATCAAGTGAAATATATTTTGTTCTTTAAAAACATTTGTCTAAGGACTTCGAGTACAGTGAGTTACGTCTAAATTGTAATATTAAAATATCGAATATTAACAATTAATATCTGATTTATAATCCCTTAGTTTTAAAACCAATTACAAAACCCCCGTCTCCTTGAAAGTAAAAATAGTTGGTCCTAAATCAAACCTTTCCGCCTCAACCTTTAAGGATCCAAATATTCAAACTTCAAACGTCTAAATTTCTTCTAACCTATACTCGGTTACACAAACTTGGCACACATTAACATGACAAGCACGTTTAGTCTAACGCCTTCTTAGCTTCAATATGTAAATACGACTTTTTCCCGACATTCAAAGAGGGAGACAAATGGTCCTCCCGTCAAGTCACTCCGTCGGCCATTTATCACGAGTATAAGAAATCTATAGGTAATCTGCGAGACCGCATTCATGAACCTTACACGGCAAGTTTCTTTAGCATTGTATGTTTAAAGCGGTGCGTAAAGGCATAAGTATTCTTTGTATGTCTAGTGGTTACTGTTTTGTAGATTTGAGAATTGAAAAAATCTTCAGAATTTTATTACTTATGGTGTGTTTATTTATTTTTAGAAGTGTTGTAATCACAATTGAGTGTCTTACTTGCCGTGTAAATCGTGGGTGATTAATTAAAATTAGTTTGGTTTAAGTTAAAATATCTATAACACCAAATTATACTTTTCCTTTGCAAAATGTTTTGTTCCCACTTATAGACTTAAACTTGTACATAACAATAACATGAGCATTTATAGTACATTTAGCATTCATCGCCAACTTCATCATATCTTCATTATTTGCAAATATCCAGCGCCACAAAACATTTTTAATATACCAATTTTTAATTTCGCTTGTCGAGTACATACATATTCATTTTCGCCCGAGGAACGTGTAAAAAGAAGGCGAGCTGCTAAGAGCGTTTAAGTGCAGCGCGACTCTGGCCGACTGTGACAGATGGGGCGGTGTTGCCAGAACAGTCTTCAACTTTCGTCCACTTGTTTATGGAGACAAATTGTGTTTAATGGCCTTTTGTGAGGAATTATTTTGGCTAAGTATTACCGATTGTCTTTTTGAGTCCGTTTGATTTATTATCAGTCGGCATATTTGAAATGTTACTTTGTACATTGTTAATTAGTAGGGTTATAATTAGTCTATATTTCGCTTTTGTTTCACATGGTACGTTATTTGTAGTTAAAAATTATCGCGTAACAATAATTTATATCATAAGTTAATGAAACACGTTTCAAAACAAGAGAAAACAAACAGGCACGAGCTTGCAATCTGTGTTATTTAGTTTATTCATAAATGCAATACATTTTCTAGCAGTAAACTAAATAATAAAATGTAATTTCCATTTTATTTACCTCATTCACAGGTAACTAAGTTTACATCTCAAAGAATAGGACTCTAGCGAATCTAGGTATTTAGTTTTGAACTGGCGAATTTAATTAGCAACCACTAAGAAGACTTCCATAGTTATTAGCAACCTTGTAGTTCGGTTCGCGCTTACGAGCGTCTTTGCAGGTGCAATTTACATACATTAGCATGAATAAGTTTGCTTTTGATTTTAATTTGTCAGCGGACTTCCGTAGCCCGTTTTAAGTCCTGTAAGTTTAATGGATGCCAAAGTGTCTTTTGGTTGTGTCGTGTTCAAATTGATTTAAATTACATTCAGTTATTTTAGGTGGTTACTTGAAATGCTCATTGGCATGAGATTTGACTTTTACCCATTTTAATTTAAGTTCTGTAGTTTTGTCTGACAAAATCTGAGATTTATTTTGAAAAAAGTAACGTAAACTCATTATAAAGTGAATCTACAATTGAAACCTAGCAATGAGAATCATTGTGAGGTAAAATTTATGTCCACCTGTTAAAATTTTGGTTTTTAAAGATATCTTCGTTAAATATCTCCAGATTGGTTAAAAAGTTTTAATTTTAAATATTTTAAACAACAGTATCCACAAAATAATTAAAATGTTGAACAGAGTTACGAAGATGATGATAACAAACTTCCTTTTCAATATAAACTTCGATCTAAAGTCGCATTAATTGAAACATATTCTTCGTAAACACAATTTCTTTGGAATTTACAGATTGTTAATTATACCAAGAAGTTATGAAATACATTGTTGTAATACTTTAATATTAACAAATTCATTACGAATGTGGCTTCTTCGTTATTACAGTCGACAAAATAAATTTGTATGGAGGTTTAGAAGCTGTTATTCATTAAAATTTATTATAATAGAATAATTGAGATAAATGAATAAAGCACGTTAGTGTACCTACGTTCAAATCTCTTTTATCATGTTAAGTATTTTATAAAACAAATACTCGAATTGCAATTAATACGTAAAGTAATAAGTTCCATTTATTTACTCCAAAACCAAACATGAAAAAACAAATGGAAAAATTTCTTCAATTAATTAACTCAATCGAGCTGAGACGGTTCAACAGATTCTCATTAATATTCCAATTACAATAGCACACAAGAAAAATAAACAAACACACTCGAGATAAATGCAAAACGCCATTTACGCAATTCAAAAGCTTAAGACCGTGAACAAAGCAGTGTAGTGTAATAAAAAACTTTTTTAATTCCAGTATTGTTATAAATTACGTTAGGTCGGCGTTTTTAATGCCAGTTGGCAACATTTCAACATGGCCGTGTCGCCGCAACATTTGCTACAATCCTTAAATTGTCTGCTCTAAGCTATAGGTACACTATGTTTCTTCAGTTAACTAAGTATTGCTTTGAAACGATTATAATTATTGTTCGTAAGACTTGAGTAAATGCTAACAATAATAGTTTTAGTTAAGAAATAATGCTAGACAATCTAAAAGCAGTAATTGATGTTGTCTTTCAGCGAGTTAATAAATAGTAAATAAATTAGAACTTACAAAACACAGAACATCATACTAGATGCGAAAATAATGCCATTTAAAAGGATAGTTAAAGCCAGCGCAGAACAAGTTGACCAAATAAACCAAGTATTTGAAGTCACAACTTTAGCAATATCGGGCGCAAGCGGTGTGTTGCGGTGGTCGTCCCCAGAGCGCTTTGGATACAATATTAAACAGCTACCGACTTGTAACTTTAACTCTTTTCTTGCTCAACAACTTCTTTCGCATTGAAAGTTTCGCTCTACGACTTTAAAGGTTCATTTATATTTAAACCTGTTAATTTTATGCTTGGATCTCGTGGTGTTTGTATTTGAATTCGTTGGAGTTCTGCTAGTTCTAGAATTCTATGGTGACTAGCAAAATTTTCATCTCCATTTGTAAGCGCTAACTGACTGACTTTTCTAAAAATCATGTGTGTATTCTTTGTGAATTTATCGTTCGCTTTAACGGTGAAGGAAAACATCGTGAGGAAACCTGCACATCTGAGAAGTTCCTCTGTAGGAATTTCGAAGGTGTGTGAAGTCTACCAATCCGCACTAGGCCAGCGTGGTGGACTAAGGCCTAATCCCTCTCAGTAGTAGAGGAGGCCCGTGCTCAGCAGTGGGCAAGTATATAATACAGGGCTGATATTATTATTAAGCGCTAAGAGTAAAATATTAAAAATAATATTGTAAGTTAACATTTTTACGTTATTTTCGTGTTAGAATTTATATTTGTTCAAATTCCAAAAAGGCAGAGTAATAATATTAAATCAACTTTAACCATATAATATAAACTATCAAAATACATTAGTTTAATGCAATTAATATGGTTGATCATGTCATAAAATGTTATAGATTATAAGTAATAAATTCTGCACGCTCGACTAAATCGTGTAACACTAAAAGCTTTATTACAAGGCTCTTAATCGAGTTATTAATCATTTAGTAAGTTAACGAGGATCGTAAATCGTTTTAATCATTTCTGTTTTACCACATTCACTTGTGTTTGTCCCGTCTTCGCACGAATGATTGGTTATTTGTAGCTATTACAGTTACGTTTCTTTGACATAAATGTCGTCTATTGTGTTAAAATCAAACTCTTCCTATGTTAAGTAACTTAGAATAGTTGTATGTGTTAAATAATAGATTAGAGTTTCACTATTGAGTCCATGATAACATGCATTAAAACTTAAAATAATATCCTCCAAGCGCACCTATATTTAGCAGATAGCTGTCGTTATACATTGGAGGCAAAATTTGACTAGCAAGTCGATAGACACGGGTTCCTATCCTAGATTCGTTACATTAAAATTCAATTATACATGAAAATTTTATGTTAGTAATACTTGAAAATGGAACCTATGATTTATTTTGTTTCACAGTAAATTTCATACCTACCTCAGAATGCAAGTAAAATTGATAAAACTGACAAATATTAGTACTCAATTAAGTTTTTCCTGAGATATTCAAAATATTTTAGCAGAAGAAATATATTAAAATCTCCCATTTAACAAACACGCTGTATAATCCACACTCATAAAATATCGACATGAAAGCCTTTAATTCAATGATAGTACGCTACAGTTTATGTATAAAACTCAGCGCGCTACCAGAGTTTGCACTTAGACGTGGACTTAGTAGCGCCGCCCGCCCTTGTTTACAGTTTGACGACAAGTCGCGAAATGAAACACCCTGTATACAGAGCATACATTGTCTGTGTCGGGATTTCCTGCTTTGAAGCAAAATTTGGTATTGATTTTTAAGCATTATTTCTTTTTAGGTACATTTAATATCATCAGCATTGAGGAGAGTATTAGATAGGAGTTTTCAATAGACAATTTAATATTAATTTAATACATTTTAGCTCAAACAAAATGCCCTAAATTCGCAGTTTAGTTACTAGCTATGATCGTCGTTCAAACTTATCCAACTCCATTGAAACGCGGCAAGTACAACATTTGTGATTTATCATCACAAATTCATATTGTAAGATCGAAGACGGAGTTTCTTGTCAGCGGCGCGCTAACGATCCAAGTTTGTACAATTTGGAGCGTCTAAAACACATAACTAATATCATCCAGGGAACTGCACAGTTAACAATCATTGTAGATTTACGTAATCGCGATCGGATGGATACAGTTTTTGTCCTTCTAGACAATATTGTGAAAAAACAACAGCCTGTATATAGAGGATTGAAGTAAATTATAAGCACTATTACATTTATCATAGTGATCAATATTAGTTTGCTAGTAAGCAGTATAATTTTGTAATATTTGGAAGCTATGAAGTGAATGAAACTTTTTTGTGGTAGCGTATTACAGATAAAAAGTTATCAAATAATTTTTACGGAATAGCTGGTAGGGAACGATAAAATTTTAAATAATCCCGTAAATTTCGCTTTCAGTGCTCTTAAAAATAAATGATGCAAGAGTCAATTAATTTTTCGACTAGCGAGAGCAATTTAAAAGCGCAGCTCTAGCGATTTGAACGCTAAACATTTTAAATGGACCGTAAAAATATTAAACGCTGTTATTTACTCCCATCAGAAATGTAGAAATGCATTTCAATTCGAAATTCAAATAATTGTTATTGAAGTACTGCGTTCAGAAAGATGAGAAGTTTATTTCATTTCATTGGTACTTGATAGACCGACGTTAGCCTAGTTGGGTGTGGACGGCCATACCGAATGTTCGCTGGTTAAAATCCCAAGGGTACAAACCTCTGATTTTTCTAAATTATCTCTTGCTTAAACTTGCATGGCTGAGAAGCTCTCTATAGGAATTTTGAAAATGTGTGAAGTCTACCAATCCGCTCTAAGTCAGCGTGGTGGACTAAGGCCTAATCCCTCTCAGTAATACAGGAGGCCGGTGGCCCAGCATTGGGATACTATATAATACAGGGCTGATATTATTAAAATTATTATATATCTACAAAATTACAATTAAATATGGAATAGTTAAATAGCAATTGCTGTGTGTTTTACTTACGCATTGTTCTACAGATCTCTTGTACATAAACGTATAAAGGTGGCACAGAAATGTTTGCAATGAACCACTAGTATTTGCAAGTGGGAAGTTCTTAATTAACAGTTAGCAAGTCTAGTAGTCTGTAAGTGGTGCCGGAAGAGGGGGGGTACTTGCGAGTTGTTCTGTTAAGTGGGAGGTGGGGGAATGGTAGCCTGTAGTAGATTGGGCGAATGTCGTGGCTTATGGCAACATTGAAATTTTTTACATATTTTGGGATAGAAAGAAAGTCATGATGAATACTTTTAAGACAGATTAGTTAATATTTGGATATATAGCTGTAACCGAAATAGGTCCTAATTTTATTCAAAGTATTGTTGAGAAAAGTATTGCTTAAGGAGCTGTTTATTTATTTTTAAGTGATATTAAATGATATTTAGGCTTTTCTCAGTATTCGCCCGGAGTTTGGAATTTCTGTGATGTGTTTTTTTTTATAATGTAAATTGTAAACGAATAAATAGTAAAGAGTAATAAAATTAAACTAATTGATAAAATTTGAGTAGGTACCCACCTAATCAGAGGAAAAGTTAAAATTAACAGCTGACGAAACAACTTTATGATCCTCTCTTCACATAAAAGCAAAAAGAAAAGGCAACTATGCGGCCCTTAAACTTTACCATCAAAGCAATGGTTAAAGAAAGTGTAAATTAACCAAATTGTTTGTACCAACTATTTCCTAACTTAAAAGTAATAATGAATTTCCACAACCGCTCTCGTTAAGTATACTCTCTAATTTTGTTTACATTTTATAAGCCAGTGGAAGTCGCTAAATATAAAATAGCTTGAGTTTACGTTACAAAAGTCAGTGGAAATACAAGTTGAGTTGTAGGGGGCTGTGGTTGAAATAATACTTTAAAAATACCGGTCTTATAATTTTCTTCCTGTTGGGTTTTGGCCTCTAGAAATGAGAAGCATTATTGTTTCGCTCCTTTCGTTAGTATATTATGTAGTGTCTCCTTGTTGGGTATGGTCTTTCTGTAATAATGACAGGGATTAAGTCTTCCTTTCGTCGGCCTTGGGTATTTCGCACTAAGCAGATATTTTGGCTAGACATACGTCGGAATATGGCGAGGGTCGGTAAATGTTCTCCTTATGCTCAGCATGTATATGATCTTCGTATGTTCGTAGCGAACACTATGTGATGTTAATCGTTAGCGACTTATGTCCTAACTATATTGCTCATATTTCCGACATATTGCTTTCTTTTTGAGAATTACCCCATTTCTTTTAGGAATCTTCGATTTGGTTTCTGTTTAAGGGTATATTTTTCATAATTAGACTTTGCAGTTGAAAAGTGCTGCCAATGGGAAGAACTGTAGAAATGAATATAATATAGATTGATCTATTGGAGCGGCCCGCATCCGGCTCCTGCGACTTTTATAAGTTCATCTATCTACGTCGTGGGTGGACGTCCGACGCTGTTGGTGGTCGATCTGAAAATGTTTAGGGGAAACCTGCACATCTGAGAAGTTCTCTATAGGAATTTCGAGGGTGTGTGAAGTCTATCAATCCGCACTAGGCCAGCGTGGTGGACTAAGGCCTAATCCCTCTCAGTAGTAGAGGAGGCCCATGTTCAGCAGTGGACATGCTGATGGATGATATAATATAGAGTAGTTATGCATACTTCACCGATGCCGAGAATACGTGGTTGATGAAAACCTACCAGTCATTACAATTAATGGACACGTAACCACAGTGTAGGCAGTATGGTTAAATATTGCATGACATGCACGTAAAAGTCTATAACTTCGTGCTACGTGAGAGGAATATTTTGTTATTGCGCTCTTAACAATGTTTCGTTTCATATTTAATAATGCATTTAAGGCGCCGAAATAGTCTATGCAGGTGTAGTTTATTAAATATGCCTTTTAATCCAGTACCTGCCTCATAATAAGATAAAGGCCTTTTTTATTGTAAGGGCCGTTGTAAGACACGATCAAAATAATTCAAAAGCTTAGCTTATATAGTTTTCTTTCTAAGTATTAATTAGCATCTATAGATAGTTATATCAAAATATTAAACAGTATTTTTTGGCTGTTTTACGTCAATGGCCCTTGAACTTTAATCCTTAAAGCATTAAAACTACCACCTGATCCCATGTATAATTTACATCAATATTCCAACGACACTAAATCCATAATGCATGTTGTACTTTGCTGCCTGTGTTTACAAAACGTCCATTAGTCATATCTATAAAACAGCAATGTATTGTGAAGGTAATGGATATATCGCGAAAGGGTGGCGCTACATAATGGGTTTATTCCACTTTGTTTAATCGAACGGGCGGTCAATACATTTTTTAGTATATTGTATTTTCATATTTTAGTTATTGCTTTTTGAATTGAAATATGCTCCAATATTTATTCATGTAAAAAGGTCCTTTAATATTTTAAGACAATAAGCGATAGTAGCTTCTATTCTAGCCTTTTACCCCGAAGGGGTAGAGAGAGCTATAACCATGGCCCCTACTTTTCGCCGTGTGTGTTCCATCCTATGATGTTGAGGGACGAGTCTATCGCCATATCGGGCTACAATATAGCTAGAAACTTAGAGTAGAATATATAAAAAACTAGTGATAAGTAAAAGCTAAAATAACATAAGGAAAGAGAGTACCTACTAAGTATATTTGATAGTACAAAATCAAATTTTCGTTGAGTTGAGACATATATTCTATTAATTGTGTATAATATGTTTCCTACGGACTTCAAAACGATCGGAGTGATTATGGACAGTCCTGTCGGTGACTTTTCTCGTAAAAAAACTACATTTCGCACATTGGATGAGGAAATGCTCTGCGAAAGTTTTTTGTAGCATCCAAAAGTCTTTATTGACACAAACGGACACGAACTTAGGAAACTTTATACAATTAGACTTGAAGATAATTCTATTCTGGTTCGGATAAAGGAAAAGAAAATTCTAAGGCGACCGAATGGAAAAATATATTCGGTTTTTCCTGCTAAAGTTACGCAAACATGTATTTTCTTTGTCATTTGTTTTGATGTGGCATTTGTAGTTCTAGAATATTCGTCATATTTATACAGGGTCCGGACATTACGTTAATAAATGAAACTCACTGCAAATTGACTATGAAAATACGACTAAATTGATATTTGCGTTTAATTAAAATTGCTTATATTTAGCAATTAAATACTTCATATAACAAAGCCAGTATCAAAATTTCTATTCAATAAGATGAGAGTGTTTTTTGCACTCCAGTTCGTTGACCCGTCCTCAAGTTGTTCTGTTGGTAATGTCTGAAAGTTACGGAGCCGACTCCCCGCCAGTCTAGACACACCTGACAGCTCGTTCTGGGCCCGTCTTGAATTATCTTTCTATTTTACAACGAATTTAATATGTTTATATTGTCTACAGCAAGGGGGAAAGGATTTCGTTCACGCTTGATATATATTGATATGAATCAGAATCGGAACTTTGTGTTACGTTATGTTGAAGTATTACGCTTTAGAGATGTATATTGAAATGAATCTAAAGCGGGACACCGTTATGTTGAAGTGTTAACTCTTGACGAAACTTATAATATTAAGCAGTATCTAAAACGGTTATATGAAACTTCACGGGTTTTAAAATTAAACATTTTTTCTGATTTTATCGCGATTTTTCATTTTAATATTCTCCCGATGTTTAGATGACTTTGCAGCCTTAGTGGTTAAGGTGGGAACTGAGGTTGGATGACCAACACAGTGCCTCCCGTGACCTCGAAGAGTAAAATCCGAAAAATAGTTTAATTTCAATGTCTCACATTCGCGTAAACATAAGAAAACATTAAAGAGTACGGGCTTAATAATTAGAATTCGTTGCAATAAAAAATTAGGTCTGATGATTTTATGGCTCTTGACTTTATGATTTAGCTAATGATGATGCCAACAATCCTAGAGTCAATCTCTAAATTCTCAAAGCACCGGCGTCTACCAATAGACGATATAAAAAAAAGAATGAGCATAAAATAACATTATCTTTTTATTCCACAGGCCAGCAGCGGCGCCGAGCCCCAGGTGGCTGTCCTCTGCGAGGCGGGCAGCACCTACCACCCTCAGTACATGTCCGCCGCCGGCCGGTGGACGCCCGACCTTACAACCAAGCCCCACAACTGCCTCAAGGACAAGATGGAGATTCTCGACTACTGCAAGAAGGTATGACATTATATATTTATGAGAAGTTGTCTATAAATTTGCACTGAGATTATTAACTGTTATATCATCGTTAATTTGCTTGAACCACATTGCAAATATTTAAACCAAAAATATATTTTTTCATCAGATAATGTAGTAATCTCAATAATTTATCTTTAAAACACTAGAAGGGCTAGATTAAGGTCACGAAACCAGACATTTTCCTGTTCACAAACGCTCATTTTAGATAACCACAGACTAAGCGACGCGTCAAAGCGTCACCAGCTAATATTGGCAAGAGTAGCATGTTCATGCAACATCGGTTACAAATCATTAGCCGCTTGTATCCACTGTCGGGGCTGTGGTTGTTTGCTCTATTATCGGGCCTACGTAATTTGCGCCTGGCAAATTGAGTCCCCTAACATTATTACAGCCGGCTTCCATTCTGCACATATTGAATTTAGCTCGGCAATTGGCTTCTAGAAAGTTCCAAAGCTATTGCACTTTAACGATAAAATTCCGGGCTTTGATTAAAATTATGAAGGAGCAAATGAGTTCAACAGTATCGGATTACGGTTAGTTTACTTTTTATAGGATATGAAGGTTTACTATTAATAGTAGGTATGGTTAAAGAAATTTGTAATTTGGAAACTTCTTATCGTAGTCGTCTGAAGGATTTATCATCGGCTCGTGAAATATTTTTCGAACTTATACGTGAAAGTTTCCAGGATCGAAGCAATATCTTGAAGCTCACACATGTTCCTGTGATATACGAAGTTGTACGTGTTGTATGGACAAAACAACAAATTGAGGAATCTAGTTCGATATTGGCAGTTCTGTCGTACATTTTGATCGTAGATGTTAGACTTCGAAATTCGAACTATAATCGAATATTCTGAAGAAGTTTTTACTTTAAGTACCCTATAAGATAAGGTTGGGGATTATAAACTTTAAAATTTAAGTATTTAAAACAAAAATAGACAAGACGGATTTTAACTTCACATTAATGACACTAAAACGATGAGTTATAATCTCCGTATGGACATAGCTTCAATTACATCAAGGAAGAGGCAATTTTGCTGAACTTAAAATTATCGTATTAATCATTTTAGAGACAACAAAGAAACTCGTGACCCTTTCAACGGAAGGCCGTGATGTTAAACTTCTGCTGTGTCCCCAGCGACAGACTAAGCAGAATTTGTGACTAATCTCATTACCATCACTTAGCAGCCAATTTACGTTATAAAGCCGTCTCATGGGAACAAAATTTCATTATTCGTGCCCCGAGATTATTCGTGTCTTTCTTTATCTTCGACTGAGCTCTTAACCTTAATTTTTGATACGGAAAGATAATATTTCGATATTTTTATTATTATAATTCCAGGCTTAGTTTTTTTATAGATTCTTCTTGTCAATTCTCAAGGTTCTCTCAACAGCTTTTACTTTACGGCTTTTGATTTGTAACTGTAAGAATAATAGAATAACTTGATCATCATCATTGCTTAGTTGCTAGCAGCTCGCCTCTATCAAAGGAAAAATGGTAACAACAAGCGTATTTCGAGGTATCATTCGAGGTATCAGGGGTGATTCTAAACCACATTGTCATGTTTATTCATTTACATAGGTTTACCCGAGCCACGATATCACTAACATTGTCGAAGCTTCCCACTACGTGAAAGTAAGCAACTGGTGCAAGCTGGGAACCAGCAACGCTGCCAAGTGCAAGGTCACCAGATGGGTCAAGCCTTTCCGCTGTCTCGGTGTGTATAATATTTGCTTTGATTGGAATGTCATTTGTATCAGGAGGTACTTACAGTTGTTAATTCCTAAATGTGTCGATTTCTGTAGATAGGTGTACCTAATGCATGCCTAAAGTATGTAAAACGTTCGTTCGATTCATCTTCAACTTTACAGTCTTTGTTATAAGAAGACTCAAAATATAATATTACAGTAGATAAGTTACATTAGAAGTATCCTATGTTTATTTTCAAGTAGATTTGTAATCAATAGAATAGTTAATGAACTACTTTCAAATGAAAAGGCTAAGCTGATTTCAGACTAGAAAGATATTCACAAATCGTGTAAACAAAATATCAATGACGACTTTATTCGATTCAGTTTAAGATTATCGTTGTTTTAAACCCACAATATATTGAAATAATCCCGAATCTACAAAGAGCGTTTGGTGGCAGAAGGTCCATTCCAATCGGATGCGCTGTTGGTGCCTGAGAGCTGCCTGTTCGACCACATCCACAACCAGAGCCGATGCTGGCAGTTCGCGCGGTGGAACGCTACTGCCGGCCGCGCTTGCGCTCAACGAGGACTACGGCTCAGGACCTTCGCGATGCTCCTGCCCTGCGGAATCAGCTTGTTCTCTGGCGTTGAGTTTGTCTGCTGCCCAAAACATTTTAAGGGTAAGTACAGTATTTGATGCTTATCGTGAATGTTAACTCTCATATAGTTTCTTTGAAATGGTGAATAGATGTTATGTTGCACATATTAGTCCTGATCTCTTCACGTGTAGATAATTAAAAATTGAACACTTATAACCTAATCAAGTGTTTTTATAATGATCTAATTCTTATTCCACTTACCCAATAATGCTAATAGATTTTCGTAAGATGGAATTTGATTGAGTTATTATGGCTGAATTATTATGTTTACCAGAAAAATGATTTTCAGGAGTTGTTATATCAATTATTTTTATTTCAGAAAACGTAAAGATGCACAAACCCATGGATGTCGGCGTACCAGTCAGCCCTGGTGGTGAGGACATGCTGGCAGCTTCCGCGGCGATGGACGAACGTGATGACGACCTTCTTGATGACGATGATGCTCTTGATGACGATGATGATGATGACACCCTGAACCTTAGCGACGACGACGATGACGATGATGCTGATGACGGTAAGTCATTAACAGTACCTGACGTTATTTACACAAATGCGGGAAAAACTGCTCTTTCGAAGACATTGTAATTGAACGACTTTCAGACAACACAGAAAGGACTGAATACACTATAATGTATTCTTATACTCATAGGTCTATGATTTTAAAATTTATCTCTTTTCTTTTCAATTCATTATATATTAAAAGAAAACTAGGAAGCTCGTGTGTCGGAAGTTATTCAAAAAAAAATCATAATTGGAGAAACCGTTCATATTTCGTCACTACTTTATTCTAGATATGGACGAAGACGAAGACGCGGATCTGTCGAGAGATGACGACGCCGAAGACGACGACTACACCGACGCCGATGACAGCGCCTGGCCACGACCCGAGTCTTCCTCATCACCTTCCACCACCACTTCAACCACTACCACTACCACCACCACTACGGTAACTATACATTTCGTGTCACCATTAGCTGTATATCGTGTAATCGTAGTAACAATTGTATTTGGGGAGGAGATCAGGCTTCCATTTTTCTAAACCTAAAGGATAATATGATAAACTGATGAATGTATCCTTATAAATTAAATTAAAAAAACTCGTCGGTAGGTACAATGCTGGGATTAACAGATATTGTAATATAGTATTTATAAATCAATAACGTTTTTTTAAGGCTTCTACTGCTACCTCGGACCCTTACTTCTCCCATTTCGACCCTCGCACTGAGCACCAGAGCTACAAAGATGCCCAACAACGCCTGGAGGAAACTCACCGTGAAAAGGTAATTCAATAAAATACAAAATTACGAAATAAAGAAACTAATATTTTGAAGTTTAAATTAGTTGCTTTTAAATTATGAAATGTCCAACGCGATCTATAAAAATAATGTAAAAGTCGAGTGATGTAGTTATTGTCTTTGTTTTTGTGACTAGATTACCAAAGTGATGAAGGAATGGTCCGAACTGGAAGACAGGTACCAAGCAATGATGTCCGCTGACCCCGCCGCCGCCCAGACTTTCCGCCAACGCATGACTGCTAAATTCCAGGCTAATGTTCAAGTAAGAAACACTGTTATAAATATAAACACTGTTCAAGTGATTGACTATGCTGCCACAGTTAGCTAGAATTTCTAAATAGTTCGGTATTTATTCCTTTCACTCTTGGATACCAGCCAAGAGTCCTATAATATCTAACGGATAGCAGCTACCGTATACTAGGTATATTTTGTTGAAGGACAGTATACAGGAAAGAAGCTCCATGAAAGTAAATATACAACCTACCTCCCTAAGAGTACGAATACGACTTGAAATTAAACCTAATGATTGGTGTAAAGTTATTTGAAAGTTTCATACAGAAAATATGAAATACGGACGTTAGATTTTCAATATTCTGTCTTATAGTCTAGTAATGGTTGTGCTGTGTATGTCCAGTCTCTGGAGGAAGAAGGCGTGGCGGAACGTCGTCGGTTGGCCGCCCTTCATCAGCAGCGAGTCCTGGCGCACCTTGCTCAGCGACGCCGCACCGCGCTCGCCTGCTATACACGCTCTCTTCGCGACACTCCACCAAATGTAAGTACTTACTTACACTTGCTTATTTCTAAAATTATAATGATGTGTTTCGCTTGAAAAGTAATAAAGTAAGACGTGTTGACTTAATTTGGCTGGTGCGAACTATAGGAAACCAATACATGTCAAGGGTAAGATCCGTATTTAATTCAGAAATGATTATAAAAGTGATT
The DNA here is from genome assembly GCF_014839805.1 of Manduca sexta. Classification (NCBI taxonomy): domain Eukaryota; kingdom Metazoa; phylum Arthropoda; class Insecta; order Lepidoptera; family Sphingidae; genus Manduca; species Manduca sexta. Next base: position 9,302,507 of record NC_051125.1, on the reverse strand, counting down.
AGTCAGGAAATTATGAACTCCCTATTATGAAGTCTTAGAGAGGTATGCATTACACCACATTTTAAACCCTCTAGAGCTGCTGTCACTAATTTATGTTTATATTGCCTAAGGCCCACCGCGTCCAGAAATGCCTGCAACGTTTGGTCCGAGCCCTAGCTGCTGAACGTAGTGGAGCTCTTGCTGCGTGGAGACGCGCTGCTGCCGCTGGAAGGGAAGCCGCTGCTGCCGAACGTACCAGCGCTGCTGATCGACTTCAGGTAAACTAATTAAGGACGAATTACGTATAGCACAATTTAAACGTTTATGAAGTTTAATTATGTTCATAATCATGTTCAGTTTAACACCTGGTGTTCCAAAGAAATCATGGATCACTATGAAGGACTGGGGAATGTTTTGGACTCCCGATATTTTGCTCACTATACGAAACGCGGCAAGCTATAACTTCATATCGCTTTATTGCGTGACATGTTTAATTCGGTCGACCTATTCATGCTGTTTATTACACACACACACAGTTTTACCAGTTTTTCAACAAACCCTAGATTGCTATGGTTCATGCGAATATTCTAGAAATTATATATTTGTTTAAACATTAGGATGCCGACCGTGCTCTGCAACGTGCCCTGACCGCTCTCCGTCGCCGCCCCCACCTCTATGCCAGCATCGGAACCGCTATTGAAGACTATGTGCAAGTGAGTACTTATAAAATTCCATTTTTATTGTTCTACCATGAGATATGACAAGTTGGTATGGACTTTCCTGATGCCTCTTCTAATTACTTAATAATTAGAAAAAAACAACAACAATAATTAGGAAAATGATGTAGGCCAAGTTCTAGGATCTCATTAATTATATTAATGTACTTCACCATACCTACTTACATTTTCAAATATTAAAAATAAAACAAGGTACTTATGTAGTGCCTATTTTAGGTGTTGATAACGACAACCTTTAAATGTCATTATTTTACAGTCCATGCAATCCAAGGATGACATGGCCGTATCCCTGATGTCGATGACTCCCGAAGCCGAGGAACTGTTGTTAGACCGCATCGAAGCCGAGGTGCAGCGCGAGCAGGCCGCACGCGAACAACTCAGTGTCAAGAGGGACCAGCGCGCCAGGCAACGACAGGACATTCAGAACGAACGGGCTAAGGTAAGTTAACTTAGCGACGATGTTCTTTTCTAAACGTAATAGCGTAAGTGAAACTGTATTATCGAATATCCCTGATTTAAATTATAATAGGGGTTCTTAGAGATAACTTTGGAGTAAGCAAAATCAAATCATAATCATTTCATTTTCTTGACTGAAAAGACAATGATTTTAAAATCCTCGCAGCATCAACAGTACTGGTCAATCATAAAATAAACGAATAGCCATGTTACTCGATTTTTACTACTACGTTTACCAATTTACAGACCTCCAACGGCGTGAAGGAAAGCGAAGAGAGCGATGATGAAGCCAGCGAGCCCAGCGAGAACGAGACCAGCACAGCGGCCCCTACACCCACGTCTGCACCCTCGTCTCCTGCCTCCGCTACTCCCGCCCCATCTGCTGCCCCTGTGTCCGTCCATGACATCACTACTCGCTCTGGATTTACACAGGACACTACCACTACCGTAAGTGCTTCAGATTCTTAAATTTGTTATTGAAAATTAATGTTCTATGTATGTTCATTGAGTGGAAAACAAGCGCTGTTTAAGCATTGAAGTATTTTTGTGTGCGTCGTAATATCTTAGAATAATTAATTAATTTCAGGAAATGATCACTACCACTGTAACCGATGCTCCCGAGAGCGAGACTGCTGAGACTATTGAAGCAAGCGAGACCACGAGCCGACGATCCACTAGTGAGGTAAAGTCACTTTTTTTATATTACGTTCATTGTTTTTCATAAGAATTATTTACATCTAGATTTAGGGGCGTAGTCTCGTAGGTACTACTGTCTCATCTAGTCCCTAGAATTAGATGTCAGTAAACAATATAATGTATGTTACAGACTGAAGGCGAGGGACTGCGTGCCGCTTTGGAACATGCTGAAGAACGCGCACCACCTCCACCCGCCCACGCTCTCAAACATGAACTGCAACACTCACAGCCTGTAAGTTCAGCAATATACACTACAATGGTGCTACACTATATCAAACGAACACCTAGACCAAATATAGTAGTACTTCATAATAGTTTTTTTGTCTTTGTTCTATAAACTTTAAACAGTAAATAAATCTCTTGATTTGCTTATAAATTCCTATGTTATTAAACAAATTAAAGTCCTTCGAGACTTAAAATCACGAATTGTTTCTGTGGTAACTTTAGCTAGGTAAATCTAGCTACGATCCCACGAATTTGTGACTCCGCTTGTTGGCCTGATCTACTGATTGATTTTATTACTTGTCCTGTGGTGTAGGTACTGAAATTAATTTGTATGTGTTGCAGGGTTACACGGTCCGCGGCGCGGGCCCGAGCGGCGCGGGCGGAGCGGGCGGGTCGGGCGCGCTGTACCCCGCGCTGTGCGTGGGCGGCGCCGCGCTCGCCGCCGCCGCATGCGTCGCACTTGCTGTTGCGCGCCGCCGCGATCGTGCGCCGCATGCGCAGGGCTTCGTGCAGGTCACTATACTACATTTTTTTAAATAACTTTGTTAATAGCATCAACCCAAACTACATTATCTACGTCATTGTAATACAGCAGCGAATTCGCGGTAAACTTTTAAGCCACGAAAAAATAGGATTAGTAAACTCTTTGATTTAGCAGCACCTTATTTTAATACTGATTGGTTATCATTTATACTTGTACAGGTTGAACAGACCGGCGTGGTGGCTCCCACTCCGGAAGAGCGACACGTAGCCAACATGCAGATCAACGGCTACGAGAACCCCACCTACAAGTACTTCGAAGTCAAGGAGTAGATGCCTACCTTCTCTCTCTCACCAAAACTCCGTCCCACCAGGCCTGCCTCGTAGCACTTTATACCTTGCTATGAACCCTTCATAAAAATTCGGAGCTTGTACGTCTATTTCTAACGTTGAGTAGATCTAAGATATTTTTCATCACAGTTCTAGAATTCTTCACATACGACACAAGTACAGATTTTTTACGATTTAATGTTACTGTAAAATGTAAAAAATAGCTCGTTGCTCAAAAACAACTGCCATCGATTTGTACTGGGGTTTTTGAAGTAGACGATAGGAACATGATTGGTTCAGCGGCAGCAGACTACTCAATACAGATGGGAATAGACGAACTTCTAAATTATATGCGATGTGTGCGATGCCCCTATGCGTCCGGATGAGTGTTTCCCCACACCTTTATCTATGTCCCCTCGTAAATTTTTTATGGAATGAATGTGTGTGAATATATCTATGTAACGCATCGCAAGCCTGGTGGGGGAGCCGCAGAACCCTGTGTTATAAATTCATTTAATAAAGCTTGTGTGATTAGTGGATATACATTGGTTCGCCGCATTCCGCGGTCAGTCAAATACTGTTATGGTTAAGAGAACGGTTTTATTATTTTGTTAATTTTTGCACCAAAATATTTATTATTATTTGATAAGGTTTTAGATCTAAGTTTTTCGTCTAGCGTCCTAGATCTCATAAGTGTCACCGTAGTAAAAGTTTTATAAAATTAAGTTTTCGAGGCCGCGGCCCCGTTGACAATATCCGATGAATTATCTTCGTTCATTTATCAAACGCATTTTCTGGATATTGTATTATTTTAGCCGATCTCGGTTCTATTAAGACTGTGTTTCATTTTATAATTTTGCGCCACGGTTCGTTGGATATGATCAGTGGGGCGAGTGGAACAAACGTCCATGGTACGCTGTGTATATAGGCTCCGCGTACAAATTTGAACCTTATTACTTACTCTAAACGCCCGCTTTCATTTCCTTTTTCTAACGTAGGTAGATCATAACGTGAATTTTATGTAATAAAATGCGAAAATATATTTTAATAATAAATGTGTACTTAGCGATGGAACGGGCGGCGAAGCCGGCGCGGGCGAACGACTTCAACACTCGATTACACTTCGACAAGCCTATTATCACTTGAAGCATTCCTTTATCGATTTCAGTAGCTGTATTTATGTGAGAGTGTATGGGTCTGTTTAATTTCGCCCAATACCCAGCTGTGTACCTTTGTTCGCCTGCGGGACAATACTCGAGCTCCCGAATAGGATAGCCGTGTACTCAACGTGTGTTACTCGGTTTCGGCACAACACTTATGATTATTGGCGCAACAACAATCGTAAAGTGATAGTTTCGTTCAGTCTAGTCATGAGTAGGGGCATCCGTGTTCGGTGAAACACTTCGGCAAGCGGTTGTGACGCTGGACGCACCTTGGGTACTCGGTCGCGGTGAAGCGATAAGCTTAGTGAGTGTATGTATGTTATTATATAAGTAGATGTACAAAAAGTAATACATTATATAGATGTTTTAGCGTCAGATACATAGATATAAAGCAAAATATTATTATATATCGCATTCGTCCGTATAAAGTAAGGGCTTGCGCTCGTGTCTAATCCCAGTACCACACTTAATGTTACGTCGTAGTTAAGATGTAATTCTGCCTCAGTATTATACATTTAAGCTTATTTGTTACATAAGCTAATTTATATACACTATTTCTATTATTTTGCGGGCGTGGTGGCGTTACTACAAATGAAGTCATATCAGACCGTCACGGCGCTGCGTTCGCGTCTCTTTTGCTACGTCTCGGCAACTGAGACTGATTCCTGGAATGGTTACTAGATGGCGTTGAATGGCACTGTGCCGTGGCAGCAGAGGCGTGAGCAAGCGCCCGCCCGTTGCTTATCGTACGGCATTTACGTAAGTAACTCACTGTATAACGTAAGATTTATCCCGCATCAAGTAACCGCTGTGTATTTTTAATATTGATATCGAGCCGACCACTTATTTTTTTAACAAAACTTTTTGCTCAAAAAATCAGCTGTCTCTCGTCGGTATAAATATGTTCTACATTATAATCGATCTTAATTCGTCGTTCGTCAACAGTGTTCGATGTTGTAGTGACTAACTGTAATCCCCGATCACCGTTTCATGGTATTTAAATAAGTCTTATAATAAATGGTTTGAAAATTACTTTGTGTTTACCGTGCTGCATTTTATTGTGAGTTCGAAGTTCAAATTGAATCAATAAATAGAAATTTAAAATATTGGTGTTGTTAATGGCGTCCTGCGCCGAAATCCTTTGCCCTTATTCCTATGTAGTCAACACACAAAAGTTTCAAAACAAATACAAATCTTATGTAATTGTCTTCTCAGCAACATTTTTCTTCTTTTACTAACTAAACTAAACTACAAAGGGTTTTCTTGATTTTAGATTAAAAAAAAAATGCTTTTATTAAGCTTAACGAGTTTACCTATAGACGGTTTAAAATGTTGAATTTGTTCAAAGATTTTTGTGGTTGACTGTACCAAATCTATAATTACTAATCATAGACATTTGAATACACATACCAACAATTATTAATTTATATCTACTGTCACAGAGTGTAGTGAGGCTAAGCTTTGCTTAAATGAAATATAAATCTTACGAAAGTAAGTTACGTGTAGGTAAGTTTAAAAATATTAGCAAAGAGAGCATAATATCTAAGCATGTAGTACACTCTAAACTTGAACTGGAGAATAAAATGAATAACACGGTTATTTATTAGGTTTTTATTTTTTAACCACAAAAAAAAAATACATAATGAAGTTATTGCAAACAGATCTTTAATATGTAGTTTTTTTATTGGGAACGTGCCCGACGAAAGCTCTGCCATCTAGTGACACAATTTGAATCTTTTATCCTATCAATACTTGACATTGTCGTAAAATATTCATATTATTAAACTTAAAGTGGCGCCAATGTCCCTAAGTGTTGAGGGTGTGTTGTTGTACTATCCCCTCCACCCTCACCAGGTGGCGGTAGGCGTAGATACACAGTTTTGTATATTCGTTTTAATCTTATTGTCGAATTTTTTCATACTGGCACGTCACTAATGACGATTGTCAATGTAAGTTAGCCGAATGCTTTATTAAAACTAAGAAGAAAGAACATTTATATTATTAAAGAATATAAAAAAGTTCCAGTTTTCCCAATCAATAAATGGCGACTTCGCAAAACCTCGTCACACTGGGTGAACTATGTCATCGGGATTGAGAAGAAGATGACGAAGAAATCCTTAGTAAAATTAAAGTAATCATTGAAGAATCTTTAAGCTGGTTGGAGAGAATGGAAGTCGTCGGACTACAAGGTGCTTAATAAAATACGGTTCGCCATTCCATCGATAGAGCTGGTCCAAGCATTCTATCTTGAATAGATACAATTGGCGAGAAATCCTACAAGAATATGAAAATTAAACTTTTAGAGTTGGACATTTGAAGCCTTAATCACGAACCCAAGTTTTATAACAGACAGTAACAGTTTTATAAAAGACAGAATTATATAACAGAGCAGTTGCCCAATAAGGGCATCTGTTTATTCCAGGGAAACATTATACTTTTACGGAAGTATCCCACCAAAATAGGATCGGAAACCATTCTAGGTCTGACTTAAGAGACAGAATAAGCCAACATTCAGTACGCAAAATGTCAAAAACAAAATGAACAAGGAAACGGAAAATAATTTTATCATCTTCAACAGATGAAAATAACTCCCAATACCCTGTCACTTGACAGAATTAGAGGCTACTAAATACCCTCTGTATTGTTGAAATTTAATATATGAACATCTGTGAAACTAACGCCATCTATTGAAATAGTTTGTATAGTTTGGTTTATGGTTTGTATAAAAAAAAAAAAGTAACGGAGTTAAGTTAGCTATAGTTTTGCAACAGAATTTTAACAGGTTATGGGCCCAGGACATAAAAAAAATTGCTTAAAGTAAATAGTACTGTGTGGTTTTGTGATAAAATGACGACGAATTATATCGCTAACATACCTAAGTTGAAAGGTCGCGAGAACTATGAGGATTGGTGTTTTGCGGTACAAAATGTGTTGGTATTGGAAGGCATGGCGTCGGCCATTACAGAGAGGTTACCGGCTTCGCCTACAGCAGCTCAAACAACTGAAGATGCTAAAGCAAAGGCAAAACTCGTATTGACAATCGATCCATCGCTTTATGTACACATTAAGTACGCAACAACAACATATGATTTATGGAGTAAGTTGAAGAATATGTTTGATGATGCAGGTTATACAAGAAAAATTAGTTTGTTACGAAAGCTCGTCAACATTCGACTTGAAAATAGTGATTGTATGACTCAGAATGTGACTTAGATTATAGAAACCGGGCAGCGACTTCAAGGTACAGGTTTCAAGATAACCGATGAGTGGATCGGCGCATTAATGTTAGCAGGATTACCAGAAAAATATAGCCCTATGATAATGGCTATTGAGCACTCTGGCATTAATATAAGTGCAGAAGTCATAAAAACAAAATTGATGGATATGTGTAGTGAAAATGTAACGGGTTCCGGTTCAGAAAATGATTTTGCCGCGAAAAGTGTGCATAGATCAAAACATAGCTTTCCCAAAAGTGCCCAAAGACAAATTAATGAAACGTCAAAAGCTGTCAAAGTTATAAAGTGCTATAAATGCAAACAAACCGGCCACTATAAAAATCAGTGCCCTAACTCTGAATTCAGCAATAGAAAACAATCCAATGCATTCAGTGCTATATTTCTAAATGGCAAATTTAATGCCAACAACTGGTATTTTGACAGCGGGGCCAGTAAACATATGACCGCGAAACAAAAATACATCGCGAATCCATCATACGAACATGAAACCAAAGAAATCGTTGTGGCAAATCAGACATGCGTTCCAGTGCTGTGTTCTGGTGATGTTAATATCATCACAGTTGTGAATGATCAAGAATATGACATCACAGTTTTAGATGTATTGTGCATACCAAATTTAACAACCAACTCGCTTTCCGTCAGTCAGTTGATAAAAAATGGGAACAGTGTGGTGTTTAAAGAAAATGCTTGCTACATTTATAATCAACAGAAAGTTCTTGTCGGAATGGCAGAATTAGTAGAAGGTGTGTACAGATTATACACTATGAGAACAGAACAGTTATTAGTAGCGACAGCTATGGCATCAAGTGAAACTTGGCATAGACGCATGGGGCACATAAACAGTACTAGTTTAAACAAAATGAAAAATGGAGTTGCAGAGGGTATTTCATACACTGATAAGGCAAACTGATAAAATAATAAATTATCGTATATAAACGGAGTTAGTTTTTATTAGGAAATTACACGAGTTGAAGCGTGAAAGAAGACAGAGAACATCTGTGAAATTAACGCCATCTATTGAAATAGTTTGTATAGTTTGGTTTATGGTTTGTATAAAAAAAAAGAAAAGGAGTTAAGTTAGCTATAGTTTTGCAACAGAATTTTAACATGTATATGCATCAAAATGGATGCCACAGAGTTGAGACCAGATCGCATGGAGTGGATGATGCAGAACCTGAATGAGATGATGTGTACAAATAAACAGAATCATACTACATAGGTCAGAAAACTTGAATTGGAATCCTCCGAGCCCACTCCTAGACTTACCCCCAAGCCACCATATTAATGAAACGAACGAAATGGGATAATTTTTAACCGGCTACAAAAAAAAGCGACAGTTCCTAGACCAAATCCTATTTTGGAACAAGAAGGTTAAAAATGCTTATGTATGGGAGAACCTACATGGAACAAAGTCCGTTATGCTGACTCCCACAAGAAGTTTCAAGCTTCCTCTGTGTTCCACTGCCTACGTGTTAATTCGTCTCTTTATCAACACTCTCAGCCTAGTCAGCTTAGAGATCTGCTAGGAAAATGCGACTCTGCTTATGTCACTGTGACACATGGTCTTTTAATGCAACGCCTGCGGCTTCAAGAGGCTTTTAAAAAAGTGGCAAATTAACACCCCAAAGCCATTGAAAACTTGAAAAATATGTTAGCTGCAGATAACGAATTTCGCTTAATATCTGACGATTTAAACCAGTACACTTGCAGGAAACGCGTTGAAGCAATCGAGCTCCGGCAAAAATTATATGAGCCAAAGAATAATTACTACAGATCTATTCTTAGTGAGATTCCCTCGTCTGGAATCCACTTATGGGATGAAGCTGAGCTACAAGAGGCCATTAAAACTCATGGCGTCTGGAAAATTGCTCCGCTCCCTCGTCGAATAATACCAAATTATTCGGAAAAAGAGAAAAATAAAAAGCAACATCGAGATCTTACTTCCTTCATAAAACTACATGAAAGTAATAAGAAATTTAGGAAAATTGAATTCAAACGACGCCAGAAACCACTAACGGCAAGGTTTCAAAGAAAGGAGTGGGGGAAAAGCGACGTTACCTTTGACTAGAAAAGTTTCCGAGCGGGACAACTAATCGACCACATATCAGCTTGGAAAAATGTTGGTGCACCGGAATCCATCATAAGCATCTTAAACGGCTCTGTAATTCTTCTCGATAAAAGCACCAACCACACCTTTCATACCAGTATTACTAAAAAATTCCAAACACCAACTTCACTGCCGATGGACAAAGAAATCCATCCAGGAATTAAAAAGCAAGACCAGCTTCCTGTCAAAATTGTTTTTAACACTAAAGTCAGAGAACAATGGAAACCAGTCTTCAACTTAAAAAGGCTGAACAAATTATATACATTTACAAATATTTCAGCTCTTAAGATCCCAGATAGGAGAACGTCTTCTGGCAACCGATTCTCAAGAAAAGAGTGCTAGACAGATAGTGCATAATGAGAAATCTATACAATCATCTGCTAGACCTTCGAACAAACCATCCTCCTCCCAAGGATACAAGATATGTGCTTGGAAGTATGGAAAGAACGGGATGGGCTAATTTAATAAAAAAAAATGTTCATCCGAAGATAAACAAATCTTGAAAACATCATGGCGTAAGTCATCCCTAAGTACTCCATTTCCTCGACTGAAGCTGAGATAATAACGGTTAATGAGACGGCGCAACAAATTTTATAATTGAATCGCCTCCTTAACAGCTTGATTCACGTAGAGAAACCGATCTTGAAGCTGGAGAATTAATCAGCTGTAAAACTTTCACATTACCCTAGATACGAATGCCATAAGCGCACTAAACCTATCAAATTTAAACATTCCTTCGTAAGAGAATATGTGAGTTATGGAGATACCATAGTGGAACCAACTTTGGAACTACAATTGGCTGACAAGTTCACCAAACCATTCTTCGGTTCCTGGATAATAGATTTAAGTTCCAGCACGAGACTGCAGAATTTATCGTTAAATTCTTAAAACATCCGAGGATGTGAAGTAAGGAGTATGTACTTTTATAATAAATACTCTTTAATCTTTGTAGAGTTACTGCTGGCAAGTAGAGTTGTTATTCTCTACTGCTTTATAAAATGTTAATCGATTTAAAATTGGTTTCTGTGAAATACCATAAATAATATAATTTAACTTATTCTTTATTATCATTTACTGTTTACCTAGTTTTCACATTCAATAATTGATTAATTCCTATTCGTTACGAAACGAGGAAAAACAGGACCAGCTTCTCATGGAATAATGGTAGCATGGATGCGAATAGCTTAAGTGTCAACAGGCATTGAAGCAGTGGCCAGAAACCAAAGTTGAAGAAAACCATCCAATTTCAAAGACCCTAAGTGAAAATTATCACAGAACCCCGCTGTGTCACTACAGCAGCCTTGGAGATTGAAGACATATCTCAGAGATCAGGCACAGAACCGAAATAGACTAATTTTCCTCCCAAAGGGAAGAAATCTCATATAGAAGTAATGAGCCTGTTGTTACAAAGAAAGAAAATATCTTAAAAAAATACTTCTATGTTGGGCCGTTAAGCATTTTGTATAAGTTTTTTCTTCAAGTGGAAAGTGGGGACTTCGTGCGACCATCTAGCGTGCTCATATTTACCGCTCTAGGCATTTGCATGGCTGAGCCATTCAAATATAAAATCGGGTACTACCTGAATAGTTCTGAAATAAAGTATTATTCCATAAAACCATACTGCGGTTATACCATTACTAGCTACTTCAAATGTTAGTGTGCAAAAAATTATAAGCACTTTCATAGCCCTGTTATTCTATTATAAGATCACGAATGCGAATTACATTTATGTCTGTTTTTTAATTTTTTTATAACGTTCTCATAATCTTGCATTTTCTTTTGATGTCTTCTGAGTTCTGTCTGCAATACTTCAATTGTTTTTTGTTGCTTTTCACACTTGTTCTTCAATTTTGTTATTATATTGTTTTCAGTCTGGAATCAAGCAATATAATAAATTGTAACAATCGATATTTATAGTTGTTAAAAAAAAACAGCTAAAAAACGAAAACAACCTGCGAACGTTATTTAGCTTCAGAAAAATGATTAACTGTTATAAAAAATTGTGTCCAAATGAAAAAAAATATATAACTTTTTTATTGGATAAAAATAACTCCAATATTTGTTTAGATATTTCCACAGATCTCATTACTTAATGAGCTCCTATAGCAAAACGACGCGCCTAATTATATATTTTTAGAATTAGAATTATTAGAATTTAGAAAACGGTTTTTTAGAAGCTATCTACACGAAATTTATAAAACATAATATTTCTACAATATGTAATCTTAACTTTGGTAGTCATTTTTAGTGTTTTTTTTTTTATAATGTCGATATTGTGTCATTAATTTCATAATAAAAAAGCTACTAAAATTGTTTACTCCATGTATCTCCTTAAGTACACATCATTTTAATTTGCAACCAACACTATTAAATAGACAATTTAATAAGGAATAATTTTGTAGTTTTAAATTTTTAAATAGATCTGAAATTTTAAAGATTTCTTTTTGTAAGTCTGGATTCCCGCCGTGACTTGTGCCCCGAAAATGTATGGCATGGAACGAAGGGTTAAGGCCAGTTGCTCGGCGGAGAGTCTTAACCGTTCAAATTAAAACAATGGTAAATATACTAGGTATTACTCGTGGATTCGCAGGCGAGAAAAAACTTTCACGCTACAAAACTCCGTAAGACACTGTTCGACACCAGCGCCATCTATATACTTTCGATTAAAATAAATCATTATTTTTAACAAGAATTTCTATCCAAGGCTATGTCTATTCATATTGGCAAATTTAATCCAAATCCGTTGTTGTTTCAGTGTTTACTTCTAACAAAATTATTTTCACACACTTCCAACTTATAATATTAGCAAGAGAAGATAACATTGTAATTGTCCTACCATTAAATCAGAACATTTTTTTCTCATAGCACCAATTATACAGGGGCTGGTTTCTATAATGTTAGCATCACCACACAGCAGATTTTCACTTATGGCCATGTATTCAGGTGATAGCTAAAATAAAAAAAAAGGTATTTAATAAATTACCTTAATTAAATCGACTTTTAAGCGTAAAGATATACTTATCAGAAATTGTAGTCAAGTTCTTTCTACAATAATTATTAACTAATAGAAAACAAAAAATGTATGGGAATGACATTTAACTGATAGACTTATCGTTAGGATATATGTATATCCTCCCATATATAGGTATATCGTTCCCATACATCTAGCTTAGCATTAAAAATTGAAGAAAAACATCTTGGCAACGATTCCAGGACATAAGCTATTTGTATCTTGTGTCATCGAGAACTATTCAGAGGTTACTGCTTTTACAATTTTTCACACAAACAAGTCAACAAACTTTTGAATCATGACTATTATATTATATTTATGCTTGAATGCCTTAAACTTTTATAAGAAACTAATTAAATTTGTATATGGTTTACCTGTAAATCTGATATTAAGCATTTCGGTTTTGATGCTATTATGTGGGTAATTCCTCCTTCAAGTGTATTTTTACATGGGATCATCTCTTTATGCCTTACCTAAAACAATACAAAAACACTTATATGGGAACATATCAATATTCAAATAATTTATGAATGACTTTACCACATTGATGATAGCAATATTTATAGGTTACATATTTATTTATAAATAAATAAGACTAACAACATTTGACTGTTCCACACCTTAAAGCAGAATAGGAAATCCAATGTCAGTGCAGTAATTAGTTATTAATACATACAAGTTCCGTTTGTGTTTATCTTTTAATTATCTTTTTATTATTTACCAATAAAATGTCTTATATTTTTCCCTTTAGCGTTCTTGAGTAAAAATATTAGTAATTCTAATAACACGCTAGGCCAGCATGGTGGATTAATGCCTCAAACCTCTCAGTATCAGAAGATAATTTCCAGCAGTGAGATTTAGATAACACTGGCTACTATTAAATTTATTATAATCTATTTATGAAGAGCTAGATTTGAAACTTACCAATAAATCTGGGGATTTTCCAATGTCATCTTGCATTTTTTTTGGATTTAAAATTCTGCTGATGTTTAATTCTTTGAAGTGATATGAGCAGATAAAAACGAATTGTGAGGCATAATTGACATTTTCCAATCCAATTGATTCTAGTAACTGCTTTTTTGTATCTTCATTTTTGGGCAAACTGCAATGCAAAATGTTAAGATATATTATTTGTTAAGTATTACTAATATACATATGACCATGAAAATGTTTGTTTGAAATTATCACACTAACCACTGAATAGATTTGAATGAAATTTGGCATATGGATAGACCATATGGTCTATATGGCCAGGATATCCTGGCTTTATTTATAGGCTCATTTTATCTTATTAATTTGCTTCTGTGGGAAATAAATGCTTTTTTTCTCTGATTTTTACATAGACAGGGTCGGTTAATATAGACGGGTTATAAATTGCAAGTGATTTAGAAATTTTTGTAGTAGGAAAATTTTATTACACAGACAAACTGCAAGCAAAAGCTAGTGTATTAAAATTATATTGAGAATTTGTATAAATAAATTAACCATTGTAACTTATATTGACTACTTGCATACAATGCAATAGAGTAGTTATGAAGATAGAATTCATATATTTTAAATAAGATTTTACTAAATAAAGATGTTAGGTATTTTCAAAATTACCACTTTGGATCAGCTTTAATTATTATATTCCCTCAAGATGACATTTATAGGCTTGAATGAAGTATTTTGACTTAGTAAATGTTTTAATTTTCATTTGAAACAGTACCATTCATCAATTAAGAAATTTTGATAGGCACAAAATCTTAATGAGTACAACTATATTGCAATTTATAAACTAAATATTTTATAATTATATACTTATTTAAACAAATATCAAATCAGTAACTTATATACGTACTGTATTAACTTTGTGTTGTTGAAATCATCTGTACTCTTGCAACCTTTTACGTTGCAAGTGCGCATTGTTTATAAATAAATAAGCTTAAATAACACAATAACTGCTCTGAAACATTTGAGTATTTCACTAAAAATACCGACACCGCAACTCTAAATTATTAATAACAATATATTATGATGAACAATAAGCTCTATGTCTGTAAATCATAATTAGCAAGTTCATTGTTCAGTACTTATTAAAAGTTAAAGTAAATTAACGCAACTACAATTTTGGTCGAATTCAGAGGTCGAATTGTTAGCTGTCGATGTCAATTGTCAACAGTACAAGAACTGTCAATTTGGATACACCATAGATTCAAATCATTGGTTTTGGACTGTTCTATAATGTCTATTACAAAAATCTATATTATATCTATTTATAAATGTAATAAAATGTAAATAAAGCTAACTTGATACTATTCCTGGCACTTATTCTTTATGCAACCAAACGGTGCTATTAATATTGTAAAAACTAATTTTAGTAACGCCATCTACTGAGTTATTAGAAATTTAAAATAACTGTGTTTGTTAAATAACTATGGATGAGTTAGATACCTCAATTCATAGATGCCGTTAGTCTTTACAAACGTAGTTAGGGAGTTCGCCTTTATGACAAAACTAATTTATTCATAGAACATAATTATTCAACGCTTGTTAACATTGTTCAAAGTTATGTTACCTGTATTGGTATCTTTTTAATTGCATAACGCACTCTAGTATAACAGCAACGTTTGTTTTTGCTTTTTTTTACTTTTCTTTGTTTACAATCCATTACTTCTGTACCTAGTTTACAAAGGCAATTAAAAATGTATATTTCACCGACCTTTAATTTATACGATAAATAGGTAACTATATATTACCCGCGTTATTTTGTTTTATAAAGGTACAAATAAAGCTTTTAATATTTTGACGATAACTAAATACTTGACCGTATTCAGTAATATCTATGACGTTTAACTGAATAACGCAGTATATTCTTAAGCTTCTAATTCAATCGTAACGCCCCTCATTTGTATGTAAGTTGACTTTGAATGCCATTTTTTTACAATTTGACATACCTACGGGCTATGGTTTTAATAAAAAATATTGTAACATCGTGATAAGAGAGTAAAAAACCCGTGAAAGCGGATGTACGGAGCGACTTAGTCATGAAATTACAACCAAGCTCCTTAAATAAAGATTAAATAAAAGAGTTGCAGGACAGTTAAAACATAAATATATATGATAGGTAAGTACTCTATTAATAAAAGTACGTACATTACTTAGGTACTTACTTAAAAATATAACCTAGGTACCTACTTAAGTATATATTTTCTTCAAGTTCTTACCTACGTTGGTAGGTACCTATTTTAAAAAGTTCTTTTTTAAGACGAACGATAAGCATGATTTTGCAGGATTTAATAGCGCTTTAAATCCGAAAATAATTCCTATTATGTGGGTACATACTAGAAAAGTAAACCCTTCTAAAGTAGACAGTTTTTGTACATAGAACAGTGTTTCTTTCAATACAAACACCTATGACTTGTTTGATTCGAATTATAAAAATACGTCAGTTACCCGCCACACGAACTTGTGCTGTATATGACAATAACCTTTAGGTCTATTCCATTACAGCAAGGTTATAAGTTCGCCGAAATTTAGAGATATTATCACGCTTTTGTCTACCCATTTATTGATACAAAGTTATATTATATGCACGTATATAGAAGTAATAAATTATAGAGTACTTGGTACTTCTACTACATTAATTATGTGGGCAATGACATCAGAGCCTTTTCCCAATTAAGCCCATTACATAACGATATCACATGACCCTGCCTCAAGCTCTTCGAGCCAATCAAAATTATCTTAATTACTTATCTAGTCTATATTATAAGAGACCGTAAAAATGATTTGTCTGTATAATTTACCTAGTACCCCAATTTTGTCTATACAGTCATAGCATAAGCATTGCAAAAAATAAGATTTCTTTATCTTAATTATATTTTTGGTTTATTGGGTCGTAAGGAATAAGTTTATTGGATACTATGATTGAAATAATATTGATTATATACTGCAAGGCATTATGTTTGCTGTTATGATTGGGTTAACGGTAAACCGTGTTCTTTTTACAACTAGAGCGTATTATTTTTATGGCATAAAATATATATTTTTATTAGAGTATTTTACAATAAAGTAATTGGAACAAAAAATTATAACTCTTTAAAATTCAAAAAGTATATTGTGGTTACCTATACTAATGAATAAAGCTGAATAGTTTGGTTTTTCGTTTGTTTGAACGCGCTAATATAAGCAATTACTAATCCAATTGTGATTTTTTTTTCTCTAAAAGGAAGCTACATTGCTCATAAGTACTATATCATACTTTTCATCTCGGGAAAATACTTATTCCAGTAATACTTTTTCACGCGGGCGGACCCGCAGACAAAAGATAGTAATATATAACACTTTTCAAATTCTTATGATATCTGTATAAGCAGATACAGTCCATTCGTTGCGTGCAGACTTGGTGACTAACAATAGCCCTGAATATTTGTATTACCTACTTATTTAGAGAAATACAAGAAGAAGAAAAAAAAACATACTAAATTATATAAAAAAAAAAATATAATAATATTGATATAATAAACTAGATACTTAAGTATAAAAAATAAACCACGTACATTTCTATACTTATCCACATTGTCTTATCTCTGCATTACCCAAAGGTTGACAGTTAGAAAATATCTTAGGCATTAAGTCCAGTTGTATATTATAAAGTTTAAATAAAAATAAATTAATTTTCCCATGATATCAACATTCTAAAACCAGTTGATTTAAACCAACTATTTATTAAAGCAAATGTACTGCTTCAAGCTCATGTATTATAATACTAGATCCATGACTGTTAGTCCATTGGGGGTAAAGTGAAATGCATAATTAAGATCACCTACTTTCCGCCTTATTAATAGGTCCTAGACATGACAGTTGGAGAAGCTCCCTCCGCCTTGCTTGTAGAGTGCACGAAATCAGTATTATAACTAGTTGATTTATACATGGTGTTTATAAATATACAAAAAATAAACAATAACGAATTCGCAAGGTATAGAAGATTTAAGGCTAATCTCAATATGCATTTTCTCTGTGTTTGCTTACCTAGTTAGACAATTGTATCTTTTTTCTATTTAATGCCCCGATAAACTTACTTATACCTTAGCATTTTCTTCTGTTATATCGTTGAAATATTATTACTTGTTTACCTGCTGAAAGCCAATAATGAGTACTTATTGTGTTACTACGCTAAATCCCACCTAATGGCTATATTACTTCGTGTTTTAGCTTATAATTTGATACAGTAGTCAAAGGCGCAGATATAGGCTTGTGAAGTCATTATTTAAACGTTTCGTTATAAAATATTCACAATAATACTAATAGTATTTGTACAAGATCTCTAGTTTGGCAAGTAGGATAACATCCTTCCTACGTTACTAGGACATATCACTTGCAGTAGCTACAGAGAGTGGAGACAGACTAATGCTACATGTAACCTGACCTAACCTCAACGTATACATGTAGATAATCTAATAATAGCACATCCTGAACTATTTCGAGTATTTTGAATTATTGATTGTGTCAGTCAGACAACATTTATCAATGAGTAATGAGTGTTAATTGAATTAATTCCTGCTACGCTTTGACATCTCGACTCGCACACAATCCAACATGGCTGATTTTAGTCAATCCATAGTCAACTTATCGTTAAGTATTTGTTAAAAATCAACCAGTTTAGTCTAACATATTCTACTGATCCTTTTCAGTTGTAGTTTTACATACAAAGGTTATTATTTTTTGGTAATTAAAAATATAAGCTCAAATTTGTGGTATTTTTATTAATTTATTATTTCTATTTTTTTAACTGGATACAATGAGACTTGGGATTTTTTATCTCCAGATATAAGGCTATCTTTTTCGTCACTTCATTCGGTTATCCAAATAATTATATAATTACCAAATAATTAAACATTTTAATATTCGGTTATTATATTATAATTATTTGGATAACCGAATGAAGAACCGAATACTACTTTATTAGTTATGTACCTAATAAAGTAGTATTTATGAATCCCTTTTTAAAACATTATGATTAAAGCGTTTACTGATTTCAGTAACGTCTTGTTGCAGCCCGAATTTAACGAGTTTTACCCAGTTAATGCAAGTCGACTTTCGCGGGTCATTTATCCATCTGGCGCGGGAACGTCCCATTATAGGTTTGTCGAAATGGTCTTCAATATAAACCCGTTCATAAGCAAATTGTTTGATTTGTTTTATAGTTGCTGTACATCAATCAGTCTGATTTAAAGAATGTGTTAAAGACGCGTAATTTACAATAACAATAGTAAATAAAATTATGTTTTTTAATACTTGGTTAAAACATTAAAAACAAAATGTTTAAGTAATATTTGATTGTCTTGATCGAAAACTAACAAAATATTTAATAGAATCTATATCACACGGTTATGGTCATGTTTAAATATAGCAGTAAATGTTTACTGCTATAAAACGTTATGCTACGTTTTATCAAATAATAAAGAGAAAACCTATTGTTAAAACGGACTATTTTTGCTAACAACGGTCCTAATAAATATTGCAAAACATTAAATAAATAGCAGTACATCCACAATCTGTTTTATAAATTAGTATCTGGATTACATATATAAATAATTCAAAACATATATCGCGATATCTAAATGATTTCGTTGGAACTGGGCAAATCTTTACGTGCATGATCTTCCAAAAATATGGTCTAGACGTCTTTATTTTTCTCGTGTCGAGCATTTTAAGAGGTTTTTAGGGTTCCGTGTTTCAAAAGGAATACTAATTACAAGGTGACTATTGTCCGCTTATCTGTCAAGATATGTTTTCACGAACGTGTAGAAGAATTTAGTTGAAATTTATAACATATAATGGAGTCTGTGGTCCCTTTCAGGGCCCTTATTCTGTATGATAATGTAAACGCGTAACGCGGCCGTGTCATGTTATCTTCGTGAAATGTGCGTGGAATGGTATTCTGTAAGCCAATTTTTATAGTCCTAAACATGATGCGTTGGGTTACGTGCTTGTTACGCACTGTTAAAATAACGTGTGCGATAGAGAATAAGGCCCCAGCTACGAAAATTAAAACTTGTAAGTCAACGCGATCAAAGGATATGACCGTTTATGTCGTATATTTTGCGGCTTCACAAGGACATCAACATCTATAGGGTTTTTAACTTCCCGTTATACAGAAATCGTGAATTTTGGCAAGACACTATCATCGACACGATTAATGAAAAAAAAAACAACTAAAAACTGTAAATGTGTATACAAGTTTATACGGAAACCTCTGTGTCTGAATTCAACTTTCACTTGTTCGGTTTTCTAATTTGAGCAAGATCTTTAATTTCAACGTTTTAAGTGAATACCCGGCGCGGCGTCTCGAATAGTGTCGAAAAATATACAATTTTTTTTCACGAAATACTTTTACATCTCGTGAAACGTTTGCTTCTGTGTGTTAATTGACATTTGATAAAACTGACGCTCTAGGAAAATGTCATCATAACAATTACTTAGCCCTTATTGAGGTTATTGGTAAAAATACTCAACCTTAATGAAATTTTGTATATTTTATTCATTTTATTGATATTTACTGAAGTACACTTTCTGTTCAGAATATTATTTTATAAGATATTTACAATTAAATCTTGTTTCTAAAAATAGGGTAAGCTGTGAAATTATTTTTTCTTGACATTTATAAATTATATTGAAAATTTTTAAACAACGTTGTCTGTATGCAGTGTATTGAGGATTAGGTAGTGCAATGTGTTCCGTTAATTTCCTACATGTACACCACTATCACATTTGAAGATAAGCGTGTTAACATATTTTTACGTAACATGTTTAATTAGTTACAACTAACGCTCTACCATTTGCAAAATCAATTTATTTCTCAATCCATTAAATCACGCGTCGCTTCAATGCTTGTACTTGGCCAGAGATTCTTGGCCTTCTCCCCCCCTCTGATATCTATTGTCGGCCGAACTCTGAGAAGGTTTTCAATGATCATTCGCAGTTCAATACAAAATGGCCGACAATAAAAGTTACCCCATGTTAAGTACAATGCATGGTGCAAAGGGGCTGCTACCCTTATGTTGATCCGGAGACGATGGGGTAAGTACGTAATGCTAGGAGGAAATAGTAGAGGTTCATATCTTTGATGTATTGTTTGGTAAATTCCAATAAATAAGTATTATTGAAAATGTGCTGACGGTTCCACGTGTGTTTATGATTACTGAAATATTAATTTTATTTTTTTATTAATTATTTGAGTTAACACTATCACGATTTAAATTAATTAACACCTCATTTCCACAATTGTTTTATTAGAAGCGATATATAACATCATTGGTAAGATGTGTTTGCATTGATGGTAGTGCATATTGAAAGAACAGTGTAATTTGGGCATCTTATCTCAGGCTGACAAACACAGTAGTGTTTTGTAATTTGAACTTCGGGTGATGCTGCTACTGAGGCGAACGTGAAGTACTATTACGTGAGAACCTTGCTCGTCTTAGCATTCAGTCATCTTTGAGGGTATATCCCGTTGACGTACAATTTAACACGGTAAGAGATATTTTGACATAATTGGAGAATAAAATCCGGCAAACATTCGTTAAGGACGGAGGTCGTAAACCTTCAAATCGTGTAGGTTTAATTAACAATAGATGTTTTGCACAATTTATATTTGAAAAAACTTAATATGTTTCGTGACGATTTTGATCTACGCCATTAAATGTTTTTGTTATAGAAAACTTGCGTGCCTCACACATGTTGTTTGTATTGTCTTTTTGTTATGTTCAATTAAATGGGAATCAATTTTATTTAGTAGAAAAAATATTCATACTGGTTGGTACTTTTTATGAACATTCTCTCTCTCCAGTCAGTCCCTCATGGTGATATATCTCCATTGGCTTTGGTCTTCTGCATGATGAATGAATGGATAGGAAACCTGGTCTATCTATATTTTGGAGTTTCGTCCTTTTTAGGTTGTGAACATTAAAGCTATATGGTTTTATCTCCTGACAACCAATAAACGCCATCTTGTGCTTTGTTTCTAAAAGATCTATGACCATCTACAACGCCACGTGTAGCTTTTGCCTGTTTGACGACAGTAAAAAACAATGCCGTGATACCAGAGTCTTGCATACATACCTCTGGTAAACATTTATTTGTAGAAAAATTCGTCTAATAAAGTCTAAAACCCGTTTACTATGCAATATACTGTTAACCGAGCAGTAGAGCGGCTAAAGGAGTACTTTTAAAGTTTACTTGCTCTTTGAAAACGTAATAACTGCTCGGCGAAATTATCACAATCCGAAAGGTAATATCTTGAGCGCTGCACTAATTCTTATTTTACTTATGGTAGTTCACTGGTGGTAGGTCTCTCATATGTGAGAGTCCGCGTGGATAGGTACCACCGCAATGTCTATTTTGGCCGCCAAACAGCAGCGTGTAGTGACTGTTGTGTTCCGGTTTGAAGGACATTGTAGCCAATAACTACTGAACATAATAAGACTTAACATCTCATGTCTCAGGATGACGAGCGCAGTGGAATACAAAACAATACTTTATAATTCAGAGTTTTAGATGGTGTTTCTACTGTTTACGGGCAGTTTTATCGCTTACCTACCATCAGGTGAACGGCAAGCTCGTCTCGTCATTCAAAGTAATAAAAAAAACTTATACTGATGACTTCAAGAGAAGAGTGGAGAAGTTATCTCAACTCTCCTACCTTCTTGCTTCTCCTACCTACTTGCTCTAGTTGGCAACCAAACCACTAATAGTAGATCGGATCTCATCTCATCTCATCAGCCCACTACTCTCCACTGCTCAACATAGGCCTCCACTAGATCGGATATCGACTTACAGCCCCTGTATCACTTTTTATAAGGCATACAAATTAGGCTCAGGAAGTTCCGAATACATATATGATGCTGCAGTGATGATTCTTAGCGGTTTCAGTATAATACTTCGGTGAAAAATACTTAAAACTTCCCTTAGAACCCGCAAAATTAATTCGATGGAAAAAACGTGATCTGCAGTCAATAATCATGCATGTTATATGGATATTTGTGTCAGAAAATAAAATGCCACCATGAGTTTACTTTTATTGGCATTCGTATTAAATAGACCTTTATTGACATCTTTAGAACTATTATTCGTGTTAATATTTCATTGATTGTCTCGGTGGCGTAGTTGTAATGCAAGTGCGGTACGGCAGCGCTCTGTCCACTCGGTCCTGGGTTCGAATCCCGTTTCGGGCAAAGTGATATTTGGGTTTTTCTGCTCAATATCAGCCCGGAGTCTGAAATATGTGCCTGATATGGCGATAGGCTCGCCTCCTATCACATCCTGGGACAAAACACACTTGGCAAAAAGTGGGTGCCCTGATTACATCTCTGCATACCCCTTCGGGGTAAATACGTGATGGTGTGTGTGTAATATATCGTTGATTTGAGACATGATTAGTGTATTCTCCAATGAAAATAGCATGCTGGTGTATGTTGGTGGTAGGATATATTTTATATCCGCCCGGATAGCGATCACCGTACAGTTTGTTAAAAGCTGCCATAGTGGCCTACGTGAGTGTGTCGCGTTCCGGGATCAGCCTGTATACATGCAGTTCCAACAGGCCGGCATAATTGTGTCGACTGCCGAGGGGTAATCATCTCTCGTCAATCGACATTCTATTGAACCCCACTCCCTTTACCACCAGGTGCAGTGGGGTCACTTTGTGGTGTCCGTATTAAAAAAAGGATTCTCGTATATGGCAATTTTAATATAGATGTCTCTTTTTTCCTATTCTACTGAGAGTATCCAACACTCTAATACTTTGACAGTTTACAAATCATGTAACCACGAAGTAGTAACGAAGGTAGGAATAAGGTGTCTAAGGCATTATTTATCAGGTCGCTTGATCAAGGTTTGAAAGTCCGACGCGCATTGAAGAGCATATAAAGCCATCGGTGTAGGCACGTGAGATCTTTTTATAGGACTTTAATTTTATTCGTTAACATAATATAATGACATAATGTAATGTATATACATACATACATAGTAGTGATGTAATGAATGTCATTTTTTGAACATTCGCGAATGCGAATGCGAATGCGAATATCTGCTACCGACATTCGCGAATGCGAATGCGAATGCGAATGTTTAGTTTTTGTTCAAATTTGGCGCCAATTTTCTATGATGATTATCTAAATTTTATTATTATCTAAGATGATAATTATCTAAACATTAGAAAGTTATGTAAAGACTGATAAAAAAATTATAGAAGAATTTGTTTTTGTTTCTTTCAATTGCTTTTAATTTCTTAGTTGCTAATGTGTTACAAGTTCGAATGAGAATTACATTTTTAAGCTTTATTAAAGTAAACGAAATATTTTTGTTTATTTTTAAAGTTTAATGTTCCTCTACTCAAGTTTAATTACTAACTTAAAAACATGGTAAAAATAGTTAATTAATTGGTATGTTTTAAGAAAGAGAGGTATTTTTCTTTGAGAGTCTATAATTTTTTGTTTGTTTGTTTAGACTATATTTATAGTTTATTGTAGAAGAATATTGTTTTAGTTTAGATTTTGATTTTATTAACCTGCTATTACACACACACAGTATTACGAATATTAT
The DNA here is from genome assembly GCF_014839805.1 of Manduca sexta. NCBI lineage: Eukaryota > Metazoa > Arthropoda > Insecta > Lepidoptera > Sphingidae > Manduca > Manduca sexta. The sequence continues at coordinate 9,278,502 of NC_051125.1, read as the reverse complement.
CTCGGAAGGGGTATGAACTGGCGCAATCAGGGCACCCACTTTTCGCCAAGTGTGTTCCGTCTAATAGTGTGACAGAGGCGAGCCTATCGCCATGTCGGGCATAAATTTCACACTCCGGGCTGATACTGAGCAGAAAAACCCAAATATCACTTTGCCCGATCCGGGATTCGAACCCAGGACCTTAGAGCGCTGCCGTACCGCACATGCAGTAGAACTATGCCACCGAGGCAGTCTACTATTATCTTCAAAAAATTTTTTTCTGACATTGACATTCGCAAAATATTCGCAGAAATTTTGCGAATGCGAATGCGAATATCCAAAAATATGCGAATATTCGCGAATGCGAATGCGAATGCGAATATTCGTTACATCACTAATACATAGGCCAGTCCATAAAATATGGAAATAAATGTTCGTATTTTAAAATCATTTTCACAGTCGCATGTATGCCTTTTTGATCACAAATTAATTAACCATGGAATTATTACACTGTTAATACAATGATATGATATGTTAGATCAGCTTTTGCTCGCGGCTTCGCCCGCGTTAAGGAGTTTTCCGGGATAATTTTTTTCCGACTTACTTGAGAAGGATCTTTATATTATGACCAAATTACACAAAATCTTTATAAATTGTAGCCTCTGTGTTATTCTGATGTATAACCAATATTACTGTAAAGTTTCATCCTAATCCGTTCAGTAGTTTTTTCGTGAAAGAGGAACAAACATACATACATTCATCCTCACAAACTTTCGCATTTATAATATTAGTAGGATTTATCATTGCGGGATATAAATTCTTCTTCCTAATAAAATAAATATGGGTTTTTGAACGTGTTGGGATAATAACGTATTTCGTTAAATACGGCATATACATGTATAATGTCCTGGCTTCACATTAAGACTACTTATTAACCCGGATAAGCAAACAATTGACAGTTACAATAGTTGATTGGAATTATAAACGGCTACCGTCGGAGGTCAACCAACTTTGGTTTAAAAAACGTATATTTCTAGAAGGATATATGAAATGTATTCTTATATAGTTATTATGATTGTAAACTGTACTCGATTTAGTAATTACTCAATTCTATATTAATAAATTTGTTATATTTTGTAATAATTGCGGATGACGGATGATGTAGATTATCATCATCATCATTCAGCCGGGAATCGTCCACTGCTGGATAGGCCTACCTCATTGAGCGCCATAGGGGCCGGTCCTGGGCCGCCCTCATCCATCGGACTCCGGCGACTCTCACCAGATCGTCGGTACATCTTGTGGGTGGCCTACCTACGCGGCGTCTTCCGGTTTGTGGTCGCCACTCCAGAACTTTTCCTTGTAGATGTATACAAAAACTTAATCTATTTTATCCTACTTATTTTGTTTAATCAAAACGCACAACGGCCCGACCTACTACGGGCTAAGTGCGGAAAAAGGAGCCCCTCATCATAGAACACAGGTTATCATCATCAGCCTGTATTATATACTGTCCCACTGTTGGGCAAGGTCCTCCTCTACTACTGAGAGGGAATAGGCCTTAGTCCACCACGCTGGCCTAGTGCGGATTGGTAGACTTCACACACCCTCCAAATTCCTATAGAGAACTTCTCAGGTATGTAGGTTTCCTTACGATGTTTTTCTTCACTGTTAAAGCAAGCGATAATTCACAAAGAATACACACATATTTTTTTAGAAAAGTCAGAGGTGTGTTGCCATTGGGATTTGAACCTGCGGAGATTCGTCTCGGTAGTCCGTTCCACAACCAACTAGGCTATCGCCGCTTAGAACACTGGTTAATCAAATGTTAAATTATTTTTGACTAGCTTCCGCCCGCAGCTTCGCCCGCGTGGATTTCGGACTTCAAAAATGGAGGAGGTGCTCAATTTGTCGGGATGTTTTTTAATGTATGGTGGTATGCAGGTCCGATTGTCCGGTCAGGGTCTGATGATGGGATCCTGGTGAAATCGAAGGAACTTTGAACCATTAAGGTTGCACACGCGACGGAAGTTTAAAAATGGAGTAACTTCTCCCGTTTTCCCAACATTTCCCTTCACTGCTCTGCTCCAATTAATTGTAGCGTGATGAAAAGTATACTATAACCACCACAGGAGTATGACAAATAATTGTACCAAGTTTCGTTAAAATCCGTCGAGTAGTTTTTGTTTCTATAACGGTTATACAGACAGACAGACAGCCAGACAGACAGACAAAAATTTTACTAATTGCATTTTTGGCATCAGTATCGATCCCTAATCACCCCCTGATAGTTATTTTGGAAATATATTTCGTGTACAGAATTGACATCTCTACAGATTTATTATAAGTATAGATATAGAAAGAAGATAGATATAGATATAGATAATTGTAATAATAATAAATAAATAATAAATTTACCTCCGAAAAGATCACCCGGATAGAGCCCAGATCAATTTTTTTTAACAAAATACATGTCACGCCTAGTGAAATTAACGTTTAAAAATTATTAATGGTAACTTAGAGGTAAAAAATAACATGTTATATTAAAAGTAATAAATGTAACAGTTAAGGAGAGAAGTTATATAAAAAGCGTCATCATCATAACATTCACCGTATGTCTTGTGTTGTTCTTATTTATATAAATATTTAAAGTTTTGAACTAATAGCAAATAGGTTTTAACATGTTTTTACATTAATGTCACTGCGCGTTTATTCGTGAAGAGGTAAGTAAGGTAAAACTAGGCGTGTCATGCCATGTGTGTTCTGTTCCATGTTGTGATAGAGAGTGGGCATACCGCTATATGAGGTACAAATTTCAGACTCTGGGCTGATAGCAAACTATCACTTTCACAATCCGAGATTCGAACTCATAACCTCGGAGCAGTGTACCACGCACGCTACACAACTACGCCACCAAGGCAATATAATCAAAACCTAAGTACATTATAAAAAAGTTATTCTCACTAAAATAAGTTTCGAAACTGTTTCATCAAATGTAAAAATGACACGAAGACTTTGTCGTTTGACTTTACGATAAAAAGCATGTTTGCAACTAAACAACAATAAAATGTTCATAAAAACTACAGAAGGCTCGCAAAACTTTTATGACGTCTAAATAGCTTGTTGAATGTTCTAATGTTAAGGTGTATGTATATAGACATTACAGCATTTATAAATATAATCGATGTGACTTGGATTCAGTGCTTGTGGCTAAAGGCCGGACGGTTTTAAGCTCTATTCCCAAATCGATCTATATTAGATATTTTAGGTCCTTTATTACCAAAAAAAAAGCGACGATAGCCTAGTTGGGTGTGGAACGGACTGCCGAGGCGAATGTCCGCAGGTTCAAATCCCAAGGGCACACACCTCTGACTTTTCTAAAAAATCATGTGTGTATTCTTTGTGAATTTATCGTTCGCTTTAACGGTGAAGGAAAACATCGTGAGGAAACCTACACATCTGAGAAGTTCTCTATAGGAATTTCGAAGGTGTGTGAAGTCTACCAATCCGCACAGGTGTGTATGTTAGGGGCTTGGCCCGGCGGTTGCTGGATGGCTCCATCAAATCCGAGCGGGTCAACGTCGGATCGTAAGGCACAATATACCCGCCCAGTCGCCCCCCGCGAGGGCTGGCCGATGGCAAATCACTTTCTACGCGAAATTTAAAGCCATAAACCATTGTAATGGCCTAAAAATACATCATCAACTTCATCATTGTAATACCTTCTAATGAAACACGTCCAAAATTGCGCAAAGAAACTAACAAAACATGTCACACTCGTGAACAAAGTCGCGGACACGTCTAGTTACATCATAATATTAACTTTTTTAGGTCAGATCTACGACTAGTATTGCCATCGCGACGATATCACAGCAAATTATGAATACGAAGCTTACATAACATTTAACTGCTAGACTCGGTGAGAAAGTGGCTCGGCCGTTGGTAAAAATTGCGGAAAAGGCCTCGATCGGCAGCCCTAGTGACGAGTAACTGTAATAAAACATTTGCGTTTTAATTAAGCCTTGTTAAGTTTTAGTGTCAGTTCGTAGGTATTGGTACCACTCTAGGAATACATGTAATATTTTGTAATGAAACTCTTTTTTGTATTGCTTCTAACGTCGAGACGTGCTTGCCGTAGCCGGTAAGTGGTACGACCGCCCATAAACAAAATGCTTGAATACTTTGCATATCAATACTACTACTAAATATATATAGACGAAGCTTATTCTCCTTATTTAAATGCTAATCTCTAACTACTGCTCCGATAACCTATAATGATAATGCTTAACCTATAGGAATCTACATTGCTAAGTGCTTTAGCTTTGAGCTATTTTTTCTGAAAGACGGAATTTTTAGTTATAGATGTATAATTTTCGAACTGAGAAACAAGAATTTTGTAGCGCAATACATAATCTAAACATTTGTGACCGAACTTCGTAGGAAAGTTAAAGCTAGCAGACTAACAATTTAAATTTCATCTGTAATTTTGATGAATAGATTTTAGGGCATTGGTTTTATTCGTTTTAACGACATCGACTGTAGACTTTAGCCTTAGATTTTACAACGTCTCCAGACAAAATGGGCGATCATTTATTATGCTCTTACCGCGGCAATAACGACGGAGTTTAATTTTAAACACGTGTCTATGCGGATTTGACAGATTAATTTATTATTCTTTTTTATATATTCACGGTGTATCCAGCTTTAAATTCGGAGCACGGGGATCTCAAATTTTTGATTTTGGTGGCACAGAGGATATATCATAGTACCAATAATACACAAGTACCGACTTACACAAGTATTATTTGTATTAAATCGAGGACAAGGGGGGGGGGGGTTGTAGCTTCCCCTTTATTGGCTATGTATGTGTAACTTTACTTTTGCGCCCATTGACTATACCATACTACAGTTCAGATGTTTTATTGATATAAAACAAAATATTAATTAAACAGGAGGTCAGGTTCCTAACTAAATCTGATTGAAGAACCGACTTATCTCTTTCAGTTGAGAATGGACATTAATTTTTTCTACGTGTCGTTACTTTGAATAATAAGGTAACTTCACTATGTTTAATTTCAATATAATCACGATTAACTATTTTGTACATGTGTTGAGACCCCTTTGATGAATTTTGTGATTTTAAGTAGAAGGTAAATAAATGAGTTATGCAGCAACGGAAATGTGTCACCAAAATTAGCGTATATTTCGTCTGCTTTGAGTCCGCTTAACATTTCAAGGATTCGTACCTTAGAACCTCCTTAAAACCTTTTTAGGTTAGCCATGGCTAACATATCAAATCAGAAACGTAAAACCGGTATTTTCGGTAAAAATATTCGTTATTCAAAAAGAAAGAAGAGTGTGTGGTTTCATTTATTAACGCAATGTCAAAAGGTCCCTGTACAATGTTCAATATACAAGTTTCAAATCCCGGTTGGGTTTTCCTGATTTTTTTTCGTTTTGTAGCTTAGTGCGAATTTGGCGTGTGCGTGGTGTATTTCTGACTAAAAGTATGATGTTTCAGTTGCGGCGTACTTGGAGTAGTAGTTGTGGCATTAGGGCACGATTGTTTTTATTGATATTTAAGTACTTTCCTAACTTGTATATTTTCATTTTAGATCTACGATTAAAGTTATTGTAAAGAGTTATTTTCAACAATCACGTGGTGTTATATTTAGTACCGCAATATCAAAATTACGTAGTGTTTGTCTCTTTCTCATAAAATTGGTAAGGGTACGTTCAAATCAATTCAAAAAATTAGGGTCTCTAGACCCTAATTTTTTGATTAGTTGTCACAAATTCTTTGTGCATGAAATCGAGAGGAAAAGCTAGTAACACTTAGACTCAAATAAAACAAAGTGAACATGCCTCGATCATATAAGAACCAAATTAAAATATAAGCCCCGTAATTTACATGAAAATAACGCCCTTAATTTAACTTCCGTAACCGTCCGATTTTAATCGTTTTCGCAAACGGCTCATTTCCTTTGTTTTAGTTAACTTATTTACCCGTGCTGAAAATCCAGAGTTAATTGCGCCTTAAAACTAATCAAGTGAAATTTCAAATTTATACGGGCAGGTTACCCAATTTGTATGTAGATGACCTGCGACCATGTATATCCTTGAGACCTTTGCGTGGTCGAGTAATGGTATAGCAATAATGTATAGTTCTGTCAAAAGTATGCGATCAAGTTGATAAATACCAATGTATAGTGACAGATAAATTTATAGAAGTCTTAATAATATTAATTACAAATAACCATTTCTTGTCGCTGTGTAAATACTTAAATTTTCATGCTGTAGTCTCCTTTAATAGAAAAAGCGCGTTACACTGTTAATTAAATTGTGAAAATACTACACCATTGTTTTTATTAAGTCGTGTATCCTTCGTTGGAGGTCTTTAAATAAATAAAAAAATAAGACCATATTGTTCGTATACAAAGTTGCATAGATAAATGGACTCGTTCACACATACAAATATTAACTCGTAAAAAGTATGTATGTCATATGTGTTACATACAATTACTACTAACGGCATTTATAGGCAAACGATTATTATTAACAGACCAACTTTACTCAGTGGGATTCTTATGAAATGTTTATTTTTTTTATATTATGAGCATATGAAACTGGCTCCACTGCACCTGACAGTAAGTAGAGTGGACTCGACTTAAACGCTTAATAATTTTTATACGAACATACCCAAAGTAACTCCACTGTACCTAATGGAAAATAATGTGGTGTCGACTTCAATGCTTATTTTCTTATACGAGTACATTAAAGTGACCTCAATGCACCTGATAATGGAGGGGAGTCCAGATAAAACATTGACTGACAAGAGACACATTAATAATCTCAGTAGAGTGACCGTCCCACTCCGTGGATCATTTAAACAAAATGCTTATAAACGTCACATCGAGCATTGTTAGATCCAAACATACCTAGATAGATTGAAAGCTCAAATACCTGTAAACTACAACGTATGAATGACGCCCACCTTACAGAAGGCGATGTGGGCGTCACAACTAGATGGATGCTCTGACGAAACCTGCGCATATTGATTGTTGGTGTTGAATGATTGCACGCAGTACATCATGACGTGGGACAACTGGCAAACGAGTCGATGTGTGTATTATTTCCTACTCATATATTGTATCTTCGAAGATGTGGGCATCAGATTTATTCAGTGTAGCTATCAGGTTAGTTGATGTATCTGAGTCCAGGGCAGAGTTGCTACCGTTTGGGTAGTCTTGGTATTTTCCGTCCGCCGAATAAATCTCTTGGAAAAATTTAAGCAATTTTTTTTTGCTTTGCGTTTCTCGAAAAGGAATCCTTATAGGATCACTTTTGTTCGTCTGTTTATCAACTCTTTTTCTCAAGAATGCGTAGAACTGAAATTTATATGAAAAACTCGGTTCAACATCTTAGCTGTAAAAAATTAAACTTGTACGTCAACGTGATCAAAATATATGTGTTTATGTCGTATAGTAGGGTAGAATATATAGAGTACTTCCAATAGAATCACAAAATTTGGTAAGAAGCAATGTGTAATAGCACATATAGAGGAATAAATCTGAGAACCGTAAGTATGAACTGATATAAATAAAAAAATACTGTTACTAACTTGTTATTTGCGGTTGGTGCAATAATCATCTCTACGGATCGAACGGCAAAGCTAAGTTTGTCAATTAAACTAGCATTTTAGTTATATGCTATATATGGACTGGCTGGCTTTTTTGTACCTAATTACGTACGGATTTTGTACAGAACCCGCAGTGCACGAACCCAACTCGCTCGTGTCCGGTTTTTTAAAATAATTTTCCCTCAAATTTTAATAAGATAGAAATTCGACATGTGATTTAGTAACGTGCTTGGATGATTTAATGTTAGGGAATCTGCCAGATAGAAACTATAGACATATTTATCAACTAAATAAATATATAAGCATTTGAGACGGTCAATATGAGGTACAACAATGTTGCAGACTAACCTATGGCGCGACTTAACAAGTTATTTGTATTCGTTTAGACGCTCTTACTTTAAGGTGTGGATTGTTGCTCAACATGCTCAGCTACACTTGAGCAACATTTTGGTTCTCTACTATAGATGGGTACATTAAAAACAACTTCATTTTTTTGCAGCATATATCAAAGTTTCCGGGGATAAAAGTCCCGCTATATATTTTTCAGGGATAGAATGCAGCCTTTATCTTTCCCAAGGTCTTAAACTATCTCCATGCCAAATTTATTCGATATCCGTTACGTAGTTTTTGAGTTTATCGCCTTCAGATCGGCAGACAAATGTGGTAGGGGACTTTGTTTTATAATGTTTTATAACTTTAACTGTTTAACCTGTTGAACCTCCGATGCACATGCATCAGAGGTTCTCAAAAGGAATACATTTTCCCCGTTTTTGCGATATTGTCTATTGATGCTCCGTTCCTATTGGTCTTAGCGTGATGTTATATAGCCTATAGCCTTCCTCGATAAAAGAGCTATCCAAACAATAAAAGATTTTTTCAATTGGAATCAGTAGTTTCTGAGATGAGCGCTTTGAAACAAACAAACTCTTCAGCCTTATATAATAGATCTGTAGTATATATTGCACAGCCAGTAGAGAAACTATAAGCTTCTCAGAATTGGAATATTACGGGTATAAACTCAATTATTAGAAGTTAATTCGAAGAAACGGTATCCCAACTACGCAACTAGACTACTTATTAGCCTAGAACCATTGACGTATATTCTATAGACACGAGTGTCCATATAAACTATTTGTTCAATATCTGAACTAAAATGGCGACCAAAAGTCACTGTTATAACCTATTTATTCACTTGAACAACAAATAATTTTAATCATTTCACTAATATTTTTTATTCACATCCAGGTTTACATTTAGACTCGAGTTTTTATATTATGAGCGTCACTCGGTTAATAACCACACGTTGTCATTGCAGTTCAGTTGAGTCGAACACAATGAGTACGGAACGCCAGATCTAGTACGTAGTTCCGCCCTGTGGAATGGGGGCGTTCGGAGAATTCCACCACGGTATCCCCTGCCTGTCGTAAGAGGCGACTAATAGGGGCCACGAAGAGGGTCGTCGGCGGGCAGCAGGGGGCTGTCCGCCCTAGTGCATTTCTGTGCATCTTTGCACATTTGTCGGTTAACCCCCGGGTTGGACGGCAGTGTGTGTAGTTGGCCTCACGCTGCCGTAGACGCCGAGGGCGTCCTTCGGTGCGCGGGGGCTTCTAAGCCCCCCCCCCCCCCCCATAGGAGACGGGCCGCAAGGCGGCACCGCGCAGGGGCGGCTGCGATCGCATACTAGATACTTCAACGTCAGAGGAAGCCCGCAGCCGTCCCTAATGCGCCGAAGAGGGCCACCGCGGAGTTTTAGCTGGTAGGCCGTGCATAGGTTTAAGTTGTATATAGGGTTAGGGACTCGGCCCGGCGGTCGCCCGAAGGTCGTCATCAAATCCGGGCGGCTCAACGCCGGGCCGTAAAGCACGGTTACCCCAGCATAACCGCTCAGTCGCCCCCCACGAAGGCTGGGCGGTAGTAATAAGGGACTTTCTCCGCGAAACAAAAAAAAAAAAAAAAAAGATCTAGTACGAAGTTCATATATATCGATGCCTGAAACTAAATCAATAGTGAAAATCACGTCACATATAATTTCCTTTATATTGTTTCGATTTCGAAAATCAAAAATGTTCCGGACTGCATTGTGAGAATCCTGACCGATAAATTATAAAATTATACAACTCCAATAAGCCAGGATCGACAGTGACAAGCATTTTATAATAGCAAACGGGGATCTCAACAAGCCGCTGGGCGCGTTAATTACCCTTAATCCTTTCTCTATTGTTACTATCAAAAACAATATAAACCACAGCGGAAATAAAACTTAAATCTTATCTTCCGTTTTCGTATCGTTTTGGCATCCTTATTTTCCTTATTGGATGAGGTCCTTCCGTAGCTTGGTTTAGTACAAAACAAGTGAGATTACCTCGGCTAAGCCGCGCCGCACAAGGTTAGTTTCCGAACACTGGATAGTCGGTCGCTTAGCGACAAAAAATGAGTATTATCATGAATCTATTATATTTTTTTATACGCGCAAGGAAAAGGGACCTCACTACACCTATGGTAAGCAGAGTGGGGTAGTATGTTCACTGACGAGAGATGATTACCGGCAGTCGACATAATTATGCTGGTTTGTTTGAACCGGATATACACAAGCTGATCGCTGAACGTGACACACTTACGTGGGCACTGTAAGGTATCCTAGGTACTTATAATATTTGATTTTTAGAAGTTTTTTTGTGTATGGGTTATTAAAAATTTTAATAAAAATATATTTTAACGTATTTAAATTACTATTTTCTTTACCATGAGATTTGATCATCACCTTTCAGTAATACTTGCTCATTGAGACCATTACTATAAGCCCAAACACACTATATATGCTGTAAGTTGCTGAGGAGTTGGATATGCCGCAAACTACATAATACAACATCAGTTCAAACTTGCAATATCTTAAAATACCACCAAAGTATGAAACATCACATTCGAAAACAATCTTAATTGTGAAAGTAAGAAGAGCTAATGATCCTTAAACGCCTGAATAGATCTTCCTTAATTATAGTTAAGAACAATCTCGATCATCAGTCTTCAACCAAAAAACCGCATCAAAATCGGTCTATTCATTTGAGAGCTACGATGCCACAGTTACACATACACTGACACACACGCACACAGACACACACCCACACAGACACATACCATAAACATAAAACCCCTCTTTTCGTCGAGGGTTAATAAGAATCACTTCAAGCACAACGGAAAATAATTTCTTGAAACTATTGTAGGATTGTCCTAATAAATATAATTCTTTGTTTAATCCATTAGCGGTGTGAAGCGACACAAAGAGCGGTGGGCGGGACGTCTGTCATCTACAACAGATATCTAATGACCTCAAAGACAGTCTTCCTTTGCCTTCGCCAGTTCAACCTTATTTTGGAAGGTTGCGAAGATGGTATCGCGACTAGTCGTGAATTATGACTTTTTGCGAAAAAGTAATATCACGGAAATGCATGATAATACGATACAGGATCCGCCATTTTGCGATAAAGTATTATTAGATAAATGCATGATAATATAACACGGGATCAGCCATTTCCCTATACTAAAGTCTCACAATTATTGACTATCGAGGTTATATAAAAGTGTCTTCGTTTTAATTACTGTTATTTTGACTACAATACAACTTAAAACTATTTATATACCCGCAGGAAAACTACATCCATGCCGAAATATTTTTTATAGAAGTATTGTTTTATAAACTAACCTAAATTGGAAATTAAACTATTTTACAGATTTATTCGCGATACCTCTGTTTTTTTTTTCGAAGACTGTAGCGTTCGCAGTCATGGAGATGGGGGGCGGGTCTTATTACAGCCATAATTTAATCTAAAATAACATTATAAAATTTATTAGATTCAAATATTATGTCGAAATGTTGTAATTTATTAAGTTTTTAAAATATTAATAAACTTCCCGATAGAATTTAAAGAATTTGGGTTACTATTTGTAAATATTACTTACACTCAAATCAAACAAATAATTTGTCTCTAAATTATCATCTTTTTCCAAGAAAGAGTCAGAATTAGAATTTAGAATATTTTAAAACACTAAAGCTGTAATACCGCTAGACGCCTCTAGATGGCACTAGGGGTACCAGTGCGGCGAACTGAGTCTATGGCAATTTTATTACACAAAATTGAGACACGTTTGAGTTTACTTCAATCAGTAAACCCATGCCATCTGTCAGTACAAAGTTAGTCTGGCACGAATAATAAATTTCAATTGCTGTGTTGAAGATTCCATAGAATTTAACTTTAAGAAATACTATGAAGTAACTCCCAGAATTATATTTGGTTAATCGCAAATGAAATTACGTAATATTAAATTGTTTTCTATTATGTATCACATTTGTTTCGAATTGGATTCATGCCATTCAAACTATTTTGATTGTTAGACGAAATAAATAAATAATTTTTAAATAGCCGTACGAATTAAATATTCATTTAAATATTAAGATGCTAGAACGCACTTTCAATTCTTTATCATAAACTTTTGTTTATGGTTCCGTTTTAAACAGTCAATAAAAATGTTACTTATCACAAATTAAAATCTTTAAATTAATACGACTTTATATTATTCTCGAATATAATGTATTTACATAGCTCATTAGTAAGAAGTTTGTCTATTGCGGAATTCTAAGACCACTTACAGAGATTACACATTTAAATATAGACGGAAAACTGCAACAGGAATAGAATATTAAACACGACGCGAGCGAAAACAAAACGATCATAGACAAAGGAGAAAAATTTGTACGTTCTTACAGTCAAGGACTTATATTTATGTTGCTTGATGATATGATTATCTCGATTATTGTTGTTATAATCAAAAGACGTATCAAAAAGTACAAATACCACATTTTTGAGATTAGATGTCATGTGAAAGAGTTGAGTGATTTATAATTTGTACCAACACAAACATACTCATCAGACTGTGCATTCTAATGGCATATCTACCTCTTTATTATAATATATTAATATCATTGTTATAATCAGGTCTCGTGGCTGGACTTCGATGTGAAATTCCGGATTCGTTTCCCAGGACGTGCAATTAAAATTTATGCGAATTTTCAATTGGAACAAAATAAAAGTCTGAGTTTTCAAAATTGGAATTAGTAAGTACCATTATGGCGATAGACTCGCACCCTATCACATACGGGACAATAAAATGCATTAGCGTCTTATTGTAAAAATATAAATGTAGAGTCGACAACTACAATGCCATAACAAACCAACAAACACTATTGATAGTTGTATGGCTACATGTCAATCCCCTGGTATAAATTATGCGATTGGCAATTAAATCGTTTGAATTTTCGATTGGCAACATTGATGCGATCTGTCATCGGTATCTGACGAATGGCGTCGCGGCTTTCGACTAACCACGCGTTTCCCGTTTTAGAGAATTGGAATAAGTATAATTTTGAATTTCAAATGGAATAAAAGTGGACTTGCAAGAAACCATAAAATATTTCTATTTTTAACACTTCAAAACTTTGCTCTAAATATTTTATGTTCAACTACGCTATACCTGTCATTTGATACTAAAAATAAGGTATTATTATTTTAAACTAAAATAATACTATATAGTGGCGCAGCGTCCATACAACCCAATTCCTACCGGCTTCCCTTTTAGGTTTATTTACGATTGTCTTAGCTTTGGTTTTCTGTTAAATTGACCGCTAAATGTTAACTAAGGAAAGTATTTTATGCCTCGAGTTACCTTTTTAAAAAAATTTCCCTTCGCCACCGATAGTCCCTACTTGTACGTATCAGTAACTATATTATTATTTTAATACCAATTTAATAACCTGAACTCTTAATACATGTATAATGCGGCAGAGCTGAAAAATACAATTATATTAAGAGTATGAATACCATACGCTCCATCGAATTTCCAATGCATCATACATTTTGCAGTAAATGAAATACTGTTAAGCAATGTTTTTTTAGTCCAGTAAAAGTAGACATTAAAGTTTACAAAAAACGCATAAAGCTGAAAATTAATACGAGTATTGGGTATACTGTTGTATATAAAATGTGAAAATCCATCGATCCTAGGTGTGCAAAAATAATTCAAGATCAAAGTTTGTAATATTGTTTCCATAATGATATTCCAAAGATTTTTGATTCTACCTCATATTATAGACAACACTTTTTCAACTTTTACGATCGCTATATCTTAAAAATAGTCATTCTTAGGGAAAAGAGTATGAGATCTAATAAAATAATTGTATATTCCATAATTGTGTCTAGTTTATTTTTGTGGTAAAACGTAACAGTTTTGTTGAAAAATGCAAGAAACACATATATTGATTTTGATTTTTGTTGCACACTGCAGACCAATGGCGATTTTTCACTATTAAATTATAATTGTTTTTCAACACTCGTACTAATTTTTAGCATTATACCTTTTTTTTTGTAAGCTATCTACTATTTTTCAAGCTAACTTGACCGGAACATTTGGCTGGATATTACGAAGTTTAGTAACATTTAGTAGCCGCTTAACATCGAAGCCCACGTATTGATTCATCGTTTAGTGAATGAAGTTTCGATTGGTGTCACTTATTGGCGTTTGTATGCTAATATATGCATACTTCAATTATTATTGAATTCATCATCTTTAGTTGATGTGATGATGCAAATACATTCAGATGTCATTTATTTCTGATCCAAACTAAGATTATAATGTTTGTGCCGTGATTAGGAATTATAAGGATTGTCCAGTTGCAGCCATCAGGCGTGTTTGTAAATTAATTGAGTGATATTAAGACAAATAGACACTTTTTATTTAAATAATAGTGACGCTGAAGTAACAATAAAATTTAATAATGTGAGTCCATAGTCATTCCATTCTAGTTTGGTAGCAGTTGGTGAAGTTATGAATTTGTCCTCATTCATCAAGATCCTGACAAATATTTGATAGACATTTGTCTATGTGCGGTAATCGAACACGGGGCCATTCGTTTCACAGTCAGCTCGCTGCTAAGCTACAGATGCTGTCATTGCGCTGTGCTGTACGTTTATACAAATTACATGCGGACGAAATTTCACTTCATAATGTGGACGACCAAATCCGCATTGCGGACAGAGAAATATTTTTTGTGCCTAATAAACAAAGTTTTGGTTGATAGCCCTTAACATGATTGTTATTAAAGTTACCTAACTTAGTAAGTCGTACAGATACTCAGAATCAAGACATGATTATATATTATATATTACCTTTTATATTCAGAGTAAGTTTTTCAATACGAGATTTCATGTATTAAATTAGGGAATGTTATATTATAAAATCTTTGACAAATCTTTTGCATCTCAAAAACTTTAAGCTGACGTTAAGATTGAATTCATGTCAATTTACAGTTAAGGTCTGGATGGCAAAATTTTATTCAAATATTCCTACTTATTACAGTGATTATTTCACACCCTTTGAACTAAGGTGACCTAACTCAAAAAAGACGATTTGTTGGGAACACATAAAAGACTTGAAAACAATATAAAAGGCAGTGAATTGGGCGGTCGCGGCGTAAATGAGAATCTGTTTCTATTCTATATTTTGTCTTTTTTCGTCATAGGTTTGTAGAGGTCGTGTTTTTAACAAAATATCAAAATATATAAATTTTGAGCGAGGTCACTTTATTTCTAAGGGTACGATTTTTTTTACTGTGATAAGTAGGAATAATTGATTCAAATTTTGTTCAATTATAAGTGGTTACAACTTTAACCATTAGATTAGAATGAAATTCTGCTTGGCATACAGACAAGTCCTTGATTAAAATGATTGTATTTATCTCCGAAAAATACAACATAGAATATCGTGAGTCTGGTAATATAAACATTAACATAAGCAATACAAGACTCTTTGTCTTCGAAGGGGTCTGGTTGCTACGTGACATTTGTGGAGTGTCGAAACGTAACGCGATATGTCCAGAAAACCCTAAAACTGTCGATTACCCGCGGCTAATGTTACGGTACGCGGAAAGGAACCGAGACTTTGATGTAGAGAAGTTAGATAATCGTCTGAGAATTGTTAGCGCTTTTTGTACAAAAATGATTGAAATTTACTTATTTGTCGCGATGGTGGTAATATTTGAAGCATCTTTAAAACGACAAAATTTGTTATCAATTACAAATGATTTGTATTTTAATATAAAGCTTTCTATAGGTGAAATTAAAACATAAATAAAATATTTGTTATATAATCCAAGAAAAAATCGCTTTCCTTAAAACGTAATATAAAATTATTAAACTCAATCAAAGTAAAAAATATATCCCTAGCCGGAATCAAATAGGAAACAGTTATCCTCTTTCAGAGATTATAATACAGTGGTATAAAGATGTAGAGCCAAATCATAAAAACTAATTGAAAATTTAACTAAAGACAAAAAACATAAAGTCTAAAATAGTTTTCTAAGAATACTTTGGGCTTTGCGGCTACTAAAATGAAATTGTAAGTTTTAATGTAGTTTTCATGATATTAGATAAGTATATACTAGGTAGAGACTCTGGATTTCCACTTCGCACGATTTTGACATCCTATTCCTTTTCTTAAAGTCTGGCAGCACGTTCACGAGTCTTTTGGAACTGGTTTATGAGTGAAGATTGTTTGAAACGAATTGAACCTGTTCGTTACGAAATAGTTATGCCGGCTAATGAAATAGTTATGAAGTATTTAGAAAACTCATTGCTTTGGTAGTGTGGTTGTATTACATGCGCAGTATGACCACTGCATCGTTCTGAGGTCCTGGGTTCCAATCCCGGGTCGGGAAAAGTGGTCGGGCATAAACTGCATACTGTATTTGCGCGCGTTATAGCGATAGAGTCGCCCCCTATCACATCACGGGACGGAAAACTTAGAGCGAAAAGTAGCTGCCCTGGTTGCCCCTGCCTACCTATTCGGGAATAATAGCGTGATGGTGTCATTGTTTTTCTCTGTTTTCAAACATATTTGCGCCATAATGAGTGAAAATATATTCTTTACTAGTTATGTTATTAGTTACTTATTTTAGTGCCCAAATTGGAGTGGATAAAGTGGGGGAATGATGTCTACTTGCGCTGAGCGAATTTTCCTCGAATTCCACCAAGTCCGGTATCGTGACTCCGAATTATTACACAAAGCGATTACAGCGGTCGGGGGATAAGAGCATGCGCGATCGTGCGGATTTACCAAAAAATGGGTGCATTTATATACCTTATTTATTTGGGTACTTGGAGTTAACGGAATCGCTAAAGGTAAACTTTAATCTTCAAATAAGAATTATTGTCATAAATTATGTGTAGTTAATAACGTCATTAAATATCAAAGTGAACTGAATGGGCAATTTTACTCGTACTATAGTCATTTTAACTTCTTTATACGATAGGACTGACACTTCATCTTTGGATAAAAGCCCCTAAACATAAATAGAATTAAAAATAAAACTTCTTTATATTTTATCCGGCGTATTTATACTGGGAAAATTCTTTGAAACGATCGGAGCCGCGGGCAGTACTTATATACTCAACTACTAAGTACTAAATACCTATACATCAGCTAGTTATATCCTTTACATCATCTTGTCAATCGATGACGTTGTTACTACTTACTTTTACTAACAAGGAAAATACAATGAGGAAATAACCATGACATTAAAACCATTATTTCTAAGGTTGACTTGTGACTAAATTTACCAATAATCATGGGGGAAATCCAACGTAGTGAAAAACATAGCATTTCTTGTTTTTGTAGTGCACTTTGGCTGTGTGGATGGGATTCTTTATTCGACTCTCGGGTCAAGCAAAAATACTATTCTATACTAAAAATACTGAGTTTATATATTATTTAATTTATATAATACTTTAGGCATGTTTATACTAAAGGCATACACATTACGGAACGCATAATATTAAAATAAAATACTTAATTGATCACGTAAACAAACAATTAATGGTTATTATTACAATTAATTCAATTATATAACTATACATTCTATATTGGATATAAAATTACTGAAATATAATCAAAGAAGATATGGGCTGGCAGGAAAGGGGACATAAAAATATACAATATTAATTATTTATAAATAATAATGCGTAGAACGCGTCGCGATCCCCACCGAGGACAATAAAGATAATAAACCAAGATCTAACCTATTCGCGTACTAGTAGCATTCTGCCTAACCGTTTAGGAATAAAGGCGTGACCTTATGTTAATTTGTATAAAATCATCTACCATTAAAGTTTGACCAGTGCCTTCAAGTACATATATCTCTTTAAACGTAGGGATTTTTATTTAATAGGTGGACTTTCGTCTTTCATGTCGATGCAATAATTCAAATGATCAGTCTATTGCAGCGTTGGGCTCCGGACACCCCTCGCGTTATAGCAAGGGTTGTATTTCACCATTGAGCCGTCACCTGTTCGGACTAGAGTTGAGAAATTCTTACGTTTGGCTCTAATTTTAATGATGTTCAATAAAATTATTGGATGGTGCGGCCTCGTTCGTGTAAGGGACTTATCCTGGCATGAAAATCGTGTTTACGTAATATTATGCTAGTATATATACATATATTATAACATCATAATACTTATAAGGAGCCCTGTATTATATGTATACAGTCCCACTGTTGGGCACGGCCTCCTCTACTGCTGAGAGGAATTACTACACTATAGCATAGAGACTATAACATATACATGTTAATCCAAGTAATAGTCTATGTGAATACTAAATTTCATTGTTTCTCGTTCAGCAGTAAGGAACTAACAAACATCTAAACTCTTCAACATGTTCAAACTTTTGTATAATAATAATAGTAAGTTTATTTACAATATCGGTCAGTTTTGCATGTTATGACATTTGTGGAACTTGTTTGTGCGTGTACAATAAAATACTATGAAAAACACGTCACAATGCGTCATTTGTATACATGGTCAACAGTATTATATCAAAAATATTGCAACAAAAGACTACAACTAATAACGTCATTTGGACTTGTATTAGTAATAAAATTTAGAATAGTATCAAGTTTAAACGTTTTCTAATAGTCACTATGAGTCATCATAGAATACTTGAACATTCTTGGAATCTTGCTAGAACAGTTAAAACCATCAAGTTTTTTTTAAGCCGTATCAAAATACGTACTTATGGTAGGTCTCTGGTACTGGTGCTAGGTCTCTCATATGTGAGAGTCCACCTCGGTAGGTACAAACGCAATGTCTATTTCTACCGCCAAGCGGCATTGTGTCACTGTTGTGTTCCGGTTTGAAGGGCATTGTAGCCGGTGTAACTAGTCATAATAAAACTTAACATCTCATGTCTCAGGATGGCGAGCGCAGTGGAATACTAAACAATACTTGGTAATTCAAGGTATTGGATGGTGTTTCTACTGTTTATGGGCGGTCGTATCACTTACCATCAGGCGAATGACAAGTTCGTCTCGCCATTCGAAGTAATAAAAAAAAAATACTTACAGCTTTCTTTCTTTTACTCTGTCAAAACATATAGAATTCGCGACTCGTTGACTTCAGACGCTATCGTGACTGTCGATATATTTACAGGCTTCTTTCTGTGTTTCACAACTGCCAGTTACATTTAAGATGTTAATCCGACAAAGTTAACGAGGCCCGATTGTCGACGCCTAATGTTATCCCTCAAATGCTCTGTAATTTCGCCGAAGTACTCGCATGGATATATTATTAGGCTTTGAATTGGACAAATAAAATTATCATTTACAGGAATTGTTTGTTTAGAGAATAATAAGAATTAGTAAATGTTTGAATTACGTTTGCAATTGTACAAAATTTTAAATTGGAGCTTATAGAACTTTCCTATAAACAAGGTATTAAATCTTTTAGTATCACTGGTTTGTTTATCGTTTTAATACATATTGGAAATCTAATAGTTATTTTGGACTGACGAAAACAGCGTTCTGACGACTGACCTATCCACGGTGGCCTATAACTGGATTTTATTATGAAATTAGGGCCATCTACGTACATCGAAGATGCTACTTTACAAATAATTAAATTGATTATAGTCCAAAGCTTGTAGTAACAGAATTAATCCCGCTA
Organism: Manduca sexta; assembly: GCF_014839805.1. Lineage (NCBI taxonomy): Eukaryota > Metazoa > Arthropoda > Insecta > Lepidoptera > Sphingidae > Manduca > Manduca sexta. The sequence goes on along the minus strand of NC_051125.1, from coordinate 9,258,840 downwards.
TTAAGTTGAAACTGTGAATGGCAAAAAGGGCGTAATTTCCTTTTACTGCCGAGAGTTACGGACATTTAGTTATTAACGGTTAAGTCGTTCTAACTGCCGTCATCATTATCTAGAATGGAGACCGCATTTAGGTTCGCCTAGGGTTCCCAGACAAGAGCTAAGTATCGGCAAAGTCAGTAATATAATGGACATAAGTTCAAGAAACAAATAGTTCTAAATCTTATAGCAATATGTCATTTTTTCTATGATAAAGTTAAATAGAGTATGGTCGTTGTGGGAATATTATTTTTATTGAGCTGACAGTGATGACGCTGCATATTTTAACGTACGTATTATACGTACTACTTGCAATCCATATAAATGTTGAGCAATGAAATCATATTCGATCGATGTTCATCGTAACTAGAAATACTACCGGTTGACTTCAATGCATGATCGGAACGACCAATAGGTCGGATTATTCATTTCTAATAGCAGTAAGAGATAATAGCAGTAATGGAATTGAATCTTTAAAGACGCAAAAAAGAGAAACATGAGTTTATTTGACGGTAACTGGCCAAACTAGGTGTAGTGAATTAAACGAATTTTAATAATGTCAAATATATTATAGTTTCAAAAAAATATCAGCTTTTTACTTAATTTTTTTTTTACATAAATATGCGTTAAATATTTTATTTCTATTTTTGAATATTTTTCACTCAGTACTAATTTCCTCGAAGCATTTGCATCAAACTAGCGGTTAAGGCCAACTATTTAGAATAGACCGGGTTGAGCCACGGTTACACGAAACGTCCTTCGGCCAGACAGAGCGTCGACCTGAGAATGCTAGCAAGAGTTGAATGGAGTCGAAATGTAGACACTTTTTAGGACGCCTACTTCTAACCGTAGGTTATAAATCAATAATTTAATATTTTGCGTTTGTCGGGAATCTTTGTACACACTTGAAGTGTTGAGCTGACTACATATTGCAAAAGGATAAAAGGAAGTTGAAGATAACCATAATTGAATGTAGAGACGAATTTGAACATGGTGGTAAGTTTCATGACTCTTCATGAACAATAACAATTAGAAAATTGAATTATACAGTCATTTTTATATTGTATTGATAAGTGCAACCACAACATCTCTTTACCTCCGCTAACATTGTGTCGAAGGTCATCCATGAATTATGAATATTTAGAAATAATCCAATTTAATTTGTTTTTCATAATTTTGTAGTTGAGTGCGAATATGGCAATAAAACGTGATGTTGTCACTGCGACGAATTCTCTTAGAGTAGTAGTAGCATTACGATGATTAAAATGAAAATAGTTTTTATTGATATTTTTTTTTACATTTGCACTTTTTTATTTTACGTCTACAATTCGAGTAACTTATTGTATAGTGTCATTTTAGAGAACATAATTATATAGTTTCATTAACAGCCGTTTTCAATAAACGATCCCATTCTTAATCTTCAATCCGATTCAGAGAATGGATCAATCAAAATAACACATTTGTAATCATGTCATTAACCTTTGTTCTCATTGGTCGATTTTTGAGATAGATCAAAAAAAGCGATTGGAATCCTTTATTGAAAATGGCTGTTAGTAACGCAATGTCAAAATAGTCCTTGATAGGACTGTGTGGTACTGTATAGATCTCGTTTACCTAAAACAGGCTCGTATTGGCAATGTCCTTCAAACTGTAAAAGGGATAGTTTGCACGCAATTAATTACCACAGAAATAGCCCATAGTGGATATGTTTACATAAAAATATTATAAGTTCAAAAGACACGACCTTTAAATATTCTGTATTTGAAATGAAAGCTGATTATAAACCGTAAAACATAAATAGGATCGAGGATCAGAATTAAATCTGGTTTTTTTGTTTCCTACTAATATTATAAATGCGAAAGTTTGTGCGAATGGATGTATGGATTTATGTTTGTTCTTCTTTCACGAAAAAAAGTACTGAACGGATTTGGATGAATCTATATAGTAATATTGGTTATACATCAGAATAACACATAGGCTACAATTTATAAAGATTTTGTTTAATTTTGGTCATAATATAACGATACATATCAAGTAAGTCAGAAAAAAAATACCTCGGAAAACTCCTTCACGCGGACAAAGCCGCGAGCAGAAGCTAGTTAATATATAAAAAATATTCTTAATGGATTCTAACCTAGACTTAAGACATAAATTAGATAGCGTAAGCATCAGAAAATCTTGAATACTCACAGCAGAAAGAAACCCGTTATTCAGACATATTGACGTCCCTCCACAATGTTACGTTTAATACTATAACGTCATAACTTCCTTTACCTGCGTAGAGTTGCGAACTTATAGCTGCTGTAACCATTTAGGACTCGCGGTTTTATGAAACTTCAAAATTAGTATTTGTATGACACACGCCATAGTGTGGAAAAGCCTTATTAACTTTTGCCTACTGTTTCGGACGAATGAAGGGTTTAATACATATGTATTTTAACCGACTTCAAAAAAGGTGTTGTCAATTCAACGTGTTTTTTTGTAGTCTTTGTTATGACAGAACTCAGTCATTTAGCTTATAGGAATTTGTTTCAGCTAGCTACTTGACAGAGAACATAGCTTTCCGTTTCCATTTTTACAGTATAGGGGTTAAATCTCTAAGAACTGGGGTACGACGAGAGTACTAATATAAATTACATTGATAGCTTTAATACTAGGGTTCAAGTAAATAACAGAAAAGAATTTCCATACAATCTTTCCTACACTTTTCTCCTATATAGACATGAATTTCAAGAAGTGTGTTGTTAAACGAGTCCTACAATCATTCAAAACGTTTTCAATATTTCAAATTTCTGCCCACTTTAATTTGGTCTTGAGGACAATTTGTTTCGGTTTACAGTAATTCATAGAGCACTGTTTTATTAAGTAGTTGCGGAAGGCAGTATTTTTTGCACTAAGGGTATCTAGCAAGTAACTCATCTAATAGTTGTTTCTATCGCCCATAACCATTCATAATATCATAGAAATAGGGAGTATGTTGCCGATCTTTGAAAGTAGTTTGGGGAAAGTTATATTGGTTCCAGCAATCTCGCAAACCTCATGAAACGCTACTAATTACTGACATGATCAATGATATTTTAAGAGACATGTGACCTTTTTTACTGAAGAATAATTGTGTACGTCGGTTTTCTACGGCAATACTAACATCCGATGGAGCTAGTCAAGTCACTGTCATAAAAATCTTAAATTGCATTCTAAATTTTGCACACTACTTCTACATAACATAAACGAAGCATCTGTTTAAAATTCAAATGAAAAAAAAAAGGGGGGAGGTTAAATTCCATTAGGCAAACAGCTAGTCAGTATTACAGTAGTTTATATCATGCCTACGTACATGAATGAATATAGTTTGTTGTTGTTTTTGAGATCAGTGGTTGTGCGCAATTTGTTTGTAAACAAGAATGGCGTAGGGACTGCTCCATTAGAATCACTGATGTGCAAAGTAAATAGAACCCTAGTTTCATTCCTATAAGTGGGTTTTGTACATCATCTCGGATTTGATAACCTGATCGCGAGAAGTTGGAACTTGGATAGGCATTGCTGCCTTCGTCATCCTTTCAACGTGATAATAGCTATACTACACTGGCTAAAATGTCTTACAATCTGGACTACAACAATAATTATGTATTGTTGCTTGGGTAGAGAAAAAGTACATTGCTAGTGGTAGATTATATTTTATATCCACCCGAATATTGACCACCGTACACAAGGTGTTAAAAACGCTGTAGTGGCTCACGTAAGTGTGTCTCATTTCGGGATCAACCTGTGTACATCCGGTTCCAACAGGCCGGCATAATTATGTCAACTGCCGAGGGGTAATCATCTCTCGTCAGTCGACATTCTATTAAACCCCACTCCACTTACCATCAGATGCAGTGACGTCATTTGCTGTCCACGTATAAAAATAAAATAGATAATGCCTCAAGAAACTTACTAATTCATCCACTACTTTGAATATATTGTGCATGGACAGGTTTTTTTTACGTATACGGCGAAGTACTCCTCTGCCTCTGATAGTAAGTGTGGTCCAGACAATGTGAGGACTGACCAGCGATGATTATCGCTCGTCAGTCGGCAAAATTATGCCGGCCTATTTGAAACTAATATATAGGCCCCAGAACGCGACACATTCGTGGAAAAATATGGCGGGCTTTACAACGTTTCCAGTGGGCGGTATACGTGCGGATACCAGCAACCCACTACCAGCAATAATAATAATAATATTAGCCCTGTATTATATACTTGCCCACTGCTGAGCACGGGCCTCCTCTACTATTGAGAGGGATTAGGCCTTAGTCCACCACGCTGGCCTATTGCGGATTGGTAGACTTCACACACCTTCAAAATGCCTATAGAGAACTTCTCAGATGTGCAGGTTTCCTCACGATGTTTTCCTTCACCGTCAGCGAACGATAAATTCACAAAGAATACACACACGATTTTAGAAAAGTCAGAAGTGTGTGCCCTTAGGATTTGAACCTGCGGACATTCGTCTTGGCAGTCCGTTCCACATCCAACTAGGCGATCGCCGCTACAGCAAAGCACCGCTTATTTTAACTTGCACCTTAATGTGGATACGCCCTTGCCTATTGGGGTGTAGTTTAAATATTACAGGAGCGGATTGAGTCACGCAATTGTGATTCTAAGTGGAAGGCATCTTGCAAGTGTGTCTCCGTCTGGGTACTATTAGTATCCCTGGTCTATTTCTGACCCTAAGGTAATGTCCTAGCACTGTAGTTTCGGTTTGAATATTCTCAACAGAATAACAGATCTATCTCAGGATGAAGAGCTTTATTACTTAGTGCTTTATCTACACTAATATTATAAAGAGTAAAGTTTGTAGGGGATAATCTCTGGAACTACTGAACTGGTTTGAAAATTATTTTACTAATAGGAAGTAAAATTACTCTTGGATGCTATAGACTACCGGAAAAACTTTTTGACACAGACTGAGCCGCGTGCATGAGCTAGTAAATATTATTATAAAACCTATGGATGACAGTACTGTTTGAGGGTTAACTGTTTATTTGTTTATTACTAAAGATCAGTGGTGAAGAGTCCATATAACTCGATTCCTCTCGGCTTCCTTTTTTGTAGGAACTAATTATCACTAGAAGGATTTACAGACTGCATTTATGTATATTATTAGTAGCTATATGTTGTGCTGGTTTCCTTTTCAGAAGAATTCACCCTTCGCTACTACTAAACATATCCTGTATGGTGTCTGATGCTGCTATATAAACACTAATTACCTCTTTAAAATTAAATATAATTAATCGAGGTGGCATTGAGAAGATCGACTTCAAGCAGAAGTTTCGTTGTAAAGCTAATTCAAATCCAGGCAATATGCTTTAAAATGCATCGCCGTTGAAATTAAACTAATTTTCGGATTCTATTGCGGTATTACTATTTTATTTTCTCCCGACGTTTCGAAGACTTTGCAGCCTTCATGGTCACGGGGGGGACTGAGGTGTTGTTCATCCGTAAAGTCAAAGTTACAATATCTACCTACATTTTACAATTATACAACTTTTTTAAAATGTTAGCTGTTGGTGGTCCGATCTACGCAGAATGAGCTCACAGTGTCTTGAAGTCTGGCAGTCGGTCTTTTGGGTTCCGATTTAATTAAATGTAGAACTGGAAGCTTGCACAAGCCTGGGATCCAGGTCCATAAACATAAGAAATCATTATGCATCGCCGTGTCTATATTGAGGTAAAATAAGGCAGATGAAAAAAAGTCGATATTTTAATAAATATATTCACTTTCTTCTTTACGTAAAAAAAAATACTGTTAACGTTGATGTATTGCGCGCGCAATATGATACCGCTCTGAGGTCTCAGGTTCGAATCTCGGGTCATGCATTTATTGCATTTGTCTGTACAGTATCAGCCCAAAGTTTGAAATTTGTGTCCGATATAGCAATACACTCGCTCCTTTCACATTATGTCTAGAATACACAGGGCGAATATTGGGTGCTTTGGTACTGGTGCCTACTTCATCGAGGATAAGATTTATGTATGTTTGATTTGTTAATTCATTTAAGAGTCCAACAATGAATCGATGAATCACTCATTAAAATGTTTCTTAAGGCCTTAGTGGTTAAATCTGAAACCCTATTATGATCAGTCTTGATGCAGATTTTATTCTGAAATCGTGTCGAGGTTTTTGTTTATATTTGGGCGACATAACTTGGCAGGTCTTCCTCGACCATCGCATGAGTTTTAACAATGTTTATTTTTCATTGAAGCAACGCAGATTTCCTAGTATAACACGCTCTCCTATCCTCTAGTTCATAAGTATTAATTACTATCTTATTTATAACCTGTCTTTCTCGAGTTAAAATGTAGGTATCTTATTCACTGAAACTGCTTTACCAGACCTTGAAAACCATCAGAAACGGCTCAGCTGTATAATATTGGGTTCTCCAAAAATACACTTGTAGATTAGTTAAAAAAGTGTTTTATTTTTTTTATTTACTTTCATGTCACTTTTATATATAACTGACATTAACATCAAATATTTTATATCCAGAGATTACGTAGGGCACTGATCACCCTCTAAATCAATTAAATTATTTCAACGTGCGTTACATCACGTAATCTTTCATGCAAGGGCGTGAAATACTTATATTATTCATGCTTATTCGAGACCTAGACTCGAACTCAGACGATGACTCATCCTTGCTAATGGAAAAATGAAACAGAGTTTACAGTTTTAATTGTAATATTTATTTAATGATCATCTCTTAGCTTAAGACAGGAAACATTTATAAAATAGCAGCTAATCACAATAATAAAATTATGATAACATTTAACTTTACTATCTCCGTTGAACAATTGTCACCTCGCCTCTGTCTAGATGCCTGGCTACCGAGTATCGCCTATTCCATCAATGTCCTAATAACGTATCTTCCAAGACAAGTAGTGCACCGCCGACAACTGTACTGATTCAATGAGCTAGTGATTTGAACTTTTGTCAGTTAGTTCGTTAATCCGATAAGGATTATATCCATTTGAAGTGGATTGAAATGAGTTACAGTATTCAATCGGTCGCGTCTTATTGCATCAAGTTTGTCTCGCTCGTATGCCGTGCGTGTGAAAGGGACGCACCGCTTCAATAATCTGATCTCCTTTTTTTACATTTCCAATTGTACACGTTTCAACTAAAACTAGAGGCTCGGTATTAAATTATTTACTTCTATGAATCTCACAATCTCGTTAGAGATAATTCTAGAAGCCACGTTCGTTGGGACTCGCGGTCCTTTTGGTGGCTCGCTTGTTACGGCTACAAACCGTTTCAAACGTGGCTTAAAGAATGCATCGAACTACTTAATTATCATAATTATGTGCGTTTTATTAAACAATTTGTAAAATACATTTGGTTGTAATTTCGATTTATTAATAACTAGTGAACAAAACATTATTTAGCGATCTGTTGACTTATTAAACATTAAGTCACACACCGCAACGCCCTAATAAGGGCGCCAGCTGTGTGTACAAGCGCTTAATTTATAAAATTTATATAATACAATAATGATTATTCAACATTACATACAAATCGAGCAAATTTAAACAAACACAAAAACAAAGTTTACACTTTACAAATCGTGTTCGCAAAATTGTCTAAATGCGTTTCTACTGACTTTTAAATGACTTAAAAATCCTTTTTATACGTACACAATGGCCAATAGAAAAGGAATCAATTTTTTCGAAGCATCTTTTTTTACAAGCACAATGTCCAAACAAGTTGGTTGGGAAAACTAGCACAAATACGACACACAGGCTAGGCTAATATCACAGGAGTGCTGGGAACGGTGCAGAGACCCAAACCAGCTCGCCACCCTACACGCGCCACCCACTGTACCACCGGCCACCCGCGCTCAGCCCCCCGCGGCCCCGCCCGCCCCCGCCGAGCCCCCACGCCGCCCCGCCGCTCCACCGCACCGACACCCCGCCGCCCCGCCGCCCCGCCGGCGCACCCCGCGCGAGCGAGCTCTCTTACCTACCTATTTACTATTCAGAGGGGGCGAAACGGTCTACAACCGATATATTTTGCGACAATTATTAAGACTCCAAAAGAAAAGGAACTCAACACGAAACAATTGCACAATCAAGTGATTGATCGGTTTCGACTTATTGCACAACCATTCGATAAGTATGCTCGTTATGAACAAATCGCAGTTCGCTAACGTTGTTTAAACGCTAACAACCGACAACAAAAATATTAAACCATTCGACATCTATAATTAGAACAATGTTTAAAATTTTGCAAACAAACAACGTACACGACTGCAATTAAAATAAATATACCTAAAATAAATAAATTAACAATGCCACAAAAGTTTTAGTAAAATAAAGGAGCTGGACTATTGTAACCGATTTATAATATCATAATGGTAACGAAGCTTAAAATGGTGACGTAAGCAATAAGGTAACGTTCCAAGAAAAAATAAAAACAAAAATAAACCTTAAAGCGATAATACAACAAAACATGTGAGATATGTGCCACGCGATCAAATGTTTGAACCAACACGCACCAATCGTTGGCCACACATTTCCTGAATCACGGTCGGTGACACACGCAACTGTCGGATATGGAAACTAAAATTCCATCCATTGACACATAATTTCTAACAATTTTTCCTTTGTACTTGCTAACGATGGCCAAACAATAGCAATCACTTGCTCAATTATACATGACCTTAAATTGCTTTGTTAAAATGCTCGCGCGTGTCACTTGTGTAGCGTTTTGTTTAATCTCCGAGAGATTTTACTTGTTCGATCCTCAAAACTAACAAATAAACTACTAACTCAGTCGCAAAGCAGAATAAAAAATAAGCACATAAATTAAACTAAGCGAGAAGACAACAATGTCGTCGCAACCGTTCCCAGTCGTTTTGCACTATCTCTTAATCACTATATTTACTTTACAGTACAATAATATAACATAATAATTATCGCTTACAACTATGCCTCCAATAAACCGTAGAACTTCCCCCCATATCTCTGGCGCAACACGTCACGTCTGTGCCGCGTCACAACGGCGCAGCTCGAAATGAGTCCGAGTCCCTTCGTTCTATAAAAAATTATCGTTGAACACTAATTGGACCGCGCCCGTTGGCAGCGCCTGAGCAACTTTCACTTAAATAATATAAAACACGCTAACAAAGTAAGTACTCATCTTAAACAACAAAGAATTGGCTAAACGTCTTCCGTCTGTTTGGGGTAACGTGAAATCATAATCCTCGTCAGTCCGTAGTCCGTACGGTTGGAGAGCCGCCCGGGCCGGCGGGACTGCAGTCTGCACGCCGGCGGTCGGCGGAGCGGCAGCTCGGCACGGCTTGGCACGACTCGGCGCGTCAAGGCAGGCTCCGCGCCGGCGGCGGCTCAGCGGCGGTCAGCGCCTCATTCGGCGCCGTCGCATCACAGTGGAGTGTGGAGGTGCGCGCTGCGGCGCGGTCATGAGTCCAGCACGGTCAGCAGGCCGGGGGGCAGCAGAGGTACGTCCTGTCGCGGCATCTGGCGCGCCAGTTGTGCGCAGCCGAGGTTCGCGTCGCCCAACTCGGGGATCGCATCGAGCAACGCGAGGCACTCGTCCTCGACGGCTCGCCGGGCCTTCTTGCCGACCCAGGAGTCGTCGCACTCCTCGCGCGCCCGTCGCCGCCGCGCCTCTTTCTCCCGGCGCGCTTCCTCGCTGAGCCGACAGTAGGTGTTGTTGATGCAGACGGAGCGGCGGAGGTCCCGCGCGGGGTCCTCGATGTTCTCCAGCTTCTGCGAGCAGATCTCGATGACGCGCTTGCGCTCCTCATTGGCGCGCAGCCGCGCAGAGATCATGGAGAGCTTGGGCCTGGCGGCGGGCTCGGTGCGCGGCGGGCCGAACATGTCGTCCTCGAACGCGTCGGCGATGTCCACGCCACGCGCGCTCTCGCGCTCTTCTTGCGGCGTCATTCTGTAACAAACGAAGCGCGGACACATTAGCATCTATTAGCGACTCGTAAATATTCGATACAAAATTAGAACGATCGGAGAGCGGGAGCACGATCGCTAAGAGCCTATCAGTAGATAATATTACGTTGAACATTATGTAAGGCACGGCCGCAGTTAACCGGAGTTTGGATGTCGAAGAACGTTTAGTTAAATTCTAAAACATTGTCGGAACGCGATTGAATCAAGGAGACGCCCTAATTATTTCATAATGGCAAACACTAGGTCAGTCCGAGAACAATGCATCGACGCCGAACGAGCCGATCAGGTTCACAACTTGTTATAATCCGCTCTCCGTTCTCAATAACATCAAAAGTGAGTTTATTAGCGGTCGAGTGCCGACGGACGATAAAGAGCGAACGCAAAACGCCTCGGAAACGCACTTTTCATAAACACCCACCTAAAAGATAAATCAGGGGAAATGATGAAGAATCCTGACATAAACATCGTGGCGGCTCGGCGAGCGACTTCCAGCGGGCACTAATTAAAATGGTTCCACAAATGTCACAGAGTTCACAACGGTGCGCCGTACGCGCGCGCAATTCGTCACTTTGTCCTCGGTGATGTGAAACGCACAGACAAGGGAAACAAAAATAAACGCGACGGCGAGCGGCGTGCGCGCAGCGCGGCGGTCTCGCGGCGAATGACAACATACCTCGCTGTAGATAAGACATTGAAAAAGCCAATTGCGTCATGTGCCACTACGTACGTGTGGAGAGGAAGCGGGTGACGTAGACCCAGCCGTCATTTTAAATGCTATTGACTGAGCGCTGAACGCGCAGCGCTGCGTGTCATGAGTAGTTGCTAATTTGTTTACGGGACAAAAGATGCAAGCGATGTGTCCGTCAGACGCGGCTGTAATGTCTGCTCGAGCGACCGCAGGGCTCCGTCACACGACATGAGGAAAACTACGCTTTCCACGCACGTCGAGCTCATCGATTGTTGCATAAAAAATCCAGTTTGCAGTTCCCGTGTTCTGTGATCATTACATGGCACTAAAAATAACATTAAACGCTCCATGACATCAATTCGCGTTTATACATTTTCCACGCACGTACACACGATCTGTTCCTAGTGGAATATTCACAGACCGGAGCATGTATCCTGTACAACAGCTTGTAACTGTGCCGATGTCCGCATCTCCAAACTCTTTATTATGAAGAGGATGGAAACACAAACGCGAGTAAAAGTGGTTATTACCGCCACCTACTGAGGTCACCCACTTTTCGCCGCTTCTATTTTGGACCAATAACAGTCTTGTGCCGCTACAATATTTGTATTATACTGTACTTCTTTATTTATCGTGTTAAGCGCTTTTTCCACTTTATTTGCCTTTGTTTGGTTGGAGTAAGTGCATTACGACTACGAGCTCATAAATAGTCAAATACAGAACCATAAATTATAATAAAAATCTAAGTAATTCTTTGAATTTATTAAATTAACTATTCCGCTTATTTGTCGTTCCTTTCTACTATAAATTTGACGTTGAAGATAGCAAAATTCGCAAATCTGGTAACAAATTCTAGAAAATCGTAAAGAGGCTACATACGTGTAGTCGAACATCCTCTGATATCAAAAAGAGCAGGAACAATAAACCATGTAACGGTATAAGGAGATTATAGACAATACTTGAGGTTTAACAACGCGACGCATCCTTTAGAATTGGACAAGAGATGAGCCTGCTAGAGAACATACAAATATAACACTAAAGGTTACATCTAAGCTTGAAGGACCCATACCTGCTAAATTAAGGAATAAATACTTTCTAGGTGTAATTATATTTCATGTAATAAAGTATAAAATGTTTTTATAAGGTCTATAGACATAGTGTTGTTCAACACGGACTGCACAGGAAAAAGTCACTTATGTGTTAATTATTATAGATATGTGTTTTTTATTAAATTAATTAAGTAAATTAAATCTAACATAATATCGTACATAATACTATTAATAATAAACTAAGCCCGAATAATACTTTCGTGTAAGTAAGCGTGGATCAAATAAGCAAGTTTATAATTGCAAATTATCACTATTTGGAAATACAATAAAATGTTATGGTACTTCAATATTATTATCAGTTAAGTTTGGAAAAGTCTCAAACCTCGTGAATATTGTTATAGAATATATCGTAGATCATAATATTTATTTGCGCAATATATTTTATTGCGTCTAGGATATCTTACGTTATTAGGCTTATTAAATTACTTATTAAAATTGTATTAAATCGTTAGAGGCTTAAATTGCAGTAGATTATAAAATTAAACCTTACGTATACATACGTATATTACGTATACCAATACAAAAAAAAAAACAAAGTTAAAATAGGATCATATTGTAGGCTTAGGAGGTTGTGATTTATAATGCGTCGCTTAATATTTCACAGCAAACTAATAGTTTGGTTATAAGTAAATAAGCTTGTTTTACATACTGCAATCTACCGCAGTAACATTTAATTATATGTTATCTGACATTAAATGTTATTGGAAATATAGAAAATGTAGAAATAACTATTACCATCGTTTAATGATGAAGATAAAAGGAAATGCATAGACCACTTACTATTCATTTTAAATAATATGAATCAAAATCAACCAACCACGAAGTCAATATTGGATGAGGAATTAATTAATATCATATACGAGGTCAATATTTAAATTAGAGAATTAATGCATTACCGTAATAAATAGTCAATTAAATACGCATAATTAATCGATAGCAATGATACGATATAGTTTCTACCCAGTATCGCAGTCTCGGTTGACCTAATACGAAAGATTCCAAGTTTACACCACGAAACATAACTGTACAACACAATATCTTTGTGCATTGAAGAAAAATTTCCGAATGAATCACAAAGTCCAGAAATAAACTCTTCCAAAATATTTTAAAAGAAAATCTAAGCGCATAGAGTAACAAGTTATAAACTGAACTTTTACTGTGAACACGTTCCATCACATCTTATTATCGAAAAGACGTTACTCTGTACGTGTTTTTGTTCCGAAATAGCTGTTTGTCTGGCTACGGATTCGCTCTTGTTTTAATAACTGATTCATACTTGAAACATTAATATGAATACCGATATTGCTCATACAACAGGGTTTTTTGTTTTCTATTACGTATTAAGCGATTGCGGGGCATGTTTGCATTGTAGCTAATAGTCAGGGTATAAAACCTCTTTGGGAATAACCAACCGTTTGATTATCCAGAATAGTGTGAGGAACTAATTTAAGGGCGTCTCCACACGGAACAGCGAAGAGAGCCTGTCATACATTACGCACTTCTTTTTTACTCATAATTCACATTTTCTTTAAAGTAAAGCAGTTTTGGAAGTAATAATGAAGTTATTGCATATAACTTTATTTTGTGCCATTTGAAACCGTAATATGTATAAATAAGGCCTTGACCTGACCTTATAAATCAACAGAATATAGCAGAACTTGTTAACTGCGTTTAATATAGTGTTTGCTTTATCGTAGTATCGACCGTAAGCCTAATGACGTCATTAACCAATTGACAATGCTAAGTTGGAGCAATGACATTCAAAAATACCGGAGCCGCGTTCGATTTATATTTTTTAAAGACGTGTTTTGAGGCGGAGCGCCGAGGGCCGACGACAGCGCGCCGAGTGTTGCCGACCTCACAAGTTACGATCTTATAAATCTCGCGCCAGTCGCTCTGTGCTACTGCCTACCTGCACTTTCTTTTCTTTGTCCTACTCAGAGTTCGATATGAGAATGCCAGTTATAGGGGCCTTTTTTTGATACTTTTTGATGTTACCACGTTTAACACCTACGAATCGTCCGTGTTTGTTCGGTCACGATGACCCAGCTTCTTGATCCGTTTTAGGTTAGTCTTAACAGCTTAAACAAATAATTTTAACAATATAATAAGTACAGTTACGCATTTAGTTCTTTCGTTATCAGTAACTTGGTTATAATTTTCCTCTTGACGCCATAGTATATTGACGCAATGGCCTTTTTGGTACAAACGATATTATGATATTGATTGTTAAATAAATTGAACTCTAATGAGAATTGTATAACGGTACATAATTACTTCATAATAAAAACCTACGCTACGAATAAACTTCAATTTATACTTCAAATACAAGACTAAAGATATCTTTAATTAAAGTATTTTGACTAAAGTATTATTACATAGGCCTATGTAAGCAGACGTTTAACCGCAAAGGCCACCAGCCGTTCGAAGTCCTAATCTTTGCAGTGATTGAACTGAAAAACCTTGCGTAGGTCATAGCCCTTCGGAGCATGTCTCCGAATAAAAACGAAGGCGGCATAGCTAACCGAGTCAATAAGTACAAAAATTTTAAACCAAATTACCGACCATTTATAATAGAAAGTTACTAACGATTTTCACTTTTACTGTCAAACTTCCCTTATTTTTTGTTCTTAAAAGCTTTGTACGTCATGTTAGGTAACTATGCGGAAGTGTTAGCCAATTATGTAATAAACGATTAGTTATGTGTTTCGATAGAATAATGCGCTTAGTTAATAAGTGGAGGTGTCGACGTGTGCACATAAATAAGTGCTTAAACCTTTTTTTAGCCAAACAACTTATTTCTAAGGATTAATGTCGAAAAACAATAAAACGTTCATTCAAAGAACGATAAAAATGTAACACCGTCAATAAAAACGCTAATTACGCACACAATAACCTGTGTAATAAATTAAATTTATAGTTGTAGAGAAACATTATAAAGTAAAGCTTTTATTATGTCTTGCAAATGATTATTCCGCTGGAATATGTGAAGTTGCGAATACACTGAAAACTTTTAGGGTATTAATACTATTAGAAGCGTTATTGCTTCTTTTTATTAAAATGATGTTTGAGAACACAATGATAACACGATTGACAATTGTGGATATTGGCATGTATCGCGCTGTACAACTGCATACATAACACATCCAACACACAGACATAGTACACAAATAACTGCGTATTAATTACATTTTACATGGGCACAGCAGTCACCCCACTGTAGCAGATGGTAAGTGGAGTGGGAATAGAATGTAGAGTGACCAGAGATGATTTTCCCTCGGCAGTCGACACAATTATGCCGGCCTGTTGGAATCGGATATACACTGGCTGATCCCGGAACGCGACACACTTACGTAAGCCACTGTTAGGTTCTAACACGTGTACGGTGGTCGCTATCCGGGCGGATGTAAGAACTATCCTACCACGAGCAAAATATTTTTAAATAAGCACATATAGGTGTATATCATTTTCTCGACTCCTACATCTGAAACGCAGTTCATTCAACAGTAAACATATATGTTTATGACATATGCCATATATTACCATAATATGTTGAATTACGCTTATCGATATTTGTATGAATGAAAACCATATTTGAATGTACACTTGACCTGAGTGAAGACTGTGTTATTGGTGTACGATTCTGATTATGTTCGACTTTAGTCACTATCGATATGCTATTGACTCGTTGGTATTGAAGATTGATTTGTAAATTCCGTCTTGTGGTACGGTGAAGTGAAACAAAAACTTGGAACAAAGACTGGTTACGTCATACACAATTATACAGAGAAAGGCGTCGGTTATGATGATCTTACGACATTGAATTGCACTGAAAATTGTATACGGAGACTCAATAAAGGAATTGAACCAAATATTTGAATGATTGACGAAGAAAATTATAATAATTTCCACTCATCCACCAAGTGAGCGATAACGCTGTTTGCACGCGAAGAAAAAGTTATTACAAACTAAAAAGATTTTCATTTCTTACGTTTTCGCGGCATTAAATTTAAAAATGAATAAAATAACACTAAAAACTATTTGGTAACATATATCAATCCTTTTAAAATACGTATTCGTTCAGACGTTTCAAGGTAATTACAAAATTGGATACACTGTTATGTAATTTAAAACAAATATTACATAAATACGTTTTGTAGATATGCTCTATCATAAGTAATAAATATATACGAACAAGCGATTGAGACGATTATAAAGAATAGGGAAGTTTCCTATCTTTGATTTAATATATTATTTTTTATGTAACCGAAAAGAATACGAAATAGAATTTCTTGTGAGGAATCAGTATTAAAATTGGTTGCAAAATAAACCAGTTATTCATATTAGAAATATTATGATGAGAAATAGTGGGGGCGTGGTGGGATTATCACTCTGTCCTTTTCTCAGGCACGTAGCATTATGGCCAGTGACATTTGATGACGTTACAGTTTGCTATTATTATTATTTAACAGCTACCTCTTCTATCAAATTTCAAAGCTTTATACTTTATTATGGCGTGAATTTAAAAAACATTTTTTTCCGTTAGATTTTAGATATCATACATTTTAAATAAATGTAGTAAAAAATAGTTTCCTACCCTATTATGTTTTTAAACTCGTGACTAATTAGTATTAAATATTTGAATCGTAGTTTTTGAGCGCTGTCTCAGTTCTTTTATGTTTATTAAAAAACTAGTGCCAAAGTCGTGAAGCCAGAATAAAACTGTAAGTTACTAGTTCAAAGGCACATCTTGCAGGCACGGTTCTTGCTCGGGGCGTTATTGATCCATCTTCATCTGAAAACAGCTATCAAATTCTAGCCAAATATTAAATATAACGTAATTTGAAGTCAAAGATTAAGTTATTATTCGGATTTCATTCTTGAATTAAGAAAATAATTTTAAATAAAAAATATCGTCATGAGTGGTGTCACAAAAAATGTAAACTATACTGCATTAAGTTAAAGCATTTTATAACTAAAACCGTAATCTTTAAAAGTAGTGTACGACATAGTTTACACCGTAGTTTAATAAACACAGAATATTTTCGTCATAAGTGAGATAAGTGTCGTGATAGCGAGAATCAGACACTGAAGGGACATGAAAATTTATTCAACTTGATGCTTTATTCATTTGAAATTGTGTTACAAGCGCGACTCCACATTTCACGTTGTTCAAACCCGGATTTAATAATATTTATACTATTCAATGATGGCTTGTTCATGAAATTATGCAACATTAAAACACAAAACAAAACAAGATCTTTTGCCGACACAGTGATAAAACTTTAATTTATGCTTTCAATTACAACGCACCTTTTCTATGAATCCAGAAGCGGTTCGTATAAAATTTTAAGAATACGATTTAATCAACGAAGAATCTTCATCAGTAACAAATAGATACAACTGAGATAAAGTACAAGATTCACGTAATGCGATACAAAGGTTACAATTGCGAAAGGTTACGCGAAAAAGAAAGTTTAACTTGAAATCTCGCGTAAGACACTTGTGTACTTTATTTAACAAGTGCACTATTATCCAATTCCGAGTAAAGATTCAGTTTTCACATAGAAATTTACAAAGGAAATTGCTTTTCCCCGTCGAGAGAATTTCCCTTGAAAACCCTCTGAAGAGATCACAATCATTCGCAGGTGTCGTTGGTGTTGGTGAAGGACAGATATATCATTCCCTCACTGTCGCTCACCATAGAGTATTATAAAGTTTACTGCCGCGGAAAACGTGCCAAGATCCTAGTTTTGTTAGTAAAGTGGAAGAATAATACTTTAATAAACTTTAAGGACAATGTACTTATTTTGTTTGTTAACATCGTATTTTTTGTAGTAAATTAACAGCCGGATTCTTTACGCGGAACAAGTCTGTCAGAACAAATTGGGGCGAATATTTTAACTCGTAAATCTGGCCGAAAGTGTACCGTAAGACAGTTAGGTTTAAATGGATTAAAATAAATGATCACGCGTGCGGACTTGTGGGTTCCGAGTTAACAAAATCGAGAAATTGAAGTAGAAAACTCGTGTTTTTGTTTGGTCAAAATATTATCAAAAATATGGTAAATCGGAACATTGCGTTGCATATCTGCGGACGTTTTGTGTGTTATTTCCCAGCGGCCGGATATTGCGGGGCCAAGTACCTAGCATCGCTTCCATTGTAAGTGTAGACGAATTCTGGTCCGCAACTATATTCTCCAGCCTTGTACATCAAACATCACCATATAGCGCCTTATATTTCACTATGATCATATCACCCTTTATTATAACAAGATTAAAGGATAACCAAATATTTGAAGTCAAGAAGGAGGTAGGAAAGTAACAAAGAAAACAATATAATATTCAAAATGGCGGGTGTACAGTTACAAAATGTTTCAATGGCGACCTTCTTCGATAAAAATCAAGTCCAGGTAAGTTTATCCCTAGAATCTTGTTTTGGACTGATCTTGAGATTGGAAGGTAACATTTTTTTATAAAGTAAGCAGACATTCGTATACTTTAATCTAACCAATCATTCGAAAATCAAACAATCTATCAAACAAAACCAACCGGCTTGTATAATGTTATTATGTTTACAATTTACTTATTAAACAGAGCACCACCAATAGTCAATAAGTTTAAAAGCATGTCAGCTACTCAGGTCATTACTCGTGATTTATATCCGAGCGGATCCACTGCCGGTTGTGTACTGCAACCTATTTGCCGCTTGGTGTAAACCGCGCTATGGATAACACATTATCTTTTAAATTTGTTATGAATATCACAGGGTTTATATCAACTTTATTTTTGTATATTTATCAAAACATTTTCCACAGTAGGACTTGTAAACTACAAATAATTCATTTTTTTATCTACCCACTCCATCCGAGTCTTAAATAACTCGTGTAAAGAAACTATTAAATTATTATATACTTAATTTATTTTTATAGTCCATAATAACATTGATGCTATATTGTAAACAGTGTATAGTATAATTTGAGACTTTAATTAATGTTTCAGCGGTTTATTCCATTTTTCGATAGATGGCAGCACTTGACGCTGCGTTGGGAATTTAGCGTCAAAATAGATATAATATTTTTTACGACTACATAGTTATTGTATTGTAAAACTAATTGAAATTTATGGAAATTGTCGGTGAAATGAATTTGTTCGATTACTTATATTTAAATATAAACATATTTCTTTATATCTTAAAAAAATAAAAGCATTTAAACACGAGTTATATAAACATATTAAACA